>NW_022196899.1:30979192-31008527 GCF_008632895.1 Mastomys coucha | reverse complement strand
CTCATGGGCTCAGGCTATCACACTCCCAGGTTGTCTGTCCTCATGGGCTCAGGCTATCACACTCCCAGGCTGTCTGTCTTCATGTGCTCAGGCTATCATACTCCCAGACTGTCTGTCTTCATGGGCTCAGGCTATCACACTCCCAGGCTGTCCTCATGGGCTCAGGCTATCACACTCCCAGGCTGTCTGTCCTCATGGGCTCAGGCTATCACACTCCCAGGCTGTCTGTCCTCATGGGCTCAGGCTATCACACTCCCAGGCTGTCTGTCTTCATGAGCTCAGGCTATCACACTCCCAGGCTGTCTGTCCTCATGGGCTCAGGCTATCACACTCCCAGGCTGTCTGTCCTCATGGGCTCAGGCTATCACACTCCCAGGCTGTCCTCATGGGGTCAGGCTATCACACTCCCAGGCTGTCCTCATGGGCTCAGGCTATCACACTCCCAGGCTGTCCTCATGGGCTCAGGCTATCACACTCCCAGGCTGTCTAACCTTCTTACAATTCTCCCTAGACAGATGATGCTTCTGCTATTCTGTTAAAAGATCATTAATTCCAGGTGAGGAGAGGGAACCCTAGACCTCAAATCAAAACCTCTGTTCTCTGGAGAAGGCAGTGCCCAATTCTTTTACTTTAAACAAACATTTAAGGTAGGGATTAGGAAGACGTATCCAATCAAATAGTTGCAATTCAAATGCACAGCAACCTATAGACTGGGAAAAGATCTTCACTCCCCCACATCTGACAGAGGCCAATATCCAAAATACATAACAACTCAAGAAGTTAGACTCCAGAGACCCAAATAACCCAATTTAAAAATGGGGTACAGAACTAAACAGAGAATTCTCAACAGAGGAGTCTTGAATGACTGAAAAGCACTTAAAGAAATGTTCAATATCTTTAGTCATCAGGGAAATACAGATCAAAATGACCCTGAGATCCCACCTCACACCAGTCAGAATGGCTAAGATCAAAAACTCAAGTGACAGCAGATGCTGGCAAAGATGTGGAGAAAGAGGAACACTCTTCCATTGCTGGTGGGATTGCAAACTGGTACAACCACTCTGGAAATTAATCTGGAGGTTCCTCAGAAAATTGGAAATAGATCTATCTGCAGACCCAGCTATACTGCTCCTGGGCATATACCCAAAAGGTGTCCCATATAACAAGGACACATGCTCCACAATACTCATAGCAGCCTTATTTGTAATAGCCAGAAGCTAGAAACAACCCAGATGTGCCTCGACCAAAGAATGGCTACAAAAATGTGGTTCATATGCAATAGAATACTATTCAGCTCTTAAAAATGAGGACATCATGAATTTTGCAGACAAATGGATGGAACTAGAATATATCATCCTGAGTGAGATAATCCAGACCCAAAAGGACATGCATGTTTTGTGCTCACTGATAACAGGATATTAGCCCCAAAGTACAGAATACCTAGGATACAACCCACAGACCATAAGAAGTTTAACAAGAAGGAAGGCCCAAGTGAGCATGCTTCAATACCACTTAGAAGGAGGAAACAGATAATCATGGGAGGTAGGGGAGGGAGGGACTAGAGAGGGAGCAGGGAGGGAGAGGGAAAAGGGGGTATAGAAGAGTATGGAGGAGAGACAGGAGAAAATCCCAGAGGGCCAGGAGAGTGAATAGAAATATGCAGCTGTGGGGGTGGGAGATTGGTGTGGGAGAACCTCTAGAAAGTCCCAGAGACCTGGGCTATGACAGTCTCCCAGGACTCAATGGGGATAACCTTCACTAAAATGCTCAACAGTGGGGAGATGGAACCTGAAGAGTCCATCTCCAGTAGATAGATAGGACCCCAGTGGAAGGATGGGATCACCAAACTATCTTCAAATTTTGATCCAGAATTTCTCCTGTCTAAAGAAAACACAGGGACAAAAATGGAGCAGAGACTGAAGGAAAGGCCATCCAGTGACTGCCCACCTTGAGATCCATCTCATGCACAGGCATTATTGCTAATGCCATGTTGTGGTTGCAGACAGCAGCCTAGCATGGCTGTCCTCTGAGAAGCTCTACCAGCAGCTGACTGAGACAGATACAGATCCTCACAGCCAACCATTGGACTGAGGTCAGGACCCCTATGCAAGAGTTAGGGGAAGGACTGAAGGAACTGAAGGAGATGGCAATCACATAGGAAGACCAACAGTGTCAACTAATCCCGAACCCTGGGAGCTCCCAGAGGTTACACCACCAACCACAGAGCATACATGGGCTGGTCCATGGCCCCCAGCTGATAATAGCAGAGGACTGTCTTGTCTGGCCTTAGTGGGAGACACTGCACCAAATCATATAGGAGTTTGATAACCCAGGAAAGAGGGATGTGGGGGTGAGGTGGGGTTAAGTGGGTGGGGTGGGGTGGGGGGTAAGAACCTGCATCTCAGAGGCAAAGGGGAGAGGAGATGGGGTGAAGAACATTTGGAGGGGGACTGGGAAGGGGGGGCAACATTTGATATATAGATAAATAAAATAATTAAACAAACAAACAGAAAACAAATGTATCTTGGTTTCATATTATGAGAATTTGAAGAAAAAACAAAGTAGTATGGAAAAACACAAGAAGGGCACAGACCAAGAAGAAGCCTGGAGGCAAGAGTTGGGAGGGGACACTGAAGCCGCCCAGGCTCAGCGTGTGTGTGTATGTGTGTGTGTGTGTGTGTGTGTGTGTGTGTGTGTGTGTGTGCACATAGGTTTCTGAAAGAGATAGATACAGAGAGAGAGAGAGAGAGAGAGATAGAGAGAGAGAGAGAGACAGACAGACAGACAGACAGACAGACAGAAGACAGAAAGAGACAGAGCAGAGACAGAGAAACAGAAAAAGACACAGATTGGAGGTGTGGTTTGCTGCCTGGCACCATTTCCTTGATTATAGCTGGCTTTCCACACCTGTTGAAATTATTATTCACAGCAGACAAATGTTGTTTACATACAGCACCAATTACTTCCATTCCCAGGAATGAGGACTCTTTTATGAAATTTACTATTTTCAGCTATTAATTCACAAAGCAAGATGTGTCATAAAGAATTAATAGCTGCAGTTCCTCTCTGTAATACCCTGAGCTGCCCTGGGAAGTGCTCTGGGGACTCAATAGACATCCTAGTGGGACTCCCTTATTGACTAATTCTGGCTGACTACACTTCTGGGACTGTGGGCTGCAGGACCAATTCACTTACGCTACAACCAGCCATCGTCCTAGGAAGACAAATGAGCCTCAAGGCCAGACTGAGCAGGACTAATGTTGCTTAGGAGTCAAGGAGAGGCCAAGACCCGCCTTGGGCCGTGTGTGTGTGTGTGTGTGTGTGTGTGTGTGTGTGTGTGTGACCATGTGGGTCTTTGGGTTCTTTTACTCTAGAGTTACTATGGAGTAAAGACATCTCCTTCCCAGTCTCACTGGTATGACATTGGACACTAGTCACGTGTAACTAAGATTAATGAGAGAGGTCTACGTGGCTGCTGGGGACTGTCCTTTGGACCCAGATTTTCATCAGTAGGAAGAGACTTCCAGAATACATGTCAACGATGTGTAAGTGACCCTAGAAATCCCAGGCCTAGTGTGTCACTGGGTATGTTCCTAAGACCACCACTAGAATATGCTCCAGCCCCAGGAACGCAACTGTGTGAGCAGCTGCAACATGTGCCCTCTCCTGCCATACCAACAACCAGACCCAAATAACATGGCCCCTCACCAAAAATGCTAGGGAGTATGAGAAGGCTTCTTCCCCTAGAGAGAACAGAGAAGAGAACTGCTTCGCTGCACTGCTTGAGCTGGTCCCAGGAGACCCTAGAATTGAAAAGAAAGTCCTAGTGTCAATATGTATGACAGTGACCCAGATGTTAGAGTTAAATTCAGGGTGAACTGACCTCCTTAGATTCATGTTGGTTGTAAGTATGCAACACACTTTTTAGATACTTCCTGGAAAAGTAGTCAAGTCTGTGATATGAATAAATGCACAAGATCTGAGGAAAGGAGAGAAGAGAGTATACAGAGAGGCTAGAGCATATACAGAATGTACAGCTAGGACCTCACAAATCCTGGTGGACTGCTTCTAGACTTCTCTCCTTCCAGTCAAATAAGAATATTTAAGGGGTTACCAAATATGATTGGAAAGTGTAAAAATCATCTTGGCTCATCCCAGTGGAAAAGTTTCCAAGTGAACCTAGGCCTACAGAAGGCCTAGGCTACCCAGGTAGAGGTGTCTGTGTGAATTCACATGGCTGTGCATTAGGTCACCCCATCCAACCCTCAGCCATCTCTTTCTGCAGTTGGCAAAACAGAACTCATGGTTCCACTCTGAGGGGCATTGTGGATGGATGGATGTAGAAAGGAAAGGCATCCATTCCAGGAGCTGACCATACCCCTCCCCACCTCAGTCATCAGTCCCAGGAACTAGGCCATACTCACCAGATCCAGAAACAGACCATCAATTCCAAGAACAAGGCCATAAAATCCCCCATCCAAAGACCATCCTAGAGAAAACCACAAGGATGGAGAAATATCTTATCTCAGGATGGGCCGTCTGTGCAGGGCAGTCTTATAATGGTTTGGATATGTCATCCTGTGGTTAAACGTTCATGGCACAGGAATGCAGTCCACTGAACACCTAGACACAAGCTAATCAGAGACCAACCCTGTAGTATCCCTAGCACCCACCAATGAAGTTTCATGTTACCCAACCCTAGCTTAAATTCCCTTTGTTCCCTATAATCAGGACTCTGTGACTTTGTCTGGGGTCTTCGCCATTTTGTAAGTGGCTGATCCCTGCATGCAGGCTTCTTGTTTTCTCAAAATAAAAACACGTTTGCCAATGGCATATGGGAGTAGTGAGTGGTCTCTGCAGCACTTCCAGACTTTACAGCAGCTAGTGGCTAGAGGAAGAGCTTGTAGACAGGGCACAGGAACTGGGTGCCATCAGCCCAGCAGAGTGTAGGCCTGCAAAGATTGTCCTCTGCTCAGATCACACTGCCCATTTCTCTCATTCTGCCTTTATATAAGTAGCTTGGCACACTCCCTTGGCATAGGCTGTCCCAGAAAGCTCTTGAAATATGGCCGTGAATCTGCTCATCCAGATGACTAAAGTTTTCTTCTTTTTTTCTTTCAAGCATTTACAGGGACACCCTTGGAAGTTTGTCACCTCAAGGTACTAAGACCCAGGAGTGAAGCCACCCTTGGCTGTGTACAACATGCCCCAGCCAGGCTACCCAGCTTCTGCGTGAAATCTCTGATTTGAAGTTGGTGCAACAGGAAGTGTGATTGCTCTCATGGCCTTCAGAGATGGCTCTGGAGTCTGGAAGACAGAACAGCACTCGCAGGATGTTTTCCCTGAGAAGCCAGTGAATGAAATTCAAGACCATTCTCTTCCCACAAATATGAACATTAAATTCTGCCAATGGGTTCAGGAGGCCTTTGAATGTTGGACAATACCCCAGCCAAGCCTGGAAGTCTAGAATTACAGCTGCTTAGGAGTTTGAGGGAAAGGGCCGGCAAATTCAAGGCTCTTGGGCTACCTAATGAGTTCAGGCCTAGCCAGGACAACTCAGTAAGATTATATCTCAATTAAAACAAAAAAGATTAAAGGACCGGATACAGCTCTATCAACTGCAAAGTACCCGTACACAAGAATCGAATCTCCAGAATGGAAGCCAAAGCCAAAATACAAACAAACAAATAAACAAACCAAACAAATAAAATGAAGGAAGGAAGGAGCAAAGGAAGGAAGGAAGGAAGAAAAAGAAAAAAAAATACAAATAAAACCCTTGCTTTTGACCTGGATTTAAATAGTTACCAATAAGGTATAAGTGCAATACTTACAAACGAAATACCATTAGTTCTACTATAATATGACACATATGTATAAAATCACTGCACCATGCAAGAGTAAACAATGAAAACCACAGGTTTAGGGGAAAATGGAGTTAAAGAGCAACACTGAAAACTGAGACTGAAAGAGCAGATAGGAACCTGAGACAAAAGATCATAATATAATTTAAAGGCTCTAGGTGCATTAAACAATTATAAAACAGTAACTGTTACACACATAAAGTGCTTTATCTACAAAAAGAGATTTTTGTCCCCAGATTCAGGCTTTGGAAAGGGTATACTGTGGTTTACTGTGGCTGTGTGGGAGTCAATGAAATGGAAGCTCTTGGCAGCACAGTAGATGGGTGTGTCTCTTCACAGTGGGGCTGGGGCCTCAGATAAGAGTACTTGGTTCTGTTTTCCCCATAGGACTCCATGAGTGGTACTTCTTGCATTCAGCCTGTGTACCTTACAGAAAAAAATCATGCATAAGGCAACACAAAATTCACACTGTGGTCAAAGTAGTCTCTGATACGTTCATCTCATAAAGTTTCATTTATAAAGTAGGTGTTACAGCAGTCCTACTGCTTCCACAGAATAAAAAAAAATAACTATGAATTAATGAGTGAAAGCCACTGAGATTTGCAGAGAAGCAACGGGCTATACTTTAAGCAGAGAACCATCTTTGCCTATGCACCTACAATAAATGTGGCCTTATCAACTCAATATAGTGGTAAACTCAAATAAAAGGCAAAATTAGCTTTGAGGCTCTGAAGCATACTGTTGGTTCTGGCTGAAGGCCTCTCAGGGCTGAGAAGGCTAGACTCAATATTTAATCTCTGGAGTCTATGCTACATGGCAGGTTACTCATCTTCCTCCCATCCTCACACCTCCCCATCCTCTCTCTGTACACTGCAAGGACCGGACACAGTCACAGAACATGCTGCTTCTCTTCTCTCCCTTTTCCTCAAGAGTAAAAGTTCTAGGGCTGGAGATATAATTCAGTTGTTAGAGTCCTTGTCTCATGTCCAGGACCTGGAATTCCATCCCCAAGGATGATATAAGCCAGGTGTGGTAGCTACATACCTGTTAATCCTACTTCCTGGAAGGTGGGAATCAGGAAGCTCAGAAGTTCAAGGTTATTTTAGGCTATACAGCAAGTCTGAGGCCAATCTGAGATGCATGAGACCCTGTCTAAAATTAAAATCCATGCCTGGGCATTTTAATTTCCTGTTGCTTCTGTAACAAATTGTTACATACTCAATGATTTGAAACAATCCAGTAAAAAGACACAAACTAACAAAATGGATGTGAACACAGGATTCATCCTTCTGTTGTTATCAAGAAACACACCTCAACATCAGCTGTAGACATCATATCAGGGCAAAGGGTTGGAAAAGGACAAACAAGCTAAATGGACCTAAGAAGCAGAATGGAGCAGCTGGTTTATCTGAAAAACATAGACTTCAAAACTGATCAGAAGAGACAAGGAAGGACATTACATATTCATCAAAGGTAATATCCACTAAGAGGACATTGCAATTTTTGACATCTATGCCCCAAACACAAGGACACAAACAAAAGAAACATTATTGGAGCTTAAATCATATATTGACCCTCACAAACTGATACTGGGAGACTTTAATACCTTACTATCACCAATAGACAAGTCATCCAGACAAGCACTAAACAAAATTAATGGAACTACAGATGTTATAAACCAAATGGACCTAACAGATATTTACAGAACATTCCGTCCAAACACAGAAGAATATACTTTCTTCTCGGCACTTCATGGAACTTTCTCCAAAATTGACCACATACTAAGGATTAGAGTTAGGACACAAAGCAAGTCTCAATTGGAACAAGAAAATTGAAATAACTCCCTGAATGCTATCTGACCATCAATAAGAATGACAAACACTTATCCAAATCAACTAAAAGACAGAGAGAGGATATCCAAATTGGCGAAGTTAGAAATGAAAAAGGGGACATAACAACAGATTCCTTGAATTATTCCACAAAATAGAAACAAAAGGAACACTGCCCAATTCATTTTCTGAGGCCACAGTTACCTTGATATCCAACCTACACATAAAGACTCAACAAAGAAAGAGAATTATACACCAATTTCTCTTCTGGACATAGATGTAAAAAGTATCAATAAAATACTTACAGACTGAATCCAAGAGCGTATCAGAAAGATCATCTTACTTTGCCATCAGAATGGGGAAGATCAATAAAACAAGTGACAGCTCATGCTGATGAGGATGTAGAGAAATAGGAACACTCATCTATTGCTTGTGGAAGTGCAAACTTATGCAGCCACTATGGAAAACAATGTGACCATTCCTCAGGAAGATGGAAATCACTCTACCTCAAGTTCCAATTATTCTTGGGCACTACCCAAAGGATGCTCTGCCTACCACAAGGACACTTGCTCAACCATATTCATTACTCTATTTATAATAGCCAGAAACTGGAAACAACCTCAATGACTCTTAGCAGATGAATAGGAAAAGAAAATGTGGTACATTTACACAATGAAATATTGCTCGGCCATTGCAAAGAATGAAATCATGAAATTTGCAAGTGAAAGGATGGAATTAGAAAAAAATCATCCTGAATGAAGTAACCCAGACCCCAAAAGACAAATATGGTATGTATTCATTTATATGTGGATATTACCTGTGAAGTCAATGCTAACCAAGCTATAATTGGTAGAACTACAGAGGTTAGATACCTAGTGGAGAATATTTCCCTAGGAAAGATAAATAGAATAGATAGTTATGGATGGGTGGGGAGGTCATGGGAATGGGAGGACCAAGTGTGAAAGGGGGAAAAAGGGATGAGGGAGGAAATATGAGGAGAGACAGCTGAAATCAAAGGCCATTTGAGGGGCAGGATGGAATCCTAATACAGTAGAAGCTTCCTAAAATATATACATATATGAAGGCAATCTAAATAAAATTGCCAAATAATGGGGTAGACAAAGCCCCAACTGAGTATCTCTTGTCACCAAATGAAGCTTCCAGCACTGGGGTTCAGTTATATCTATTTGAGTTGTTGGCCAAAAGGGATCCATAGGAACCCCCAAATGACACAGGCTCTCTACAAACTGAGATCAAGCCACCATGGCTAAAGATAATATCTACGCATCTCACTGAACATGGAGAAGTCAAGCTCCTGCCTACAAGAGCCTTCACCCATACTTGCTAGTGTTTTTGGTATAGGAAGGTACTCTAGATGCCATGGAAGGAGAGCCATAAACACCAAGCCAGTCACAAACCCTCTGATCTACAGAGGTGTCCTGTCTGCAAGATATGCTAGAGCAATGGTGACTTAAGCTTGTGGGAGTAAACAACCCATACCAATATCTGATTGGACTTAAAGCTTACTCAAAGAGATGGAACCCATACCCAATACTGCTTAGGTGACCAAGAACCTGAGACTAGATAGCCCAGGGACCTGTGGCAAAACCAAATACTACTGTTCTGAAAACAAACAATAGCAACAACAAACATATAATAATAAAATGACTCCTAGAGACATTCTGCTGTACTCACAGATCAGTACCTTTCTCAGCCATCATCAGAGAAGCTTCCTCCTGTGGCAGGGAAAATGAAGACACCCACAGCTGGACCATATGTGGAACGTAAGAGGCCTTGGAACAATAAGCCCTCAATGCGATGTCTCCATCAAATCTCTCCCCTCAGCTCAGAGAACATTCCAGAAGAGGAGGTGAGAAGAATGTTAGAGCCAGCAGGGATGGAGGACACCAAGAAAACAAGGCTTCTAAACACCCAGGGCTAACACACTCATATGAGCTCACAGAGACTGAGGCAGTATGCACAGGGCCTGCAAGGCTCTACATCCGAGGGGGTCCTTGAACTGAAAGGAGTAGACGCATGCCCCATTCCTAACCTAGAAGGAAACTCCAATTGATAGCCACTTGTAAATGAAAATTTAGTTTCCTCCAAGGGAGTCTCACTGGGGAAACAAACTACTCTTTAGGGTGGCCTGAGGTCCAGCAGTACAAGCCAACAGAAAGCAGTACAATGGTACCTTTGGAGGTTCTTGTCTCATTGTGTCATGGCTGAGGTCCAGCAGTACAAGCCAACAGAAAGCAGTACAATGGTACCCTTGGAGGCTCTTGTCTCATTGTGTCATGGCCTGAGGCCCAGCAGTACGAGCCAACAGAAAGCAGTACAATGGTACCTTTGGAGGCTCTTGTCTCATTGTGTCATGGCTGGGCTTTTCCTTTTTAAAAAAAAATTATTTTATTTCAGATTCATTATTTACACTATTAATCATTTTCTTCTCTCTTTTTATACTATAGGCCTTTTGCATATATATTATGGCTTCAAGTTTAGTGTTTATGGGGTTCCTGAGTGTGCAAGTGCACACTTGCTTGTGCCTCGGTGTCTATATGCTTCTTGTGCCTTTTCTTGTTTTTCCCCCTCCCTTTGCTTGTTTTGTCCTATTTTGATATGACAGTTTTTGTTTCATCTTATTATATTTTATTTTATCATTATCCCTTAGATGCCTGTATGTTTTCTAATGAGAGACAGAAAGGAGATGAATCGGGATGGAAGGGGAGGTGGGGAGGAGCTGGGAGGGGGGTACAGAGAGGAGAAACCATAATCAGGATATGTTATTTTAGAAAAAAATCCATTTTTAATAAGAGGGAAAAATAAAACAAAATTATATTGCTAACCAAACAAACACAAAACAACTCAAAATAAGTATTTTGCAGTTCAAAAGGTCAGGGTCACAATGAGCTCACAATGGTGGGGATAGGATCCTCAAAGCAGTGGTTCTCAACCTGCTTTAATGCTCCCACCATACACTATTTCGTTGCTACTTTGTAACTATAATTTAGTTACTGTTATGAACCATAGTGCTAAATCTGTGTTTTCTGATGGTCTTAGCTGACCCCTATGAAAGAGTTGGTTAACCTCCAAGGGGGTCGTGACCCACAGGTTGAGAACGAGTGCTCTAGAGTTGGCCTATTGCTTGGTTTCCCAGCCTCTGAGGATACGCATCTCCTGTGACTCTGCCTGAGTGCTGTGCAAGCTATGTTTCTGTTATCTCATCTACCTTGACTTTGACACTTCGCCTTCCTTCCTGTGGGTCTCATGATCCTCGGCTCTGCAGAACTGTCCTCAGGGATTCCCATTCCTAACAGCTCCTGGGCTCTGATGTTTGGGTAGGGCACTTGAGACTTGAGCTTGACAGGTGGCTTGTAGCAAGTGCAAGTCTTGGGGCATGATGGGATCTGCAACGGGATCAAGAGCAGTGGTTTCCTATGGGCAGTATGACTTTAGATGTTTTTATCATCACTAAAGCCATGTCACGTGTATGGCTTAGCATTGATCTAGCTCTCCTATGTATGTGTCTGAACCTCCTTCCCACCCTCATTTAGGATCAATCAGTGTCTTGGGCCTTCCTCATGTGCTGTACTTACCCCTTTCCTTAGGCTCGTAAGCCTGTAAAGCTCCCACCTGCCCTTCACCTAGGTCAGATGGCGATTCACTGTTATAATCTAGATTCAAACACAGGAAGTCTGCTTTTGAACTCTTAATTGCTATGTAGTGAATTCAAGAGATGGAAATCCATTTAGGTATATCAGGAAGACATGTAGAAAAGACCATGGGGGCAAAGCCATGGGGTGCACCAAATGGTGAGCTTTAGCTCTTATCGGTTAATAAGTTCACACAGCAACTTCTCTTACTATTCTGATACGATTATCTGAATGATTATTGGAAATACCTTTTCATCAGACTAAAAATGCTCATCTCCTGCCTAAGATCAGAGCTTAAATAGATATTATTGGAGTTCACAATCAAACCTTCGGAGTAAATCAGGTACAAACTTTATGTTGGCTGTGTAACATTCTGGACTACAGGAAGGTAAGGTTGTAAGTATGTGACAAAACAGGTGGACAAGCAGGTAAATAAAAATCTATAGTCAAGAGGCTTACTTGTAAGACATACCTGACTATGGCCTAAACATCCTTTGAGCAAGAGTATAATACTCAAATTTCTCCAGTGGGTGAAGGACCATAAGGTCAACAAATGCAGCAAGCGGAGAGGCAGGTGCTAAAACCACTTCTGCTCTCTGAGACTTTCACCACCTGGTCACAATGCAGTTGGAAGCATACTGCTCAGACCCAGTGGAGACAAAGGCCAACAGAAATAGCCAGCACAGCCCCGGGAGGAAAAGAGACCTTACAGATACGTTTGCTCCTCATGTTTGAAGACACTTTTTAAAACATGGGCAGAAAGGACCATTTACCCTTTTCATTTGTTTAATTGGTGCATTAAATACAAGCAACAATTAGTACAGAATTTGTGCATCCTTATTTTAATGAAGACAGAGCAAGGTCTTCACAGACAGCACACTGTCTACATAGTTCATCAAAACAGTTTATTGTATTTACAAACCATATTGCTACATAAAGTGTCAGTGTCCACCATTAGTGCTACTTAAAGACACATTAGTGATAACTGGAAGCAAATCCTATTTTAACACCCCTGCAAACACATAAGAATCTAAGGATCTCTTGCTAAGTTAGGAAACCAGCTCGTCATGTCATTCGTCCTAAAAGTTAACCTCTTCCAGCTTTGCAGTGGAGTGCAGGACGGTTCAGCCAAAAAGCATAGTCATCGCCCCCTGAAAAGCTCCAATAAAGGACATGCTCTGACTTACTCATTGCAGAAGTGCCTCTATGACTGTCGGACAAACCAGGTAAGGTGCAAGGGACACAGAGCAAAAGATCAAAGTGTTTGTGTTTACTTCTCTGAAATCTGATGGTGCCTCTTGTGCCACACACACACACACACACACATACACACACACACCTTGGTGAGTGCTGAAAACTGGAATTCACCCATGTGCTTCTTTTTCCTGTCTAAGACGCAGATGGGGCACATTTCGTGGACTCTATCCATCCCTGCCCCCACACGCACACGTATACCTAGCCAATGGAAAAGAAAAACGCGTTACTCACACTCATCCACTGTACAAAGATTTCCAGGCTGCAATGGGAGGAGGGCTTTGCCTCTTCTTGAGGGATGAATAAATAGGTAGCTGTAGAGACAACCTGTGCACATTCAGGTTGAAGTGAGAAGCAGACCAAGGCCTGCTCATCGGCTGCTGGAGACTCGGTTCTGGTGGCATGGAGAGGACCCTTGTCTGTCTGGTAGTCATCTTCTTGGGGACAGTGGCCCATAAGTCAAGCCCCCAAGGGCCAGATCGCCTCCTGATTAGACTTCGTCATCTTATAGACATTGTTGAACAGCTGACAGTCTATGAGAATGACTTGGTAAGCTCATGTTTGTCACAATGCAATTTAAATAATATTTTTTAAATTAATGCAAAAAGTGCCTTTTGACTTGCATCACCAACTCAGAACTAATTCTCTTTGGCTAATTTTCTTAGGATCCTGAACTTCTATTAGCTCCACAAGATGTAAAGGTAAGATCGGTTGAATTTATTTCTGAAAATGTATTTTATGTAAGTTTAAAGTCTAACAAGTCAGCAGAATGATTATTTATGCTTATTTTCAATGACTTTGGGGATTACTAATTGGTGAAATATTCATTTCCATTTTGGCCATGTATACATAGATTTATTAGTGAACCAAACAATGATATTATAACTATTATAAATTATATATATTTATAATTATATATTATCAATCCTTATAATGACATATGGCATATCCTTGTAAGATGCATGTTTGCCCTCTAGAGTTCCTAAGACAAGCCAACAATGATAAAAAGCAGTGCTGGGATCAGCTTCTGAACAAGGAACAGATAACTCTGTTTTCAGAGCCTTGGGATATGACAGCTCTGTAACTTTCTTTGTAATCCTATTTAAAATAAGAGGCAGCATTTGCATTTTAATAACAAATCTTTGAAAAGAAAGAAAGGATGAGATTGCCAGGAAGGCAGAGAGCGGAGCTCAGAAATCACAAGTCTGAGTGTAATTCCCATGTACCTGGGCCTCTGTGAGTCTCCTTGCCGTTAGCCTTTGATGACGTCCTTCCAAAGGATTGGTCTCTACAGCTCATTCCAACCCTTGTGCCACTCATATCCCATGGAGGAGAGGCTTGACATACAATGTGGAGGGGTTTCTGCTGTCTTTGTCCTGAGACCGTCTTGATTCTGGTCTTCAGCTTGGTACCTTAGCATTGTAAATGAAACTGGGAAACACTGCTAGACCTTTAATTGCATAAATCAGGAAAACTAGAAGAGTATTGCCAGTAATGAGGGCACCACACAGAGACACTCAAAGAAGAGAATTATGGTAAATGACAGTGTAAAAGTTTAGAAAGTGAGTGAGTCACGCCTCCTCTGCTCCACAGTTCACTCTCTAGCTCTGAGCATGACCACTCTTGTGTTTAAGTCTTTTCTAATGAGCGGCCTCTAAACTGAAAGTAGCACATTCAAACTCACTGAAAGGACATTTCTAATAAGGGAGAACATTTCTCAACGTGTCTAATTGTCAGCATCTCACACACTGAGTTTGACTATTGCCTGCCTGCAGCCTACACCTTACAAAGTAGAACACAGGAAAATCCCTCATTTTCATGTGAGTTGACCCAATGAGTACTTTTTAGATACACTCTTAGTGAAAGATACCTTTGAAAGTCTCACTTTCCCAGTAGCCACTTTAATTTTTATCACCTTTACATTGCTGATACTCATTGCCTATACAAGTTGATGAGATTCCCTGTGATTGTATACATGCAGAGTCTTGTCCACACACCCTCTCTCCTCTCTCTCCTCACCCTTCCCAGTCTCTAGTAATCTATCTTCTAACAGAAGATGTATGAAAATCTTACATCTCCATGAGATTTGTCTCAGCAAACCTGTATCTTTCTGATGATTTGACCAAGCAGAACTGCCTGTGAAGCAATGAGAACTGCTCTAACAACCTCAAGCTACGCTGGCAGGCAACGTAAAGACAGAGGAAGGCAGGAAGGGCTATAGAAGCTATGAATCAAGTTTCCAGAGCTAACACCCAAAGCAGGGTCTGCAACAAACTCTACAAAGCTACTGAGATCTGTCGCCACCCCTCCCTTGTGTCTTCCTTTCTCATTTATCGAAGGGTTTGCTGTCCTTCTCCAGGTGAACATTGACATTTTGTGGGGAAACTTTGGTTGGCACAGCTGGGGATGGGCTAGGTATGGGCTGAGGCCAGGGATGCCAGTGAATGTGTGGAATGGATCTGACAGCAAAGCTATCCAGCCCAATATATCACTAGGAAACCCTGGTCCGTGAGAATGATGGAGGCGAATCACCTAACACATTTTATTTCTTGTCAGAAACAGGCTGTAAGAAATCAGTCTTATCTTTTCCAATATTTGGTTGTAGAACAAGCAAGCCAGGTGTGCCTTTTATGAAACTCTCTTCTCTGCTAAGGAGAGGAGTGGCTTTTCACCTCCTTTCTGTGGCTTCCTTACTGTGCCTTCTAGTCTGCAGGAGCCAAGGAAGTCTAGAAAATTCCTCACATTCTCCACTGAGACCCAGCTGAGAGAGTAGCCAGGAAGCAAGGGCATGATTATCTTCTATCTCTGAGCCTCCTGGAGCTCCGTGGCTCCAGGTTCCCTCCATCTCCACTCCGACTCTCCATATCTCAGGCACTCAGCAGGCCCCGTGTCTCCACTGCTTTTCAGCCTCTGCCCTGCCCTGACATCCAGCCTGAAGATTCCAGTCCCAGATCACACATTTCTAGAGACAGGCTGCTTCCTGTAGGACAAAACCAAAGCAGTGTCTATAAGTCGTAGACAGGGAAGGGTGGGGACAGTGGCAATACACATCCTGCTATCTCTCCTCTAGTCTGGGTGTGAGGCTTTGACGTGAGCCTGACTATTCCTGGCAGGATAGTCTCAGGGAGTTTGTTCTTACGACCCCTCCCCAAGCTACTTTGGAACCTAGTTTTCTTTCAGTGTACAAATGAAAATGTTAACTCAGCAAAATAACCCTCTGTGAGAAATGCTGGTTTCTCAGATCATCACAGATGAAGCAGTTAGCGTTTTCAGTTTCAGCTGGAAAATTTACCCCTTTAAATATGAATATTATTTTTTTCCAGTAAGTTAAGCCGGTTGTGGTCAAAAAGAAGAGAAAAGACAAAAACTTCAACAAACATGAACATGTGGTTTTCAAGGAAAAAAAAGTGCTATAATTAACGTTTATAAATAGTTTCTATTAAATAAGCATTTTGGCAAACATGGGAAGGCCGGCCCTTTGCCCTAGTGACAGGCAAAGTACCTGATAGAAGGAACGAGATAAGCTTCGCTGGGCTTGCTGCTACCTATGCAAAGCAAGGCTGATGGGCTCCTGTTATTAGTCAACATTCACGGTGGCCGAGTGCATAGGTTGGAAAATGCAAAGCAGGCTAGCTGCTCTTTCAGCTGATTGTCCCTGAGAAGATTCCGGCAAGATCGCTGGGAAGGAGGGAGGCTTCTGGGTGGAAGTTAGTGGCTTAAATGCGCTTTGGTGACATGAAGATGTAGCAACTTCCAGGGAGAATAGCGCACGCATGCACACGCGCGCTCGAGTACACACACACACACATCCAATTCCACAAAGCTTATGTCCATCACTTCAACCTCAAGTGACATCATCATAGCACCAGCATAGAAAATTGTGAAGAGTGAGGCCCCTGCTTATCTCTGTGTGGTAGGAAATGGCTCCTTTTTCTCCCAAATAGGGAAACTGTCCAAGTGGGAAAAACTCTGCTTTTTGCAGTTTAAATGGAGATATGACCAGACCTAATGGAGCCTCTAAAACAAAAGTCCAAGACAAATGTACAAGCAGAAACTGAGGGCCAGAAGGTCATTTTTAACCTTTGGAACAATGTTCATTAACATATGCTAATTATCTGTGGGGGCCATTAACATATGCTAATTGTCTCTCTTTCAGGAGCACTGTGAGCATGCAGCTTTTGCCTGTTTTCAGAAGGCCAAACTCAAGCCATCAAACACTGGAAACAATAAGACATTCATCATCGACTTAGTGGCCCAGCTGAGGAGGAGGCTGCCTGCCAGGAGGGCAGGAAAGAAACAGAAGCACATGGCTGTAAGATTGCCATCTTTCTTGTTCCCAGTTATCACTAGCACGAGCATTTTAATCTATCTTAGTCTTACCTGTTAGCTGTAACGTATTATGCTTCACACATTCACGCAGCTAGAGCTCCTCCCACCCTTCTTGCGGAGTCACTCCACACTGTACAAGGTACACTTTCAGAAGTGGTGTCACCTCCGTTAAGTCCTCACTGTCGGACTAGAAGCCTAGCTAGAACTGGCCACCACTCCCTCTGCAGGATGCGAACAGAAACTTCTGGGGTGAAGAAGCCGTTAGGGAGAAAATATGTTAGAAGTTACGAGATAGTCCTCTTTCGTCCATGTGCTGGCCATAGCTTGAGTCATCATTATCGTGGACTAGATATTAGCTTTCTGACAAGAAAAAAGAGCTTACAACACCAAGACTAAAGTATTACTGTCCCAGGCAAAAGCAGAGTCAATATTGACTTTACAGGAGCATCTTTTTGTGGGGAAAGTGCAGCTTTCTGTTTATTTGGGACCCTGAATTTCCTTGTATATCTTCTTTGGCCAACTTATGTGCAATTCAGGGACTCAAGAATCAGCTAATTCAAACATTAGTCAGAACCTGCAGAGAACAGAAAAGAAGTTTCTCTGCCGTATTTATTGGTTATCTGTCCTTCAAGAAATGTCACACAGACTAACATGAAGTCGGAATTAAATCACGAAAAGGAGTCTTGTTTCTTCTGATTGCTTAGCCAGGTTACTATGTAAAAATGTCCCTCTGAAACTTTCTTCACAATGAAAGAAACTGCTGGGGAAGGTAGTGTGTGCCTGTGAGGTCAGCACCAGGAAGCTGAGGCAGGAGGACTGAGATTTCCAGAACAGCTGGGTTATCTGCATGACACCTTGTTCAGGAAGCTCTGAAGAAGGGAGAAAGGGAGGGACAGAGGAGAGGAGGCAGAGAAGGAAAGCAAGGAAGGAAGGAAAGAAGGAAGGAAGGAAGGAAGGAAGGAAGGAAGGGAAGAGAAATGGGGGGGTGGTGACAAACTGAGCACAGCTGTGAAAGTCAGGGTAAGAGACTTAGGAGACAGTGCTGTGTGCTGTAAGGAGGCCCACTCTCTCCAGGTTTCACAAACAGCTGTGTCAGGATGAGGAAGAACATAGATATGCTGCCCCCAGATGTTCTCACCGTGACATCAGGTGACTGAGCATTAAGAAGCAGCCTGTTGTTTTAGTATCAAAACAGGAATGAGCATAAAACTGAAGGAGAAAGTGGAAGGGAGACTGACGAGAAGAGAAGAAAGTCAGCCACAGTCATGTGGAAATTTGCTCAGTATCCCTAGTAAACAAATTAATGGAAGCTAAAAGAGGAAATCCTCTCTTGTAAATTGAGGAAACGGTGCCCAATAGTGGTAAGACTCATCAAAGCGCAAAGAGAGAACATGATTTGCAATATATAGCCCTTGAGGTATTTATCCCTTTAATGGACTTGATAAGTTCTAGGAATTTGATATATATGAAAAATTATCTGCCCAGGAGGTGATCTCTGTAGAATGGTACATAAAAGGGGACAGCTAGAAACCACTTCTGCATCCAAAACCAGTAAGACAGGACAGCTAGAAACCACTTCTGCATCCAAAACCAGTAAGTGCTGGAAAACAAGGCAGCCACAAATCCTGTGCTGAAAGCTCACCTAAGGCTCAGGAAACCCTTGTAATTGGTTAAACACTAACAACAAACAGCATGTAACAACCAGGGTAACAAGAATGCAAAGGAGGAGGAGGAGGTAAGAAAGGGGGCGGGTAAGGAAGAGGAAGAAAATGAAAGGGGGCAAAACCCCCGATATAATAGTTTAAACACCAAAATATGCACAATTGTCTCTGAGCATGGTTTCCAGAACAATTTTACAGAATTTTCCTAATATTTGTTACTGAATGTAAGAGAAGAAATGCATTTTTTCATAAGTATTTTATGAAGTATGAAATTTTTAAAAATAATTTTAAAAGTTTTAAAATTTCTTTCTTTATTTATTTTGATTTCCAGAAATGCCCTTCCTGTGATTTGTATGAGAAAAAAACACCCAAAGAATTCCTAGAAAGACTAAAATGGCTCCTTCAAAAGGTATGCATCTTAAATGCATTTCTTTTTCTTCCATGTTGTATCCGGGTCGCTTCATGTGCCCAGTGACTCACAGGCTGTCGTTTCCACAGATGATTCATCAGCATCTTTCCTAGAACACACAGGACGAAAAGATTCCCGAGGACCGGAAGGTTCCCGAGGACCGGAAGGTTCCCGAGGACCCAAGGAGACACCAGACACTATAGATGCTCACGAACGCAGGAGTCCATCTTGCTTCCTGGGATTGCGAGTGGAGAAGTACGATTTATTATGATAGGAACAACTCAGAAAAGCTGCAGGTTAAGATCCTTTTGCCCATTTACTGCGCAGGCATTGCGGTTCCCTGCACAGACTCCATGCTGTCAACATGGGAACTCTCTTCTCAACGAGAGCCCAGCTTCCGTTTCAGGGATTTCCGGGACTCTCTAGTCCTGGCTTCATCTTATTGCCCAACTGTGACATTCTTTGATTGGAAGGGGAAAATGAAAGATTCTAACTGAAAATACAGCTAGAGAATTTGTTGGTCTGCAAGAATAAGACCTATTATGATCCTAACTGAATGATGTAAGCTGAAAATACATAAGCATAAGATGAAATTGAAAATTGAAGTCTTTATTTTTAAGAAAAACTTTGTACTTGAAAGCATGTCTGAAAGGTTTACTTGTTGCCACTAGCATCTAGCACATCGATAACTAACCTATTTATACTCTACAAGAGAGGTTTTCCAGATGGGTACTAACAGTTTTTCTTCTCAATTAGGTCTATCAAAAACCTTTAAGGACAGTAGAATTTAACCGACTTATGAGGTTCACCCCTGGCCTTCACTGTTTTTCTAAAGTGGTAAGGGTGTATTAAGAAGCAGGCTTAACTTGCCTTTCTCCCAATGTCAAGTCCCTTTATAAGCTAATAGTTTAATCTTGGGAAGATGGTAGCCAAAACCTGTGGAAGGACAAACATCACCAGTCTTCTGGAGCCAAATAGAGTTTTCAAGTTTGTAGCTCTCACCTCAAGTGGTTATGGGTGTGTGTGATGAATCTGCTAACTCCAGCCTCACTCTCCTCTCCTTTCCTTCCTTTCCTCTGTGTAAAATGAGACTTCTAAGAAAAAACATTCCAAACAAGTTCAGCACTTAAGACATATCGTTAAATTCAACCTTCTATTTAAAACCAAAACCAGGAGATAAGTCAAGAGACCAGAGCTTCTGTCCCAGTTTTAAACAGACTTGTACCTAGCATTCCAAACTTTTAACCACAGAGGCTAAACTCAGCAAATTTGCTATAAATTCCATTTGATATAAATTCCTATAATATGTTTCAATGTCAAGTTAAGAAGTCTAGAAAGCTATTTTCCCTGGAATAGGAGAATCTCTTTGAGAATTTCTTATTGTTAAAATGGATCTGAGATTCCAAGCATGGCCTGGGGGAAGGCTTTGCTCTAAGGGAAAAGTGTTTGTATTTCAAAGTGCCTTTAAAACACAGACACGGTGTACCGCTCTAAGATAG
Organism: Mastomys coucha; assembly: GCF_008632895.1. Lineage (NCBI taxonomy): Eukaryota > Metazoa > Chordata > Mammalia > Rodentia > Muridae > Mastomys > Mastomys coucha. Next base: position 30,988,032 of record NW_022196899.1, on the reverse strand, counting down.
AGCTGACTACTGTTAATGAATTCCCAGAAAAGTGTCGCAATCAGAATCAACACATTCTCTTAAATGTTTAAAATATGTATTGCAAAGAAATTAAGTAACTGTAAATGTGTGGCTCTTGATAACATTATACACATCTAGCCCACATACGTGTCCACTGGTGCTAGCAGGGCTTGCTGAGCGTGCTGCTCGAAAGCTGAAGGAGAGATGCAGTCCTTCAGAAAGCAGGGATGGAGAGAGAAGGGATCTCCATGTTTTATTCTGTTGTTGTTTCTGGCTGTATAACTGTTGACTTCTTGACACTGTGATTTTTTATATTTAAGACAATGTATTTATTTTGGTGCGTTTATTGTTAGAAAATCTGTTCTAGCCTTTCAAATCACTGACCATTTCTACTCTAGAAGTACAAATAATTCAATGCAGCACAGGCTAAGAGCGTGTATAGTTTGGAAATGCCAATAAACGCTTTTCCACTAGCCATGGGAAAGCTATGCTTTAGAATAAACTAAACTAGATGAAATTGCACAGCAGCCTTGAACCTCTCTGTGCTCAAGACTCAGCCAATCCTTTGACATTATCGTTTACTGTGGGTGGGAACACATTGGACCTGTTACACTTGGTGACCATGGAGGTCGACACTTGTGTAAGATACTTTGGTTTTCATTTTCTTATCTGTAGAACAGGAATGTGGGGCTTTCCTAAGTCTATTCCGTATTCTGGTTTTTTGAGCTTTGTATGTCTGAGTTTTAATGTTTTGAGTACTCTTACAGGAACACCTGATCACACTTTTGAGTTAAATTTCATCCTGAGTGTGCTATTTAGTTGCTCAAAAAGGAAAAAAAGGAGGAAGGAAGAGAGAGAGAGAGAGAGAGAGAGAGAGAGAGAGAGAGAGAGAGAGAGAGAGAGAGAGAGAGAGAGAGAGAGAGAGAGAGAGATTGCTATAGGTCATGAGAGTCCAGAGAAAATCACTTATGGCCGTTAATACTGTAGCTGAACGTGTCTTCTTTGTACATGTGAATAAATTCATAGCATTATTGATCTACGTTATTTTGCTCTGTTTTATTTACAGTCACATCTGAAAACTTAGTTTTAATATGTATGATGTACTTTATAACTTAATGATTATTTATTATGTATTTGGTTTTGAATGTTTGTGTTCATGGCTTCTTATTTAAGACCTGATTATATTAAATACTGCTCAGCCAGCACAACTGTCTGCTGTGAGTCTCTCACCGTCCTTAATGCAACCATCCTGGCAGAAAAGGTGCATGCACAGTTTTTATGTGGCTATGGTACAGATGATGCTCTCTTCTTATTGACTGCAACTAAGACAGAAGTACCCCCTATTCTTGCTCAGAGACCCCACTTTCTTTGCAGACTCTGAATGCCTGGCAGGCTTGAAGTGGTTGAAACTTGCTTGTCTCACACATGTGCTCCATGTAGATTGCAGTCCTGGGTTTGTGTCACTCCCATCTGGCTGTCTCTCTCTTATTCTCAATGTTTCTCCTCTGCATCTGTGGGATACGAGGCTGTGCTCATCAAGGTCTTAGCTGCTGCATCCCTTGCCAATTTCTGCTCCCCTCTCAGGTGACTTCATTGGGGAGGATTCTCACTGGGAAGTTCCCAGAACCTTGAGTGTCTCGGTGAGTACCTATGTACTCTACCCACTGTCACTCTCATGGCCACCGCTCAGACTCTCACACATGGAGAGCCGGCACCTACTACTAATCGCCTAGCTCCAGAACCATCACATTCCTACTGTCTCTATACCCAAAGCCAGGCCTCTGCACTTCCAGACCCCTCAGTGCTCACCTGCTCTGCAGCCCTGGCCACTGAGTCCCTGAAGCCTGGAGCCACAGGCCAAGCAACACATGGTGTCTCTCTTTACCTGCTTGAAAGCCTGTCTGTGAAGTGCCCACCTATCTGATGTTCTACTTCAGACTCAAACATTGGCTCTGGCTGCTCACCTTGGGGAACATTTTAAACACCCTCCATAGCTACTGGAGTCATTTCCCTCCTCTGGCTTCACCCCCATGGGCTACCAAGGTGAGGCCACCAGGACCTCTCACTTGGATGGCTGCAGAGCCTTTCTGAGCAATTTCTCTGCTCCTGTCCTTGTCCCTCACTAAAATCTATTTGTAATAAAGCAATTTGAAAACCCTGAAAACTCAGCTTCCAGGGCCTGTGAGATGCCTCTGCTGTGGATAAAAGCCAAGCCTGCTGACCTGAATTGGACCCCTAGGACCCACACAGGGTAGAAAGAGAAAACTGACTCCTGCAAGTTGTCCCCTGGCCCTCCACACATGCAGTGTGGTGTGTGTGCTTATAAAAACATTACAACATGTCACTCCCTCAACTCAAAGATCCCAACAGTTCCCATGCCCCTTAGGGCTACTTGGTCTCCCTCCTGTCTCTCCTCCCCATTTTACTTTCTAATGGACTCCAGGCACATTGCTATTCTCTCCCCAACACTCCAGAGGAATGCCATCTAAGGCATTTGTACTTCTAAATTTTTGTTTTTCTTTCTGAAGACTGGGTCTTACTCTGTAACCCAGGATAGCCCATGCTGGTTTCAAACTCATAGCAATCCTCCTGATTCAATCTCCCAAGTATTGGGATTACAAAAAGAAAAAAAGTATTTATAATGTGCAGAGAGAGTTCTCTTAGTGGCAGATAAAGCAATTTAATGTTTTCAAGTCACTCAATGTTTCCTGGATATACCAACAAAAATGACTATTTTCAGTAATAAAACTTTCATAATCTGAGAGAGGAAGAGAAAGTGTGTGTGTGTGTGTGTGTGTGTGTGTGTGTGTGTACACCTGAGTGTCTGTGTGAGTCTGTGTTTATGTGTCTGTGTGTCTGGTTTCTCTGAAGAACTAGGGTGTTGTGGATTTGGTCTAATGCTTGTATTATGGGTCCCCAAAATTACATTGGGAATCCATGCGTCTGCATGTAAGCCACTGAGGGTCTCTGCCCCCAGTTGGCTTTGATTGGTAAATAAAGTTGCTGGCAGCCAGTGGCTGGGCAGGGGGACAGAAGCAGGGCTTTTAGGATTCCCAGGCAAGGGTCTGAGGGAGGAGGAAGGAGGTAGCCATCATCCAGGGAAAGGAGAAGCTGCCATGCCTGAGAAGTGCAGAACAGAGAGACAGCCAACGTGTAAGAGCCAGGGACTGTGGCCTAAGAGGGCTGCAGGTCTGGGTCTGGGCCAGCAAGATGAAATACAGATTTTTAGTAAGTGATAAGTTAGAATTATCGGAAAGTACATCAGCCACATACATGGAGGTTAGGAAGTAGCCCAGTCATTGAGCTGTTTAAGGCTTATTAAAATATAAAGTTGTGTGTGTCTTTCATTCAAGAACCCAGAACATTGGATCAGGTATCAAGGAACATGCACTGCCACTGCGGTCACTGCTGCAGCCACCGCCATAGGGTCGGTCTGAGTAGAGATAAGTTGACTACTGCGATACTAGGGGTCAGTGATTTCCTAAGGGAAGGGAAGGACAAACAAAGCTGACTAGCCAGGGCATGGTCACAGCAGGTGGAGCTCCAGGCTGCCCTGACTGCATGGTACCCAAGGTTTGTTGGCTGCATTGGAGGCGAAAGGGTCTGGGTGTCTCCTGACAGCCATGCACGCACACACGCACGCACACATGCACGGCTGAACTTGAGGTGTGGTGAAAGCACTCCAGTTCCAAAGAATTTCTAACTTCTAAGATGGCCTTGAAGCCCACAGAGGACGAGGGAATGCGGCTCACAGAACTGATGTGACAGACCTGTGGGCCACTGACATGAACGCCCATTGCTAATGTCACAGTGATCTTTCTTCTTCTTCTTCTTCTTCTTCTTCTTCTTCTTCTTCTTCTTCTTCTTCTTCTTCTTCTTCTTCTTCTTCTTCTTCTTCTTCTTCTCCTTCTCCTTCTCCTTCTCCTTCTCCTTCTCCTTCTCCTTCTCCTTCTCCTTCTCCTTCTCCTTCTCCTTCTCCTCCTTCTCCTTCTTCTTCTTCTCCTTCTCCTTCTTCTTCTCCTTCTCCTTCTCCTTCTCCTTCTCCTTCTTCTTCTTCTTTTGAGACAGGGTTTCTCTGTGTAGCCTTGGTTGTCCTGGAACTCACTCTGTAGACCAGGCTGGCCTCGAACTCAGAAATCAACCTGCCTCTGCCTCCCAAGTGTTGGGATTAAAGGCGTGTGCCACCACCCAGTGTGACCTTTTTTCTTCTAAGTTTATTTTTCAAAACATAAAGGTAGAGAAAAGATTAATTTCATAATTAAAAACCATCATGAGATGGTTTTTCAGTAATGTTCAGATATGTCCAAGCCTACGAAACTTAGCACAATTATACATCTATTATATTTTATCTAGATTATTGCCTTCATAGTTATAATTTGATTCTCTTTAAGCTTACTTAACCCAAAGGACCCCAATTTCTAGACATATATTTGCACCCTATAGAGAGTGCTCAGTAATAGAATCTGGTGCTGCTAATGTGCATCTCAAGTCCTTCAGCCCAGAAGTACTCCCTCCTCCTTCCAACCCACTTGCTAGCCACAGACAACTCCCAGGCTACAAACAGATTCACCCCACACAGACATGCTCTTGGCAGTCAGTGGCCTCCAGGCTTCCCGTCACACATGCTCTTTCCTTCCGATTTGACTCACTTAAGGCCAATCATTGGTGGAAGCCTGGAGGAAATGACATGAATGGAGCCAATGTGTTGACATCTGCTGATCGATAAATCCGTCCTGAGAAGAGAGAGGATGGCTGGGCTGACGGTGCTGAGAGGAGAAGGGCAAAGGGTAGCAAGGATGGAAAGAACATCACAAGGAGGAAGGGACGGTGTCCACAGACTGTCTAGCATGCTGCTCCCCTAATGGTAAAGGAACTAAAGAGCCGTCTAGCTTGAAGTAGAAGTTTCACACCAAGACTTTGTTCTAGAGTTATTGATGATGGATAACAGCTGGTTAGGTTAAAGCCTAACCATTGAGGATGGATAGAAGCTGGAGCTGTGACCACAGTGTTATATTCACGGTGTGTCTCATGGATGGATGGCAGCGGTTGCCTGTGACATCGTTGCTGATTTTCTCACGGGAGCTCTGCATGGTGGCCCTCCACCCTGAGACTCTGCTGCCACCTCTAGGGAGAATGCAAACACGTCAAGTGCCCAGGTTCCAAAGGAATACACACCTTGGTACCCCACACCTGCAAAACAGTTGATCTATATTCTCTGAGATATTATCAGCTCTGAAGGCAGCTTCAGAGCCAGAAAAGGGTGTGGGTAATGGCTTAGTTAATAAAGCTCCTTCTGTCTGAGCAGAAAACCCAAGTTTGATTCCTAGAACTCACGTTTGTTTAAAAGGAAAAAAAAGAGGTTTAAGTTTGTAATCTCAGTGCCAAGGAGGTAAACATGCGTGGATCCCAGGAGGTCCCTGGCCAGCCCACATAGCTGAAGCCGAATTGTTGTGTCTAGGTCTCAAGCATGACACCTGGTATCAAAAAATCAAGATTCATGACAAGCTGAGGGATGACACTTGGGTGTGCCCTCTGACCTCCATGTGGATGCACACGTGTACATGCTCGTGCATACACAATTCCACATAAACACATGACCTTCTACACATACATACAAGTCATTCTGCACACATAGACATGTTCCCACATACACATGCATATACACACACTCTCACACATCACCCTAAGTAAATCAGTGTGGAGAGAGAGACATGGGGGTAAAAGTTACTGCTGCCATGCTGTGTGTGAGCTTTGAGGAAGCAGAGCTCCTTGGTCCTTACACAGGCAGAATGCCTGGCTTCAGCTCCTTTTCTGGAGTCCTTAAAGCAGGGAAATGCCACCCTTCTTTCATTTATTCAATGCCAGAAGGGTACAGCAGACTTCCTCACCTTGAGATGGTCTTAAGGTCGCAAGCCCCTCTAAGACCATAGAATCGTCACACAGGTGGAATGGAGCAAGGCAGGAAAGGAGCCATGGATCTGTCCACACAGCAGGAGAAGAGAAGAACCTTGGATCTGTCCACATGGCAGGAGAAGAGCCTTGGATTTGTCCACATGACAGGAGAAGAGCCTCGGATCTGTCCACACATCTGTCCACACATCTGGGAATACATCTCTGGGTCTGGGGCTGGCAGCAACTGTTGATGGCTTTGCCTTACCTCATTTTCAAATCATATCTTTCAGGGCAGTGCCCCTGTGAGAAGCCTCCTTCCTCTGTGCTGGCCCCATGACTGCGTTTAAATACAGTTTCCTATGAAGCAGGAATCTAAGGAGTTGCCAGGGCTACCAGAGAATAAAGACTCAAGGATACCATAACTGAACTGAATACAGTAGGCAAGTCCTCTTCTGCAGATGCCTCTCAGAGGCCTGGCTGTTCAAAGACTCCTCTTGGTTTTCTGTATGATGTCGATTTCTTCAACTTTGTTTCGGGGTCTCAGCTGCTTCAGCATCATTTAGCACTGTGCATGTTGTTTTTGCTCTTTTGGAGAATTGAACCAAAGGCCTCAGGTGTGCCAGGCAAGAACCCTGCAATAAGGCCACATTCCCAGCTTTATTCCTTTTGAAGAGTAGGGAACAACAGATAAATCCCAAGCCACGTATTCTGCTGGCCTTGTCCATCCTCCAGTATTAGCATCCCACATTTTCTTTATGAGCCTCCGACATGAAACCTTCTGTTACTTTTGTTTTAATTATCTGAAGAGAGAACTTCTTCCCCCCCCAGGATGCTAAGATCTGGGCTGCTATGTCCCCATGCCCCAGCATGTGAGCTATCTCTTCTATTCTTTCCTGAGAGCATAAGGGGAACCATGACCGTCTATCCATTCATTTCATATAAGAGGTTTTTTGCTCTAAAGAGAACAAAATAATGCACCAACAACATGCCATTATTTTTTATTTATCATGGGAACTCATAATCTCAGAATTATTGTAAAAGTACTGAGTGATGCTATTATTTTTGTTTTATTAAGACAGGATCTCACTTTGTACCCTAGGCTGGCCTTCAACTCAAGATTCTCCTACTGCAGCCTCCTGAGTTTGAAGATTGCAGGTGAATGCCACCAACCTTTGTTGGTTTTATTGACATCACTAAAAGGGATCAAAACAGGGGCTGAGGGGGTCGGTTGGCTGGTTGAGCGCTTAGTACCTGGTGTGCATGGAGCTCCGAGGCTCAGTCTCATCACTGCATTGCATTAAACATTGCACACAGCACTGCATAAAACTGAGATGGATAGTAACACTCCTCATTGTGTGACTCCTTTTAGGTGCTTGCTCACAACATTGTGGCAAAGCTCTAACTCCACTTAAATGACCATCCACAGGCAACAGGAATAAACCTTGGGCTGAATGTCTGAATAAAAAAGACATTATTTGTATCAAAGTGGGAGGCTGAATAGATAGCTCAGTAGGCAAAGTGCTTTGTCTGGCAGATCTCCAGGCCTCGATGGCCAGCCAGCCACCCTAAAGCAGCAGGCCTCAGGTCAGTGAGAAGCCTTGACCAAAAAACCCACAAGGTAGATGATACCTGGAGAATGACAGCTGGGTTGTTCTGTGAACTCTACATGTTTGCTCACATGTGAACCTGCACAGATGAACCTGCCTATACATATGCACACATACACACATGGCAACAGGGTAAAAAGTGGGCAAAAATAAAAAGATTCTCTTTTAAAAGGCATCTGTAGGCTGGTGTCTTGAGTAGACCTTGGGCACAAGCTCTGCAGCCAGTCCCACAACACCGAGGAAGCTCCACTCCCAGGCACTCAGACACTCTCAAGATCAGAGGTGAGGAGGACCCAACATCTGTCCCAACACCGGGAGTAACTGGGACTTGTGGGACCAGGCACACAGGAAGTCTGCCAGCAGAGTGGCTCGGGTTCCTTCTGGCCTCTCTGGGCTGGTGTCCTGAGTAGACCTTGGGCCCAGGCTCCACAGCCAGTCCCACAACACCCAGAGGAAGCTGATGTACTCCCAGGTGCTCTAACAAGCCCAGGGTCACAGGATCCCAGAATCACAGGATCACAGAGACAGCCTGACTCTGAGGAGTTCTAATACAACCAGGATCACAGGAAGGACTGGCTCCAGTCAGATTTAGCAAGGGCAGGTAGCACTAGAGATAACCAGATGGCAGGAGGCAAGCGTAAGAAAATAAGCAACACAAACCAAGATTACTTGGCATTATCAGAACCCAATTCTCCCACCATAGCAAATCCTGGACATACCATCACACCAGAAACACAAGATTCAGATATAAAATCACTTATCGTGATGATGATACAAGACCTTAAGAAAGACATAAATAGCACCCTCAAAGAAATACAGGAGAACACCGGTAAAGAGCTAGAAGCTCTTAAAGAGGAAACACAAAAATCCCTTAAAGAACTACAGGAAAACACAATCAAATAGGTGAAGGAAATGAGCAAAACCATCCAGAATCTAAAAATGGAAATAGAAACAATAAAGAAATCAGAAAGGGAGACAACCCTGGAGATACAAAACCTAGGAAAGAAATCAGGAGTCGTAGATTCAAGCATCACCAACAGAATACAAGCGATAGAAGAGAGAATCTCAGGGACAGAAGACACCATAGAAAACATTGACACAACAGTCAAAGAAAATGCAAAAAGCAAAAAGCTCCTAACCCAAAACATCCAGGAAATCCAGGATGCAATGAGAAGACCAAACCTAAGTATAATAGGTATAGAAGAGAGTGAAGACTCGCAATGTAATGGACCAGTAAATATCTTTAACAAAATTATAGAAGAAAACTTCCCTGACCTAAGGAAAGAGATGCCCATGAACATACAAGAAGCCTACAGAACTCCAAATAGACTGGACCAGAAA
>NW_022196899.1:30962046-30977838 GCF_008632895.1 Mastomys coucha | reverse complement strand
CAAATTATCACAGCCAATGAACCATATTCTTACCCACACCTAATGTCTGTGCCACCCTCCAAGCAGAATCATTGTTCATTGAAACAGTTGAATGACTTTATGGATAGACTGTCTTAATACACACACCATTTCTTAAATGAATGTAACCTGTTATCTGTGGACTGAGAATAAAGTCACTCACTCAATTCAAATAGTTTTGACCATAGCAGGAAGTCTGTATCCAAAAATTGTGCCTACAATTCATTCCTTGGCGTAGCAAAACTGTCAACTCTCAGCCTAGCTATGATGGAGGTAAAATCCTTCAGTGATTTGTGGGTCATTGAAGTACAGCCTTATTACAATGAAATCCAACGTCTAAAAATTGTTCTTATTTTGGCCTTGTACCACAGTAAGAGCCAAGATTTTAAACTCTTCTAAATACAAAACAGACAATCGATAAGACTTTATATATTTATGTTCATTTAAGAAAATACTAGTAGTGATGTATTATTTTGAAACATACAGTTAATACATTTGGAGCTATTTAAAATTTATACTGAGAAAAACTAAAATATTTTCAGTATTGCTGTAGACAAGCATCTACATAACACTGTTCAATTGATTGTTTTATATCAAACAACTTTTATAATCATTTTTATTGTTATAATATTTTATAAATTTTAAGGAATATGACAAAAAAAGATATTGTAGTTATTGAAGAGGGAGTCTCTGGGAGGAGTTGGGGTACAAAAGTGAATAAGAATGTGATTTAATTCTATTTACTTAAAATATGTTTTTAAATGTTAACAAATTCAGACAAATTGAAATCATGTAACTTTTCTCATCATAATGCAGTAAAAGTTTAAAAAAAAGAAAAATACTTTTAAAAAGGCATCTGTATTGAAAATTTATATATTCATGACTTTACCATGGAGGCTCTGTCCAAACCATGAAGATATAAGGAGAAAGCTTCACTCTACAGTTAGAAAGCACCACAATGCATAGTTTAGTGGGGCAGAGTAGCTGGGGGTTGAGGATGCAAGGGAAGAAGCTCCTAGAACTGCATATACCCTGCCTCAATCTTGAGACAGTCCCTGAGCTCAAGGAGCCTGTGGACAAGATGTACGAAGGCAGACAGAGCTCTCTGCTGGTGTTTGCTTCTGTGGAGAGAGCTGGCATACGATTCCCCCAGGCCGAAGGGACATGGCGAAGATGAGAGAGCTGGCATATGATTCCCCAGGCTGAAAGGACATGGTGGAGATGAGAGAGCTGGCATACGATTCCTCCAGGCTGAAAGGACATGGTGGAGATGCTGGTTTTTCACGGAAACCCTGAAGAGGCTAGACGTTGGTAGGAAGACTCAAAATCAAACTCAAAAAAAATCCACTCTAGATACAGAGACAGACAAAAGTGAATCTGTCTAGTAAGATAGAAAATCAAGTCTCTAAAGTTCAGGCAATGAGTCAAAACTTAAACATTCAATTAAAAAGATCACTATTCCCTAGGGGAAGATGATAGAGTGGAGAACTTCTACGAATTGCTGTAGAATGTACCCGTTACACCCCCTCCACCAGGAAGAAAGAAAGAGAAAGAGAGTGGGGAGGGAGGTAGGACGGGAGGAGGGAGAGGGGAGAAATACCACTTATCGTCAGGAGAAATAGAGGCCAGCTTAAACCCCAGCAACAGCACGTGCAGGTTATAGTCTCAAGGCAGCTGCTAGGATGTTCCGAGGACATAGGGAATGGTCCCAACGAACTAATAGTCACAGCGGGGAACATAAAGCTGTGGACTGTAGACACCCAAAGCTGTAACATAACAGGGGAGAATCTCACTGGATGGACTTAGCAGCGTGAAGAGAGCAGAGTAAAAAGGCAGTGAATTTACACTTGAACCAACGTGGAAGCATGAGTGAGCCCAGGCTTGCCCAGACGTCAGCTGGTCTGGTGTGTGAAGCCGGTCTTCTGGGGACTGAAGCCAGAGGAAGGGAGATAGCAGAAGAACAAGAGTGACAGGCAAGGAGGCCACAGCCTTTCAAGCTGACTGAAAACCCATTTACAGACCTAAGTAGCCCACAGAATGGTCTCAAGCAGAATGATCTCAGAGAAAACCATAGCCAAACACTATCCCAGTCAAATTTCTAAAACCAAAGTTAAAACTTACACAGGCCTTAGATGGGCGAAGGACATGACAGGGGAGCATGGTGGGAAGGAGGAGGCTGGGCCTCTCGTTAGAAAGCAAAGCAAAATAAATGATTAAAAAAAAATCACACCTTTAACATTCTTCAAAAGTCTCAGTTCCAGACTCTACAGTTAAAATGTCCTTTGAGAATGAAGAAAGTACGGAAGCATTTCCTATCTTAGAGGGGCTAACAGAATCCCCACACAATGGAAGGAAATTCTTCAAGCTAAAGAAAATAAATGCGGATCAAGACTCAGATATCTAGGAAGGAGTAAGAGACAAGGACCACTGGAAACAGATCCGCAAGCAAATGTAGAACAGTATCTATATCTTTCTCTTACTTTTTTTCAAGAACCCAAAGTATAAATTACTGTGTAGATTGTTAAAACACAAATGTTAGCAGAATGGAATGGTGGTAGGGGATTGACGTTCATCTTGGAAGCTTGGGGAGGCCACCAAGGCTTTCCCTGTGAACAATGTCAGGCTGAGTTCAGAGTGGAGAAGGCCACAAAGGGACAGACATATCAGCTCAGAGAAGTCATTTCCCCAGTGATATTGGCAACTGCTAAGGATATCAACCAAGGGAGGCGGGGAGAATGACATGGGGTGGTTTCTACAAGTTTAATGCAACAGTGGGCGATGGAGACTGAGGTTTGGGGGAAAGGACCCCATTCCTCTCATTTTCCACTAGCCTGTCATTCTATTTTAAGACCTGGTAGTTCCCAGGACATCAGGGTGGGGGGGTTGTGAGTAAAAACTGAATAACAATCAGTTCTGTTGGGTTCTTTATAATGTCAACCAATAGGAAAGACATAAAAATGCAAAACATATTTTGTCTTGGAAAGTTTTCATTATGAGAAAGAAAAAGAAACTTAATTCTGACATAAAAAGTTCAGAAATCTAAGAAGACAAAACCAAAACATCATCAGCCAAAACAGCAGCCTGCACTGAAGAATCCCTGTGCGCTGGACACTCTGCCAAGAACGTGTGCTTAGAGGACGCCCTAAAATTTAAATTTCAGAACAAGAGACTGCTACACATCGTTATAAGAGGCTTCTCTCCTTTAACACCATTGGCATATTAGACCGGATGAAGGATAATGTCCCTGTCTTCTGATTCTTAGATGCCACTGGCACTGCCTTGTCCTAAGCTGTGTCAATAAAATGCCTCTAAATGTTTCCCCATATCCTCCAAGAGGCACAGTCTCTGCCTAGATGACCCAGTCAGTGGGAAGGTCTTCTCTTTAGGGTGCTATGCAGTAGAATCTGGCCATGGACGGTAGAGCCCGTCAGAGCCCACAAGCCTCTCTGGCCATAAAGAAGCTACATCTGAAGGAGAAAAGACTCGGTGATTTGTAGGGATGTGAGCAGATCACGGGCACAAAAGCAAGTGTAATGCTGATTGCAGAAGAGCAAACACAAGCCCTGAAGAACCCCATGCTCTGTGTGCATGTGTACATGAAGAAAAACACCAACTCTTTCCTGGGCAGGCACTTGGACCTGTGGGTTACCAATACATTAGGAGCCTATTTCCAGGGCTGGGACTAGCAGTGTATCTGAAAGTTGGATCAAACACTTCACAGAACATGCTAAAAGTTATGCCATGGAGACGACTAATGATCCCGTAACCCCATGACTGTGTGTATAGGTAAGCATATGCCACATGTAGGCAGAAGTCTCAAGCCACCTGCCCAGGTCACTTGTGTGTTGATTGACATGGTTTGAAGAAGGGACTGCAGCCTAGTACCAGGTGCTTTGAGACTTGCCAACCAGGACGACAGGACTATGTGTTCCCCATTCCTAGAAGGAGCCACTCCTCACTGGTCAGAGATGGCATGGATCAAACAGACCTGATGTCACAAATAATAAGCAATCCTGACAGACAGAATGAAATCTGTGTGTGAAGGAAATCAGCTCCTGTTGGCTTTTGTGGCATGAGACACTTTGCATGAGACGTTGCAGTTCACGTTGTAAGTGCTAGCTACAGCATCCCACTTTGCTGATGAGTTACAAACCACATTCCCCCGAGACTGCTCTTTACATACACCATAGTGGTGTACTATTAATAGAGACAAGAACACTTGTCAAGCAGGTATAGGGCACCAAGCTCCAGAGACTGTCAAGGGACCCTACGAAACCACTTCGGGACAGGCATTGGGCTGTGTTAGGCCAAGGACCTGCTGGGGTGGGACTGATGGTGGTGGTGGTGTGGAAGGAGCACCATAGACTGCTGGGTACCTCAGGAGAGCCAGAGCTGGGGGTCTCTGGGCCGCACGGAGGCCAGAGACAACCGGACATCCCAGACCACTGTATGTCGTAGAAGAGCTAAGAACAGACCCTTGGGTAGACTCTGGTCCTAGTCCGAAGAGAGTGTTACTGCAAGGAGGAGAGAGTCTGGCTAGCTCAGGCGGGCTACTTGGCTTGACTGTAGGCTGTGGCTGTCTGGAGAGAGGGAGGAAGGGAATGGGGAGAGGGGGAACAAAGGGGCAAGAGGCAAGGGAGAGAAGCAGGAGTAAGAGAGAGGAGGGGTCAAGCAGCCCCTTTTATAGTGGGTGGGGCTACCTTGAGGCTCCCAGGTAACTGTGGGGCGGGGTATACCTGGCTGTAGTCAAATGACTGTAGGGGTGGAGTCCAGCCAGAATACTAGGAGCTTGGGGCATTGTTACAGCTTGTGGTGTCAAGCAGGCATAGCTCACTGTTCTGTCCCTTGTAGAATTTTATACTGGGTCTCTGGAGTAAGCCTCACTCAACCAGAGCACAGACTGTCTTTCACGGTCTAACAGGCAGGCAGACACTTGCTTGAGTGCTGTGAAGGGATCAGAACATGCCACTCAAAACCACGCTACTTTGGCAATAGTAGCTGGTCAGGGTCTTCCCTCACAATATCTCCAGGTTCTGTACATGAAAACTGACGCAGAACAATTGGCCATTGTTTTCTATTACTTACTCCGACTTGCTGACTTACTTATCTTATTTATTTATTTATTTATTTATTGTGTAGCCCTAGCTGCACTAGAACTCATGCTGTAAACCAGAAGGCCTGGCTGTCCTGGAATTCATGCTGTATACCAGGCAGGGCTCCAACTCAGAGATCTACCTGTCTTTGCCTTCTGAGGGGTTAAAGGTATGTGTCCCCATGCCCAGCTACCCTGACATTTCTGAAGAGCCCTTTGCTAACTCTCATTTGAATAAACCTAAGTTAGGCTCAGATGAAATGTTTTGGGCAGGATACAACATGGATGATACTTTGCCCTTCTCAGTATGAAATGTTAGGAGGAACATGACTTTGGCCAATGCCTGCCATTCTCTGAGTATCTAAACTGGAGCAGAGATGGTATCAAAGACAAGCAAGGGGCTTCACCTACAAAGAAGAAACAGTGAAGAGGGCATTGGGAAGCCGATGTCCCTCAGATAATTCTCTCGTCTTTCTGTTCCTAACTCAGACGCCAGTGGCATAGAGCTGCCACAGCCAAGCTTGTGCAAGAGGCACCTTACTAAAGGTGAATCACTGGTTTGTCTCAGAAATGGGAAGAAGACTGAATCAGACAAACTTTGTTGTCAAAAATACCTCGCAGAGGATGTTACAACGAAAACCAGAATGCAGAGCCTGCGGAGAAACACCAGAGTGTTATGAGAAACCTACAAAAGTTGTTTTGAAGATAAATATGGTAACAGCCCTTGAATCACTTCTGGAAAGTGTCAACAGTTCAGTTGACTTAACTCTGCTTCAAAAGCAATCTCAGAATAGAATGAGACTCTAGGTCTAAAGACATGTATTTCGCAGAGCAGATCCGTGGAACATGCTGGTTGAAGATCAAAATTAACATGATTATTGTGATGGGTGAGGCCCTAAAATAGAATAATCAGAAAATACCACACTGCTAGAGATGTTAAAGGAAAACAGAGAAAGGGGAGGGGGTAAGGAAGAGAAGGAGAGGAATAAAGAGAGAAAGAGACAGAGACAGGGAGAGACAGAGATAGTCAGACTGAGTTGTAAAACTCAGATCTGGTGAGAGGTGGTGCAGGAGACACACAATGTTTAGGAACCCTAGCCACTACCCCATAGGTAGTCATCAGTGAAGCCACAGTCTGGGCCAAGCCAGTTTTCTACCAATCATGTTGTATTGTTCTGGACACGTTTCCAAAGAACTGTATTTATTTATTTGGTTGGAAAACTGAGCTGGGCCGTAGCTCACATGTGGAAGTCAGAACTGCCTAAATCAGTTCTCCTGGCCTACTCTTGAGTGGATTCTAGGACTGGAACTTGGGTCACTAGACTTACAGGAAAGCACCTTTACCTGGGGATGCTTTGTGTAGAACAGGCTTGCCTTGAGCTTGCTGTGTAGCAGAAGCTGGACTTTAATTCCTAATCCTCCTGTTTCCAGCTCCTGAGTGCTGGGATTACAGGCATGTACTGCCATGCCCAGCTTTGTGTGTTCTTATCTTGAAACATTTTGCCAAACTCTTCTATCAGTGTGTTATTTCATCAGTGGGCCAGGAAAGTGGTGCTGTCTCTCACTCTGAATATAGACATCGTTTTGGACCTTTATTAACGAGAAAAATCTCATTTTAGCACTAATTTACAGCGGGTTGCGCATATTCAGATGTTTAGTGACTATCACAAGTTTTCTCTTTTGAAGTTCTAGCTCATACCTCAGTATATTTTCTGATCACTGTGTAAAGCACCTTTATATTTCCGATGCCTGGTGTGTGATCTGGCCCACAGAGGTCACCCAGTGTTTGTTGAACCTTCCCATGGATACATAGGTGTTTACTTCTATAGGACATGAGTCCAGGTCATACATTTGAATCCCAACTCTAACAAGAACCTGAAATGAATTTGTTGGAGTCTAGAGACGCAGTCTCAGAAGATCTCACACATATGTCTGTTTCTTTGCCCAGTATGGTAAGGAGAAGAGCTGCTTTTCACTTCACTGGAGAACAGAGTAGGAAGGGGAGCAGGTACCATGTCTCCACTACACGTGAGAGGAACTCCACTGAGGCGAGAGAGTGGGATGGAGAGTGAGGTCAGAATGGCCTTACACAAAGGCTGTGAAGTTAGCAAGCAAGAAAAGCCTATTGACAAAGGGGAAAGCTGGAAAGGAAGTTCAGCTTGGGCTAACCACTGGCCCAGGAGCAGAGGCAACCCTGAGTGTCTGTAGGTGACCTGTGGCTCACCTACTAAAACACAGTAGAGAGAGAGAAGGAGGAAAGACTCACAACTGCCTCTCAAGATTTAAAACTATGTGGAAGGGAGGAAAGTTCAGATAGCTGGGCTTTATTGAGGCCCATTTTGAACAGCTCATTTCCTCTGGGTAAGTATGCTATTTTGATAGATGCTTTTCTTTAATTCTCATGAGTCTACTCCACTACATGAGTTTTGGTCAACATAATGGGATCTCAGTCTTATCTCTGGTTCTAGGAGGAATTGGGGCTTTCTGGTAAAGAATAAAGAAGTACCATTGTCCCTCCCTTGAAGAGTGAGCCCAAGTGGGCCTGTCAATCACCTGGACAGTGAAATGTGTTTCAGAAACGTTTGACAATAGTATAAAGCCTTCATAAGCATGCCTGTCCACTGATGACTACCGTACTATGTGTTTTTTCCTTCACACTGGTCCCTCTGACCACTGGTCACTCTTGTCCCTTGTCTCTTTGTAGTAATCTCTGTTTGCCATCTGTTCTGTACCCCACTTTATGTCTCATCTGAACTCATTCAACAAAGAAAGCAAGGCCATGGAGTTGAGAGGAGTCCCCCGTGAGATCTCATAGCAATACAATCTATAACACACACTTCTACCAGCCTTTGATTTTCATGTTCACCCAGCATACAGTTACATTTTCTCTCTCTCCATTTTAATTTAAGACTTCCCAGTAGCTCCTGATGCCAAGGGTTCCCAGTTGTGGAACTCACCCTGGCAGAAGTGCTGAACACCATAGTACAGGAGCCTGGGGTGGCAGGGCAGCCTGGGGTGGGTGGCAGGGCAGCCTGGGGAGGCAGGGTAGCCTGGGGTGGGTGGCAGGGCAGCCTGGGGTGGGTGGCAGGGCAGCCTGGGGTAGGGTGGCAGGGCAGCCTGGGGTGGCAGGGCAGCCTGGGGTAGGGTGGCAGGGCAGCCTGGGGTGTGGAGGTGGGGATTCCAAGAGTCGTTTAAGCCTCCATGCAGTAGACATCAGGCTTCAGTCACTCACAATCCTATGGGGAAGAACAAACAGTGCTTTTTCTTTTATTTCTGTGAGTCTGTTCATTGGCAGCTATGCAGTTATGTAGGAACACCTTCTTGAGATAAGAAAGAGACATTACTGTGTTGAGTGCACAGATTTTAAAATGATGTAAGCTTTCAGGATTGTTAAACTGCAAGATTTTTTATTATTTTTTTTAAAATTTTTTTATTTTTTGGTTTTTTGAGACAGGGTTTCTCTGTATAACCCTGGCTGTCCTGGAACTCACTCTGGTAAACCAGGCTGGCCTTGAACTCAGAAATCTGCCTGCCTCTGCCTCCCAAGTGCTGGGATTAAAGGCGTGGGCCACCAACCGCCCGATATATATTTTTTTTTTTGATGTGGCGTGGGCTTCATTTCACAAAAGGAGCAGAAAGAGATGGCCTTCCCAACCCCAAGATGATGTGCACTTTGCATTTTGCTTTTGGCCCTTTTCCGTCTGTTATTCTGTCCTTCTGACAGTCCTTCCGATCTTCATATTGCTGCCCTCTTCCCCATTTCTCTGCAGTCAGACCCAAGAACAGATGAGCTTCCAGTTGCATACCTTAGGAGCCACAGTAATGGCAGTGATATCTGGGGCTGTCAAGTAGATTTCCATGTATTCATGTGAACAAGCAGAGCTACATATAAACTGTAGGTGACCTTAGCACTAAATACAAAATGTGCTTCAGGATAGTGACTGGGCAATTGGTACAGCCCCACTGCCCACTGTGCCAGGTGAGACAGACCCACCTGACTTCCCTCCTACTGAGGCTTTAGACGTATACATCAACGTTTTCAAACCTTGTCCTCTAAGAACCAAGTTGGTCATGTGATTGAGAACATGCTGGGTACCACCCAAGCCTTGATTCAGGAGCCTGGCTGACTTCCCCTCCCTGGGCCTCATGGCAGTTGGAGGCCAGCCAGCAGGTGACAGTGGCTATCTCTGAGGCATCTCTAGTGGCTTGGAGGCCCCTTGCAATAAGAGAGAACTTGCCAAAGTGTGATTTCTCTGTTGTAAATTCTGCCCCAATTATAGCCTGACTTCCTCCCTCTCACGAAGCACCTCAGAAGCATCAAGGCGTTCTGCCTGATAAAGCCTTTCTTTGCCCACATGAAAGGACTCTGTTCTCTGTGGAGAAATCTCAAGCTTGCTGAAGAACCGTTGTCTGGGGAGACAACCACAGCTCCTGTGTTTGGGCCACTGGTCCCAGAGCTGTCTTTCTACCTAACTCTGTCACTTCATAAATCACAACAGGACCCCTTGGGTTTCCAGAGCAAAGTGTCGGGTAGAGAGCCCTGGGGTTCTGCTGGGAACCCCAGAAACCAGGCTGCTAACAGAGCAAAGCCACAGTGTATCTGAGCACCCCGTGCTCAGTGGACCTCATCTCAGAACAGGGAAGTGTTGACTGAGAGTGCGTCTGGGGAGGGTGGAAGCCTGCTGTCTCTGCTCACTGACACAGTCTGGTCTGCACCACCTATCTTTCACAGACTTCAAACAAGGATAGATTTGTAGTATCTGCTTTGTTTTCAGGGTTGTAGTCTTAGTAAACTTTTATTACGAAGTAATGCAACATCCAAACGCTAGTTCGCACTCAATAGATACCTTTATAGTTCCTCCATCCTTATTCAGAATTATTTCTGGACTTCCTTTGTTCTTTCAAATGTCCCTTTGGATGTGATGTTCACTGAAGCGTTCTGTGTCTCACTGGAGACTGGTGTACATCGCTAACAACGACAGGACCTCCTTTGGGAGTGTCCAGGGCGGCTGGCCAAGATAGAGTTCCAGGCAGGCGCTCCTTTCCTGTCGGCTCCTGAGGTCTGCTGCCAACATTTTTCCCCAAGCGCTGTGGACGGTGTCGTGTATCTTTGGTTATGCTGCACAGAACTGATGAGGAGTGCAAGGGGCAGGGCGGGGCAGCAGCAGCTGCCGCCTTTCACAGGGCCACAAAACAAAGAACAGGAAGCTCTTGCAGGGCAGAGTTCCCCACAAGCTCCTTGAAGGCTGGCAGCTCCTCTTGGGAGCCTGACCTCCCTTCATCGCTATCTCCTTTACTTCCTCCTCTTTCTACCGAAGCACTAACGGCATTTTACCACAAGGGGGCAGTGTAGGGGAAGAAACCAGTCATTGGGCTTGGTGCGTCCTTAAGGAAATTATTCTGTGTTTCACAAACTTGATATTTTTTTTTTGTCCTCCGTCCCTCCCTCCTTCCTACCCCTCTCCTTACAGATAAATCTATATTCAAATCAATTTACAGATAAATATAGATTTATCTGTAAGGAGACACGATGTGTGAAGACACGATGAAGTCTTCAGTCCCACAACTTACCACAGGGTCCTGCAGCATGCATTCCGAAATAGGCTTGCATTTGATTAAGGCCTCTTTTGGATACAAGACACAAAGCAAGTATGATTATGAGGTATTTCTTAGAATTAACTGTTTCAGGAAGTATTGTAAGGCGATACAGAGTAAGGAGGACTCTGAATGTAAAAACCCTTGTAAAAGCCATTTTCTGTATAAATATACATCTATTGTCTAAGTCCCCCGTTAGTGGGAGTTAGACCCCCAAAGTTGACACAGCTGGGTGTTCCCCACCCCAAGACTTTAGCTGTAGGATATGGAGGTGATGTTATGTTCTCTAAGTGGCTGTTTAATAACAGGGGCTAAACTTTCGCATTGGTTGTGTCGTGCTGGCAAAGAGAATATGTTATGACCACTGCTCAACCAGAAAAGCAAATTGTCGCTGTTACTTAGACCCTAACAAGCACTACGGGGCTCCCTGGCACTTTATAGAAAACAGAGAAAATCAGGTTTGCAAGGCTATTCTTAGATAAGAACAAAGCACCAGGCCAGTAGGACGAAGAACCTGGCTTTTGTTCTATAGAAAGAAGCCTGGATAGACTGCCCAGCAATCTCACCAGGGAGGAATCCCCAGAAAAGCAACAGGAAATATTTGAAAGACACAGCATGGTGGCTTGGATGCCCTAGTAGAGCAGGATTTCCCTAGTATCTAATCCACCATCAAAGATTCACTAAAACTGAAAGGGAAGAAAGTGCTGAGGATGGCAAAGAGGAGTCAGGGAAGGCCAGGACAGCACAGTTTGCAGATGGGAGGGAGCATACTTCAGCAGGCACTGAGGTTACTCCTACGCTTATGTGCAGAACCATCCATAGGAGCACATCTCAGCTTCGAGTAGAGAGCTTGCTGTAAGACTCAGAGTCTTACGTCCAGGATGTGGTCCCACTCACAAAAACACAGAGACAGAGAACAATGTGATTAACATGAGTTAATAATCCAGTATACTGGGGTCATCCAGCATTCAGGCAAAGGCGACCACAAGGAACAAAAGCCCAAACTTTTTATACGTTCCCAGTACATAGGTTTACAGCATGAGTTGGTATCTCTCATTGGTGGAGCCCATTATCTTTTGAGTCCATTGCCCTCTGTGTCCCAGGTGAGCGGGAGATACCGGTTGCACTGTCTTATACAGCCCAGGACCACCTGCCTGGGATCCTCCTGCATGAATTAATAACCGAGGCAATACCCCATAAACACTTCCACAGGCCAATCGGATCTAGACCCACCTCCCCTCAAGGCTTTCCACTCAGATGACTCTAAGCTGTGCCAGCAATTAAAGCTAACTGGCACAGCATCCTTTAGGAGTGACTCTCAAACAGATCCAGTCTAGGAACTGAAGCATATACCTTTGAAGGCATCCACATTTTCAATTCATGTTTTCTCTTGTCCTAACTGACTAAAAATAGTTAAATAATGCTGTGTTTAGTTTAAATTAACTGCAGAGTTCAGGAAAGTAAAGGGGAACTATGAGGGCTTGGGGAGACTAGTAATGGGGGGCAGAATAGCAGGGTTTAGGTGATTTGATGGGGGATGGGAAAATTGGGGTGGGGATTTAACTAGGAGGGAGGGAGACAAATACAAAAGAAGGGTGAGGGCAAAATAGCAGCAAGATGTCTGGAAAAGTCACAAGGAATCAACCCCAACATAGGCATGAGAAACCTCCTTTTGAGTTGTTGGTCAGGGTCACCCAAGACACTCCCCCCAAATTAAAAGCTATGGCTGGTTCCTTTGGCTGCCCCATCCCAGAGCAGGAAGGAAAGTTTCTATTGCTGAAGACACCATGCACTTCAGACACAGGACTCAGAGGACCTGAGCTGGATCTGGTCTGAAATCCTTCTCCCCAAAGACAAACTTCCGTGGTACCAGAAGGATCCATGTGAGTTTCCAGTGGAAGGAAGCTATAATCAGTCCTACCAGGTATGAACTACAACAACAACCAGCAAGGCATGATAGCCCAATGGATACAATAGTGGCATACACGCCTTGATGGTAACCAGCAACTCTCTAATTGGACTTAAGGCCTGATCAACAAGAGAGTAGCCCTGTCTGGTACTGGAAACCTAGCCATCTACTCGGGGCCGGTGAAGTCATGGATATTGGAGGAGAATTTACTACACTCACTTTAGTAAATTAATTAGTAAATCATTTAGTAAACTATAATCCCTACCATAATATAAATATCCTTATACATACAGATAAGAGTAGTGCTCATCCCTTATTAAAGAAACATCTCTTTGCAACAGATGGAGACCATCTCAGAAAATCACAACCCATCAAAATGCAGAGAACAAGAGATCGTGTGATTCCCTGTCTTAACTGATACATCTACAACACAGTGCCTGCACCTAAGGCTCAGGGATAACTGTAGATAATGAGATAGAAAGATTTTAAAAGCCAGAATAATAAGAAACTTGCTGTGAGAGTGTGTCTTCTAGAAATGTCAGTAAAGATACACCCATGAAATCACATCAACATGGCTGCCTAAATGAAATCAGAACAGCGATGAACCAAGGGATATTCTGATTTGAAAGGGGGAAATTTGTGGGGGCTCAACCTTAGTCAAAGCACTTTGTGCAGCTGGGGAATGCTGGGAGTGGCCGAAATGGTCTTTCCAGGGAAGAGCACACTGATTTGTTATCAATACCAAGTGGTCAGCCTAGAGATCATGGACTCTGTAGGTTGTATTTCTGTAGTTACAAATATATCTGTATCTACATATGTAACAATAGTTGAGGAAAAAGGGGCCTTGGATTTGAGAAAGAGCAAAAAGTGGGTTCGCTGGAAAGGCTTGAAGGAAGAAAGGGGAGGAAGAAATGACACAATTTTAATCTCAAAAGATATCATAAATAAAATAATTAAATGAATATTATAAAATTTAATAATAATACTAAACACAGGTCTTACTTTGACTCTCCAATCTTTCCTATCTTACCTAGAAGGTTCTTTCAGACTTTGAAATGCTATGTTACAATGTTGAATTCCATATTTATGACTTATTAATAAATATTGACTAAACTATATAAAATAGAGTAAATGTAAGTCTTTAGTTTTGTCTCTTGTACTAGGATCGCACACCTGCTGGGTAAGGGGTTACCTTTGTGTCGTATCCCTGTTCTTGACTCTTGTCTGTATAGGTCAGGAGAACAAAGGTCAGACTGACTATGTTTAAAATCTGATTTCTATGTTTGGTATTTTATTCTAAACTCCCTTACTTGAGGTCTTGCATTGTAAAAGATGACAGTCAGTATTTTATACTTGGGCAAAATATGCTTTATTGTTACTATCTGTTGGTATTGTATGCATGTAAGTATCTCTCTTAATTCCCAGGGCTTTGTGTCTCACCCTGCAACACAAAAAGTTACATCCAGGGGTCTGATGCAAGTAATCCAAGGATCCGCTTTTACTTTTTGTTTTGTAGATATGCATAGATATTCTTAAACTACTATAAATTAAGGATCAAAAGATGCGGTTCAGAGTGTCTTAGTTAGGGTTCCATTGCTGTGAACAGACGTTATGACCAAGGCAACTCTTATAATAGAAAACATCTAATTGGGGTTGGCTTACAGTTTGAGAGTTTCAGTCCATTATCATCATGGTGGGAAGCATGGCAGCGTTCAGGCAGATGTGGTGCTGGAGAAGGAGCAGAGAGTTCTCCATCTTGATCTGGAAGCAGGCAGAAGAGGACTGTCTTCTGCAGGCAGCTGGAAGGACGTTCTCTCTTCTGCACTGGGAGGAACTTGAGCACAGGATCCCTCAAAGCCTGCCCACACAGTGACACACTTCCTCCAACCAGGCCACACCTTCCTAATGCCACTTCCCACGGGCCAAGCTTGTTCCAACCACCACATACATATGGCAGAGAATCTTGTGACTTCCAGGCCAGCGTGACTGCATAGTAAGATTCTCTCAAAAGGAAGAAAAGGAAACAAGACACAGGCACAGATACAGTGTGTCCAGTATCTACAAAGTTTGGTAACACAAACATTTTAGAAAGCCTTTCAGTGGTAATCATTAAAACCAAAGCTGCCGTTTAATCTTGTATGGTGCAGAAAATTCAGTTAAAAGGAGAATATTCTATGGCTCAGAATAGTTCTAGAAGCTAGCGATGTCAGAGGAGTGAACTTTTAATGTAGTAATTCTATATTAATACAGAGGATAAGGGAAGGCTCTCTCTCCACATAGGACTTTTGTGCTGCCACCTACCATCCTTGTCAGACACCAACATGAAACAATTCATGAAGCTTTGTGGCTCAGATTAGCCTCCGTTCAAAGAGACTCTTTTAGAATGGCAGAACACTCTGAGCCCCAGGTTTTCCAAAACGTTAAGTAACTGTGCATAACCCACAAGGACTGATGAACAGGGTTGTTCTCCGTGTTAGGAGAGTGCGGGGCTATGGAGGAAACAGCCTCACCTCACAGCTAGTACTACACTCTCTCTCTCTTCCAGGTCCTTCCGAGACTTAGCCCTCACCTTCCCTGTCTGGTTCTCTTTCTGCTTTGTTTGTGTGCCTGGCTCACCCCGCCCCACCTCTAGTCTGTATTATTTAAATTAAATAATAGTTCATTCAGCTAAAAGTAACACCCAATTACGGTTCCTGATATACACAGATTCAGTCTTTCCAGTGACAAACATCTGGACCTCCCAGCTGACCTATATCCACCCCACAGAGTTAACGGACTTCCTATCCTCTACTGTCCAGTCCACCTAGTGTGGCTTCCTTACAGACAATACTACAGCCAGAGCTGTCCATTACCGGTTCAGTATCAGCAGGAGGTGGGATGATGGAGAAGGGCTTCCTCTTATAGAGTCTGAGCTTGCAAGTCTCCAGCTCAGTGTCACTCTATAAGTAAGGTAAGGGATCCCCCTTATTCGTACGTTCCTGCAGGGATTTTCCATACAGTACCCACTGTAAATTAGAATCTAAACTTCAATATGACATGACTAAACCCCCACGCCAAGTTCCACAGAGCCCCAAGCTTGAGGCCGGGAGCACCTTCTGATCCATACCAGTGCTTCCTGCCCTGAGCCTGATCGGCAGCAGCCAGAACCTGCTCCAGGCTTCCTGCCCTGAGCCTGATC
>NW_022196899.1:30955039-30961969 GCF_008632895.1 Mastomys coucha | reverse complement strand
GCAGCAGCCAGAACCTGCTCCAGGCTTCCTGCCCTGAGCCTGATCGGCAGCAGCCAGAACCTGCTCCACGCTTCCTACTTAAACTGGTTTCTAAGCTGGGATTCTTTTATTTTGAATTATTTTGTTAAATTTTATGTATGTGAGTACACTGTAGCTGTTTTCAGACACACCAGAAATGGGCACCAGATCCCATTACAGATGGTTGTGAGCCACTAGATGGTTGTCGGGAGCTAAACTCAGGACCTTTGGAAGAACAATGAGTACTCTTAAATGCTGAGCTATCTCTCAAGCTCCTAAGCTGGGATTCTTACTGCCATTTTTTAAAAAGAATGGGTTTTTTTTTTTTCTGTATTTCTTGGTAATCCTTCTACATTTACCCAATAGGCAGAATTTGATTCTATGTGCCTTTATAAATGAGGTCTCGGTCCACAGGACCACAAGACATTGGACACACAGCTTTGTAACTATTCCCAGCTTTCACCAATTCATCTTTTCTATATTTTTTTTTGAGAATGGGATCATCTATCATGTGCTTCCTGGCCTTGTGGGTAGGGCAAGGATTCCACGGGGGTGTGGTTTGCAAAGCTCACTGATAATGTTAGAAGTGTTCTGTCTCAGTGAACAGGTGTTCGGTTATCAGCAGGGTTCTTTTACTGCAGCCAAGAAAGCTCCAAATCTCCCGGACAGTGACCAGGAGTATGGAGATGCAAGCAGGTGATTTTACACAAGAGGAGACAAATCTCAGTATGTTCCAGGCAGAGAATGAAGAAAGAAAGGAGGAAAAAGAGAGGAATTAAACTTCTGCTTGTCAGAAAAAGCTGTTGGGTGGAGGTAACGTGATGCTTCCACGTACCGTCTGTTCTTCTACCACAACTGCCAACTGAGAGGTCATTTGTGCTGAAGACAGAGGCTTCTCCATCCCCTTAGCCTCTTGGTAGCATCATCTCCATAACTCTCACTCAGTGAACCTCCTTCCTGGGTCTCTTAGAACTAAGAAATGCTCCTATCAGAGCCATCTCCTTCCTCCCTGGTTCCCTTCACCAGACCCAAGGCTTGCTTTTGTTTCTTCCCAGTTTTTAGTCTGTTCTCTGGGGTTTATCCTCCACTTGGCTCTCTGTCTCCTTTTTATTTGCTGATTCAATGTGACACCCACAACCCCCAGCCCCAACTAGAGCTGTCACTTTAGGCATCAATGACTTGGAAACCTGCCCCGATGTCTTCTCATATCTCTAGATTTGCATCCCATCTACTCGATAACTGCATTTGGATAGCTGACAGATGACATCTCTCCATGCATGCTCCTCTCCCAGTCACATTTGTTGGCATGTTTCTTTCTGGGCTAACAACATACTATCTACATTGTCAGCCCAGGAGGGATGTTTGGAGTCTTCTGATGTCTCCATGCCACTCTTGCTACCACTCCTCATTCCATACACCCTGATCTGAGGGTCTTTGTAGATATACAGACCATTGTTCACTCTCTCCCCCTGTTTCCATTTCCCTCCCATGAACCACTTGATAGAAGAAATCTGTGTTTACTCCTTTGTTCCTCATTCCTTATGAAACCTGCATCTCAATCATTTCTGTACCGGGCTGGTCGTGTACATCTGAATGATCAATAAATACCTGAGGGTTCTGTTGGGAGAATCCTACAGTGAGCTCCAGGTTTCTGCTATACCTGTTTTATCTAACAGAAAAATACCTGTGCTGTGAGTTAGAGTGAACATGTACAGTGTCTTAGGGTTTTATTGCTATGAAGAGACACCTTATAAAGGACAATATTTAATTGGGGCTGGCTTACAGTTCGAAGGTTCAGTCCATTGTCATCATGGAGGAAAGCATGGTACCATGCCTGTAGACATAGTGCCGGAGAGGGGCTTAGCATTCTACATCTGGATTCACAGGCATCAGGAAGATACAGTGACACATTGGCCAGGCTTGAGACCTGAAAGCCTGCCTCAAGTGACACTCCTCTTCCAAGAAAGCCACACCTCCTCCAACAAGCCCACACCTCCTAATGGTAACACTCCCTATGGGCCTGTGGGGGTCATTTTTATTCAAACCACCACAGGCAGCTTTTAGTTTTGTGAAGAAATCAAACCTACTTTTCCCTCAAAAGAGAGTTAAAGAGAAAGGCCCATATGAATGCTGAAGTGTTAACATTTGAGGGTACACTTCTTCTCCCCAAGGCAGAGCCTGAGACAGGAAGTAAGTTGACACATCTGTGTGGGGATACCAGGAGGCAGGATCGATTGAGAGACAAGGTGAGTTACAGAAGGGAAAACCAGAACAAAGGAATTTATCAGGCTGGTTCCACCATTTCAGTGAAGCAAGAATACCCTCTAGGTTCTTCATCAAAGTGAAGACTACCTAGGCATGGCCTGTCCTGAGGGCCATCCACAGGAACACAGAGCTTTTTACACTTCTGGGAAGCTGTTCTTCAATGTGCTCATTGGATTAGATTAAAATATAGTACAAGGTCTGGGATGTGGCTGAACAGGTAAATGCTTGCCTGTATGCAGGAAGTCCTGGGCTAGATCCCAGCACCATATAAACTGGGTATGGAAGTGCATTCCTCTAATCTCAGCACTGGGAAGGTGGAAACAGAAAGATCAACTGCATAATGAGTTCCAGGACAGCCCAGAATATGTGAGATATTGTCTGTCTTAGTTAGGACTACTTTAACTGTGATAAAAAAATGACCAAAGTAAGTTTGGTAGGAAAGGCTTTACTTGCCTGTTTGTCGTGTCCTGAAGGAAGCCAGGACAGGAACTCAAGCAGGACAGGAACCTGAAGGCAGGAGCTGATGCAGAGGCCATGGAGAAGCACTGCTTACTGGCTTGCTTCCCATGGCTTGCTCAACCTGCTTTCTTACAGAACCCAGGACCAACATTCCAGGGATAGCAACACCCATAATGAATTAGGCCCTCCCCTGTCCATTGCTAATTAAGAAACTGCCCACGGCATGCAGGCATTTTCTCAATTAGGTTCTCTCATCTCTAATGATCCTAGCTTTCATCAAATTGACCTAAAACCAGGCAGCACATTGTTCCAAAAACTGCTAGGGCAGGAAAGCACAGAGGTTTATGACAGGGCCTGGGATAGAGGCCTGGCATGCACAGAACTGTCCTCTGTGGACATATGGAAAGCTGAAGTGGAAATGGGGGGGGGCAGATCTGTTATGGCAACAAACAAAATTCAAGGAACAGCTTCCTAGTATCTAAGCAGATGGGGCAGGTACAGGATAAGCAGCTGGATGAATTTGGTGACTGTCACCACTGGAAACACCTGGTGGCCTCTGCCTTTTAGAAAATGGTGACAGGAGGTTGTATGGGAAGTAAACAAGCAATGAGACACGTCAGAGCCTGTGACAGACATTGCCAATCATACCTTGCCCCATTTCAACTCTGTTCTGACTACTTAGACAATGTAGAAGTTGTGAGTCCCGTCCCCCAAATTCCTCCTTAGGCACTTCCAGACAATGTCATTCTGGTAACATACATTAGAGAAAGTCAGCTGAGAATGATTTTATCATTCTTCCTCTCTCCTGTTGCTTGGAGTAACCAGGAAGGTGATGTCCAGAGGTGCAGCGTCTGAGGTTGCCCCATTATGAGGGATCAGACCTGCTATGAAAAGGTGGCCGGCTCAGAGAGAATGCCCAAGTTGTGGAGCTCTATCGCATTGCCCGAGTGCTGTCAATCAGGAACACCTCACCTGGGGGCTGAACCTTTCGATACACTCTCTCCACTGGGGCCCTCATCAGTTCACTTCCCGAATCTCCTGTGCAGTGCAGCTCCCACTCAGCCGCTCTGCCTGCCTCAGCCTGGCCAGGACAGGGATGATAGAAATCAGGGGAGAAGCGGTCCAGAGAGATGACTCTCCAGTCAAGCATCCCTTCTCAAGTTCTGATCAAAATGTACTTTTGTCAGGCTTCCTAAAGGCAGTGTGTGTTAATGACACCACAGGCTGTCCACGGAGGAGAGACACAATGACACCACAGGCTGTCCACGGAGGAGAAGCCTAGGGCTGGAGCTACAGTGCATGGAGACATAATGACACCACAGGCTGTCCACAGAGGAGAAGAAGGCTAGGGCTGGAGCTACAGTGCATGGAGAAATAATGACACCACAGGCTGTCCACGGAGGAGAGACACAATGACACCACAGGCTGTCCACGGAGGAGAAGCCTAGGGCTGGAGCTACAGTGCATGGAGACATAATTACACCACAGGCTGTCCACAGAGGAGAAAAAGGCTAGGGCCGGAGCTACAGCGTATGGAGACACAAATGTCTTTACAAAGCCAGGCATAAGAAGTTTATGAGGCTCCTTCTTTTGAAATGATCCCACTGTTTAAATAGTTAAACCCTATGACTATTCTTTAAAACCAACCGTCGATCTTCCTCTAAAGGAGGAGCTGGAGAAGTCACAGCCAAGAGTCCAGAACTTGCCTGCCTGATTCTGGCCTCATTGTGATGCGGCCTCCCTTTCCCAGTATGCGGTTCCCCTTTGTATACAAGCAAGATTTTTTGAGGGCCCAGGCAAGGAAATTCCAATCATTTGTCACTCATAAAGGTTCTAGCACAAAGGTAGGTCACATCTAGGATCTGAGCATGGCCTTGCTCAATGGGTCGTGGATCATCCTTGTTTTGTTCTGGTTTGAGCATCTTCCAATGCGATTGAAGCCACTTGCTGAATGGTAATCTTTAGCTGGAAATGGAAAATTCCTGTTCTTTTGCAGTTTATGGGCCAACAGGACATCATATGGTAGGTGGTTTCTGTTTAGTTACTGTAGGCAGACACCTTCTCTTTTGAAGGCATTGCCTTTTACAGTAATTAAAACTCCTGGTGTTTTTGGCTGAATGAGTCATGGGAGCCTTGGGTCACAATTGAAGCAGGTTCCAAACCACATGGGAAAAACATTTTTACCAAGGAAACCGAGCAGAGAACTATCCCTCGTGACATCACTGTCCAGCAACTCACTGAACTCACAACTAAGCACCTACTGGGTGCTAAATCACATGTGCTGGGCCCTGGGACAGCATGAATAAGGTAGACAGCTGTCTTCTCAGCTCACTCTCAGGTGGTGGATACAGACAGTGTGATTATAAAATAAGTAAATGAGTGATTATAATAAATTATTAAAATACTGTGTCTATAGCATACTAAACTGTAGTCCAAGACTCCCTGAACTTGAGAGAATGCGGTAGAGGCGTGCAACAGACCACCTCGAAAGGACTTGGGAAAGATGTCTGAGAATCAGTAGTTTCCCAGATGCCCTCGCTCACGGCAGCCGTGATGGCAGCAGGCGCTCGTGCTTAGGAGCCACAGGAAAAGTTCAGCAGCAGCAGCAGCAGAACAAGTGCCATCTTGTCTATTCTAGATAAGAGCCTTTCTGATAGCAGGTTTACAAGCATTTTAGAAGCGGGGCACAGATAAGGGAAACCACGTTATCTGATGGAATTGGCACAGGCAACACAGGAACTCTGCTCATCGTTAGCACAGTGTGTACTATAACTTCACAACCACTGACTGTTTCTACATTAACTGCTGGTGTTCATGAATACTGTAAATAAGAGTTCTTATACAAACAGGAACACAACCTACCAAAGTCATTATGAGAAATGAACTTGAGGACTGAGTAAGAGCCAGGCAGAACTACTTAGAAATTTCAGGTCTCACTTTCTTTTATCTTGGAATTCTTTTTAAGTTTCCAATTTCAAAATGTTCCACTTTCTCCTACATGGGAAAAAAAATAAAACCTTTCATTCTATTTTAAGTCTGCAAAAACATGTTCAGTGATCTTTCCTATCTCAGGAAACAGTCCCTGGCTCGTGAGTCGTAATGCAGCCCTGTGCACTGGGCTCCTTGCTGGGGAGGTAGGCATGGTCAGATGAGATCCTATTCATCCTCAACATGTATTTTGTAATTACAGTATCATCAAATAACATAACTGTCAAATTAAACTTTTCTTTAGGACATAGGAATAAATGAAACAGTGGACACCAATTCTATGTGTAATGTCAAAAGGTCACATCAAATGGTCACTATTTTTGCACACTGGGAACAGCTTAAATGTTTTTTATTTCCAGTCAAAACATTTATAAGATGAATCTAAAGTTATTTTTCAGAATAAACAGAATTATAAGATGATGACTTACTGAGGGTATATTTAATTATTTTAGATGTTTTCAGACATTATTGTAATACCATCAACACTTCACAAAAACATCTTTAAAAACACAAATTTATTTAAAAAAGAGCTACCATGTGTGAGAAGTCCACACTCTTGAAGTACCAAGAGAGACGAGTGTGTCTATAGGTCTCTCGGTCCTTTGAGACGAGTGTGTCTATAGGTCTCTCAGTCCTTTGAGACGAGTGTGTCTATAGGTTTCTGGGTCCTTTGAGACGAGTGTGTCTATAGGTCTCTCGGTCCTTTGAGACGAGTGTGTCTATAGGTTTCTTGGTCTTTTTAGGGTCTCCCATTGTCCTGATCTTTGAGGCTGCCATGAGAAGAATGAGGTTGAGTTTGCCTGGTAACATCATAGGGGACTTGTCTAAGACTTACTTTCTTAAAGGGAGTGATGTTGAATTAGGGCAATGCATGCTCTTTTTACACATAAAACACAGACATACACATACATAGACAGCTACACACTGCAGCTGTGCTAGTAACACGTCATGGTGGGCTGTGAGGACAGAGGTAAGGATGGTCTTCGGAGAAGGTTGATGGGGCTGGGCCAAGAACAGTGGACATTCAGCTGGAAATAGACTCAGTTATGGATGAGTGGCCTGTGCCACTGCGGCTTGCCTTTCTTATATCTGAGGTTAAGTTATGTATTCGAGCACTCCAGAAATGCCCCCATCACTCCCATCACCCCCATCCCTCCCATCCCTCCCATCACCCCATCACCCCATCACCCCATCACCCCC
>NW_022196899.1:30944388-30954947 GCF_008632895.1 Mastomys coucha | reverse complement strand
ATGCCAGCTGCTCCTTCTGCTTGTCCATTTCCTTCATCATGACACACACCCAAGATAATTAACCTGGGATGAGTAAGGTACATTTTGGCTCATGACTTAAGAGTCTCCAGTCCAGGGGGAGAAACTGAGTGCACGCCCCCATTAGGCTCCATCTCTTAAAGGTATCTCTCAATAGCATAACACTGGGAAGTATGCCTTTAACATGTGGGGTTTGGAGGGACAGTTAAGGTCACATGATAGAATCTGTTATGACCTAAAGAGACGAGGCTAGAGGCTGTGCCACAATTTAGTATCTGCTGGAACACTTTCTGCCCCAGAAGATAGGGCAGCAGAGAAGTGTTTAAAATGCATGAAGTTAGAAGCTGCTCTGTGGGGAATTCTTATAAGACTTAGTTCTTATAAGTAGGCAGAAGAAATAAGTGTTCTCTGCCACCATCATGCCACATGCACAGTTATAACTGTTCCACCCCTTTCTGTTACCAGAATTTCTTTTTTTTTTTATTATATGTAAGTACACACTGTTGCTGTCTTCAGACACACCAGAAGAGGGTGTCAGATCTCATTAGGGATGGTTGTGAGCCACCATGTGGTTGCTGGGATTTGAACTCAGGATCTTCAGAAGAGCAGTCAGTGCTCTTACCCGCTGAGCCATCTCACCCCTTGTTACCAGAATTTCTATGTGTGTGTGTGTGTGTGTGTGTGTGTGTATGTGTGCATGCATGTGTGCATGTACATGTGTATGTGTGTGTGTACATGTGTGTGTGTGTGTGTGTGTGTGTGTGTAATCCAACCTGCAGCAGTACTAAAACCAATAAGGATGTCTGCAAGAACACCAAGAGTTTCATGGTGTATACTTAACTAGTAGTAATAAAAAAAAAAAAAGGGACGTTCATTCCACTATAGTAAACAGTCTGCAACACCTTTCACTTCTTCAGTAGAGAGAAACTCTGAAAACCCCATGGTGGTTGACACCCAGGACTGCTTTTTCTTACGACTGTTTTCTGGCTCAGTCTCAGCTGGTGGAGAATTGTGGTATACAAGCAGTGCCTCTCCTGAGTGTGGTGTCCTTACCTCCCAGCTCAGCCCAATGCCTCTGCTGTCAAAGCTGCTCTTAGCTAATGCTGAAAGGCTCACTGGTTAAGAGCAGGAACTGCAGGCCTTGCAGCTTGACGAAACTACACAGTGCCTTGGTCTTCTCCTACACAAAATGGAGGTGTTAAGCCTGAATTCAGAATCCACTAATTAAAGTGGCCCAGAGATCTGGCAACTTCCAGGTAGCAGCTGTTCCCACACCCAAAGCCAGACAATGTGATGGGCCATGGTGGCTTGTGTCACTGTTATTCCTCAACACATAATGCACCTAATTTATACCTGGAGGGGATGCCTGCCAGGCACTCTCCAGATCCCCAGAGATAACCTGGTTAATGCCTGCTTCCCCCATGTAGTTTTTCTTATGGCCTCCATAATAAGCCACTATGAACAAGATAGAGTAAACAAAAGGAATTCATTACCTTTCACTTCTAGTTTCTAGATCAAGATGTATACAGGGTCATGACCACCCCTAAGTCTGAAGAGGAGTCTTTCCTTCCTTCTTTTAGCTTTTAGGTTGCTGTCAGTCTTTGGTACACATCCTCTTCCATGGATGGTTGTCCCCTGGTCTTTGTCACCTCGCACTTTCCATAGCTCTCTACGTAAAGATGGCAGTCAGACTTCATCAGGGCACTGGTTCTTCAGTGTGATCTCAAATAATTATGTGTGGAAACCCTGTTTCCAAACAAAGTCGCATTCTGAGCTTAGGTATCCACTGTCTTTTTCTGGGACGGGTGGGGATACAATGGGGTGCTCACCTGGGTTAGGCAGTCCAACACCCTGCACTGATCCACAGTGATCTCTTCAGCCAGGACATCTCCTTGTAGCAAGGTATCTTGCTCTATTTCAATTGCCTTGGGAACTATCTTATAAATTAAATTAAATAAAAATTATATTGGATACACTTGGACTTTGATGGCAAAAATGGATATTCTTAAGATAAATAGTGTCCCATGTATAATGAAGAAAAAAAATTGAACTCAGCAGATCCAAGCCACAACATTGATTTCATATGGAGCTTCCTTAGGTATATGAGTAGGTTCTCACTGTAAATCAGGGAGTCTGGTAAGAAGGTAAGCAATATTTTTTAAAGGACAGTATTTATTGTGCTTTTATTATTCCAGGTGCACTCCACTACCCGACTCCCATTATTATTATCTAATTTTGTCATCACATAAGCACCAAGAGGTTAACTGATTTTTCTAAGATTGCAAAACTAGTAAGTCTCAGAAATGGATCTGGACAGGCAGGTGGACTTCAGAGCCGATGCTCTGAGCCACACTCTACCCTCCCTTGAAATAAAAGTATAGAATTTTGTGAAAACTGAACAATGAATCAAATGCTTCTTCAATGGGCTTTGATGGGTGAGAGTGAGGCCCACAATGAAAAAAAAGGAAGTTTGGATGAAGAATGTCTACAGCATTCACATCCTCATGTGAAGCAAGCACCTGAGGCATCATGGGAGCACTGAGGCATCATGGGAGAGAAGGGCTAGTTAGCTGAAGGTTTCAAAGATTAGATGGGAGAGATCAATTCCAAGCTCCAGGTCAAAGGTCATCACTTACCTCATGCAGGTAACTTTCTAAAAGCTTGTCTAAGATGGCCTGGCCACTGGCATCTCTTCAGAAGCCCCATCTGAGGTGGCCTGGCCACTGGCATCTCTTCAGAAGCTTCTGATTAGATTCCAAGGAGCAGATAAGT
Source organism: Mastomys coucha (assembly GCF_008632895.1). Taxonomy (NCBI): domain Eukaryota; kingdom Metazoa; phylum Chordata; class Mammalia; order Rodentia; family Muridae; genus Mastomys; species Mastomys coucha. The sequence goes on along the minus strand of NW_022196899.1, from coordinate 30,952,157 downwards.
CAAGAACAGCCTCCAGACACCCTGTAAGTCCCTAGCATTACTTTTAAACACTTGTCATGAAGATGACCAGAAACCTAACTTTACTGAGGTGTCCCCAGCTGTAGTGGGACTGAGGTCTTTGCTCTGGTCCCTAGGCCTCTGTACTTTCTACAGTAGTGACTACACAGTTGTAGTCTCTTCTCTGACATCAGAATGTTACCTACCTTCAATCCAACAGGAACAAGAGTTGGAACACATTAAACTGGAGAACAACTAAGCATTCCAAAGCTGGCTGGCTTCTCGGTTCTCTCTCTCTCTCTTTCTCTCTCTCTCTCTCTCTCTCTCTCTCTCTCTCTCTCTCTCTCTCTCTCTCTCTCTCTCTCTCTCTCTCTCTCTCTCTCTCTCTCTCTCTCTCTCTGTGTGCCTGGTTTCCCTCCAAGGCCAGGAATGCACCATTGATGGACTGGGTACTTCCCATGTCACATATGAATGAGGAAGAGGCTGCCTACTTCTGTTCAAGGGAATGTAGTTTTCTAATCTTAATCTCTGTACTGAGTATCGTAAATGAACTGTTCCGCCCTCTAACCTTTGTATTAGTTAATTTTCTCATTGATGGGACAAAATACCTGATTAGAAGCAACTTTGGGAGGGAAAGGTTTCTTTTGGTTCATAGTATGAGGGCCTAGTTTCGCTGTGGGAAAACCATGGCAGCTGGGCAGTCAGGGAACAGAGAGAGATGGATGCTGGGCTCAGCTCATTTTCTTCTTTCTATTCGGCCCAGAACCCTAACTCATTAATGGTGCTACCCACAGTCAAGGTGGGTCTCCTTGTTACAGAGTTTAGACAATGTCTGGAGACCTCCCCTCAGGAAATCTGATTCACCTGGAGGATTATCCCTTCCCCCACCACTGAGACTATTTTTTTCCCAGAATCCTGTCCCTACGTGGGCTTCTGGGTGAGGACTGACTCTGCGGCATTGCTGAGCCTGCCTGCTCTCCTGAAAGGGCAGCCATCACCCTCTTCCTGACAGCTGTCAATCTTTACAGCTTACCTGATCTGTTGCTTTTCTCTCAAACTCTGCTAAAATTGTTTTCCTGCTTTCTTCTGCTCTATAAATTCTTTCATTAACGAGAAATAAGAAGTCCAAAAGGGAACTCCCAAGTTTTCCTGGTAACATCTCTACCTCAAATACCTCAGTCTAGAGACTCCCTCAAAGGCATGCTCTTGGGGATTCTAGATTCTGTCAAGTGGACAATCAAAATTAACCACCACGGCCCTCTTCGTCCATATAGCTCTGAACTCTTACTTTAAAAATCACAGTCTGATAGGTCTGACTTTATAACCGCCTCTATGTTGGCGCTTACCCAGCTGGCGCTCGTTGTGGAGAGGCTGTGTGGTGAGGAGGGAACCATTTCAGTGTACGGACTGTAGCATAACTCTGGAGTTCATTTTTCAATAGGAAAAGGAGACTGAAAACCCCTGACTATGGGGAAGGCCGTGCTTTCTGGTTGGGGACAGCAGAACTGGTAGCCTGCTTCCTTTGCACCCTTCGGGCCCAAGGGTTAGGCCCAAGCTCCACATAAGCAATGAGTGCGAAGGCTCAAGTCTACGATCCCAGCACTGGAAATTGAGGCAGGAAGGTCTCAAGTTCAAGGCAGGCTCCGTTGCATAGGACTTTGAGCTTAGCTTGGGATACATCCAATCTTATCTGAAACAAAACAGAAACAACTACAAAAACAAAAAGAAGATTGGAGTTTCCTTAGGGAATTAACCTGTTCTCTTTCAGGTGTGGCAATGGGGAAAAGTGTTTTCTTTCTATTTTCATAACACGAAGAAAGAACCAAGCAAGAAGGGAAAAAAAATCCCCTTTACGGGGAAGTTAGCCTATGGCATAAAAATAAAGTCAGTGACAACTCTTAGTCTAACTTTTTCAAGCCTGATTTTTTTTTTCCTTTTTTAAGTGTAAAGATGAAAGAAAAAGCAAGAAAAGTCTACAAAACCAGAGGGAAAAGTGTTAAGATCAATGATAAACAACAGCTGTGGATTTGTGAAATGCCTCTTTTTCACCTGTAATTTTATTTGTTTAATCAACTTATATGTTTTTTTAAACCTATGACTCATACAGAGATAAATGCTTGCTCTGTGTTGCTCATTCACATTACAAGTTTTACATGGTGTAAGAGTCGTAAACACTTGTGCTTTCATGATTCATACCTGTAGGAAGCTGAGCTGTGTGAAAGTCACCCATTACCTCAAGAGTCTGTTGTGTCCAGCCTTAGGACTACACCTGGCCCCACCCTTCCCTGACATGTGTCCAGCCTTAGGACCACACTTGGCCCCACCCTTCCCTGACAGACCAGTTAAGTTTGAAGGGGTTTGTCCACAGGACAGAGAGGGGAATGCTTAGTTTGTCACATTCCAGCAAACCCTGAGGAAACAAGCTTGTGTCTATTTCATGGAGAACAAAGCTAAGGTGCTCAGTGAATTGGGCAGCTCGGTGAGCAGGGCCCAGTCCAACAGTCTACTTCAATATCCTCTCATCACCCTCGAGCTCCCACGTGACTGGCCTCTAAAAGTTTCTCCCAACTTCAGCCTGGTGGTGGCACACGCCTTTAATGTCAGCACTCGGGAAGCAGAGACAAGTGGACCTCTGAGTTCAAGGCTAGCCTGGTCTTCAGAGCAAGTCTCAGGATAGCCAGAACAACACAGAGAAACCCTGTCTTAGAAAAAAATGTTTCTCCCATCTTCTAAGAACACCCCCTGGGGATGGAGGGGGGGGGGATGCTGAACATTCCAAGGACAGCAGCCAGGAAGATAACTCCCAGGAAAAGCCCCTCCTCCCACCTTCTCCTCTCATTGGGCTGTCTCTACAGGATCTCACCCAACGGAGTTCTGGCATTGATTCTTTCAGTAATTGCAGCCAGGGTCTGGGGCATTCACAACAGAACGGCTTGGGTGGATACTTGGCTGGACTCTCTCTGTGACTTGACAATCCTTTCCTTCACAGATGCCCCTCCCCTTTGTTGTAGACCTTTCCTGTTGAATAAGCAGACAGTAAACAGTGTCTTGAAAACTTACTGTGGGCAGTGGGTGTGCTGTATAAAGCCTTTCTGCTTGTGCAGCCTTCGCTGGTGGCCCAGAGTGCGCATGTCCCCCCAGTCCCCTCTGGAGAGCTACCCCCAGCATTTTTCTTGGGGTCTCATTCCTCTGACTCCTCCCAGTCTGCAAGACTGTAGGGAACAGGGCTTCACTAGGCCCGCAGCCCCCTCCTCCGCCCCCACAAAGCTTGCCTCTGCAAGCTCACTCTGGCAACAGCTGTTTTGTTTTGTTTTGTTTTCTTGAGTCTTTAGCACCTCCCCACATTGTCTCTTGCAGCAGCAGTTTTATGTTCTGGCACCTTCCAGCCCTAGGAAAATAGCCATTTATGAGTACCTCACACTCTTCTGTGATAGGCTGAGTGTGATGTGTACACCTTAATTCCAGTACTTGCTCAGGTAGAAGAATCAGAAGTTTAAAGATCAACCCTGGATATATAGCAAGTCTCAGACCAGTCCAGACTAGATGAAACCCTGTCTCAAATGATTAAAAAAAAATGAATAAATAAAAATAATGTTAAAGTGCACTCAGGTTCTTCAGTAGAGTGTAATTTTGGTAAGCCAGAAAGTGAAATGAAAACTCGTCTTCCCCAGAAGCTAACACACTCTTCCCTACAGTGTTGTCAGCCTATGCTGTGCACACCTGCCAAGCCTAGCTAAATTAGTACTAGGCTTTTTCTGGGTCTCTGAAAAAAGATTTGTAGAGTTCTCTGAAGTCAGCTTAGGGTCAGGGTTTAACACAGGGAGCAGCGTTCTGCCTACTGACTTCCTCAGTGAGATGTCTGGTCTCCTCCCTCCTCACTCACTGACTCTGGAACCTCACAAGGAGAAATTGGTTACGTTGATCTATGTTTTTTAAAACCTGCATCGTTCCCTGGAAGAGGAATTTCATTTAGATTTTCATTTTCCTGATAGCAGGAAGAACAGAAACATCTTATTTTCTCCATGGAGTGAGTCATGAGCAGGAGCTGCAGGGCGGTGGTTGCCCACTCAGAGGCCTCCATGAAGACACAGCTAGACCACTCCCTGGAGCATCCTGCTTCAACCCTGATTTCTGATGTTAGAGATCTTAGAGACAAAAATCAGTGAAGTCTCTGAATGGGCTGGGCCTTGATTTCTCTAGCCCTCCAATTATAGGCTATGCTAAACAAACAAGCAACCAAGCAAACAAACAAAACAACACCCCCTGTAAGATCTGAGTAAACAGGGACATCTCAGAAAAACACCGGGAGGCCAGGAATTTCCTTAATAAGATAATCTCAGGAACTTTAGGAAGGTAGAGGAACTCTCTGGAAGGGAAAGGCTAATTAACATTCCTCAGAACACAGGGTGAGAAACTACCTGCGGGTGGGGGCACATTCCGAAGGGTGGATCTTTGCCCACCTTCAGACAAGGGAAGTCTAAAGACCAATCAGTTTAAAAAGCCACACTGTTCTGCCAATCACATTGTGTCTAATAGCTGCTGCCCTGAAAATTGTATAAAAGCTCACTGAACAAGCTGTGAGGGGTCGCCTCCTATCCTGAGGGTCAGGCATGACCTCAGTGCACTGAAATAAAAATCCTCATGTTCTTTGCATCGATCAGGCTCCATGGGATGCACTCAGGGGGTCTCTGGTAAGCTAGTGCTTGTAGGGGTCTTACACCCACACCCCACACCTCCCACACCCCCTTCACATAGCATTGTTAGGTCTCAAACTCTAACAAAAGGTTGAGGTACTTATTAACATATCAAAGCTGACTCTGGCTACTAGGTTCTCCCAGCACCTTCCAGTCCCTAGAGTTACAGGGTCGCCCTGGCTGGCATGATCCACCCCCTACTCTAAGCTTGTGCAGCCCAAGGACTAGGCTAGGGAGCCCTTCCCCAGCTGCTCTTCCCTGTGTAACTCAGCCATTTGGGCTATGCTGCTGTCTTGACTGGGCTGCCTTTCTTGGTCAGCGGCTGCGGCGACTCTTCTCTTGCTCTCCCTCCACACCTCTCCTCTCATAGTCCACTTTAGTCTGCCATGTTCTGCCCTGACCTTTCCCTCTGTCTGTTTTCTCCTTCATATCTACAGTAAAATCTCCATACTATAGGAGGAGTCACGTCCTCCTTTTGTTTCATTTCTTCGTTCAAAAATAGCATATGATGGTGTCTGTGGGACCGTGAAGGGCAGTCCGTGTTTTTGGTTGAGCGAGGCTTCCTTCTGGAGACCCAGTAGGAGATTCTACAAAGAACGGAACAGTAAAAACCACGCCCCCAGACATGGATGCCTGACACCATGAGTCCTCCAACTCCTTTAGCCTGTGGTATCTATGTGTAGACAATGCCCCAAGCTCCCAGTATTCTGGCTGGACTCCACCCCCAGTAAACTGACCACTGCCAGGTATGTCCTGCCCCACAGACAGGTAGCCCAGCCCACCATATAAGGGGTGATTTGCCGCTCCCCTTCTCTTTCTTCTCTCTTAACCTCTTACTCTTCCCCCTCTCTCCACGTGGCCATGGCTGGCCTCTACTTCTCTACCCTTTTCTCTCTCTCTTTTCAACAATAAAACACCTTAAGACCATGGGTTACCTCTTTTCAACTAGACTCGTCGTGTTGGCCCAGCATTTGCAGCTGCGAGACTGGACCAAGGACTCCATCTCGATAGTGCCGAACCACGGGGCAGCCACTTCCTTTCAACCGGCCCCCTCTCTCCCTTTGGCCCTAGACTGAGCTGCTCTGGGGCCCCCAATCCGTTCTCAGCTCTTCTGCGGTGTCCAGCTTAACCTGCGATGGCCAGGAGCTAGAACTTGCCGTCCTTGGCCTCCGTGAGGCCCAGGGACACCCAGGGTTGCCCGCCCCCCAGGACTGGAATATGGCTCACGACAGCCAGACACTCACCCAAGTGGTGTGGAGAGCGTGGGCAGCCTCCCACGTCCACCCACCCAGAGTACCAGAACTCTGGCAGGACATGGGTTTTCCTTCCCACCCCTTCATTCCCCTCACTGCCCGGCGGTGCCCAGTGGCCCGACATTTTTCCTTCTCCCAAATCTCCATTTTTTTCTTTCAAACATTTGAGCATTACATCCTGAATTTTACCAGAAAGAGTAAAACAAATCTTTTATATTGTGAACTATATGGGCAGAGATTGTGGAACAGAAATATCTTTCAGTTTAAAAAGTTTTTGCTAGAATGGGTTTTCCTGAAGTACTCTTTAACAGTTTATAATCTTATAATTACACCTGTCTCTATCCATTCTTCATCTTTAGAGGTAATCATTTCTAAATCACCTCAGGAAATCACCTTCAGAAGACCAGGAAGAAAATACTGATAGAAAGTAAATAAGCCTTTCTCCAGTGCTCGCAATCATGAGGGATCTCAAACCCTGCTACCCTCTACTCACAGGCACCCAGTGGGTGCGGGCACTTCTGGTTTTCCTCACAGGCTTCAGGCTTCCTGGGAATCTTAAACAATGCTGTGTTACTCTATTAGTACATCACCGTGGCAGTCAGCATAAAGGAGGAAGAAATCTCACAAGTTTGCAAGGTTTTGGTCCGTCACAGTAGCACAGACATGGCAGAGCAGTTCAGCGCATGGGTACAGGAGCTTACGATGAAGGTGGCAAGAACCAGGGGTGGGATCTAGTCTTCAAAGTCCCACCCCTTCTGAGTTACTTCCACCAGCGAGGCTGCTCCTCCTGAAGGTTCCACAACCTCTTAAAATAGCGCCCCCTAGCCGGGAAACAAATCACCTTGCTTTTGTTTTCCCCTTTTGAGAAAGGGTTGTAGTGATGTAGCCCAGGGCGGCCTTACCATCCTCTGACTCAGCCTCCGAGGTACTAGGTTGAGAGATGCACACCTCCAGAGTATTTCAATTCCCGGTCGTGATTCCTCACATGTGAGTAGCTATGCAAAGTTGTCCTTCTCATTTCTGCCATGGTCGGTCACACCTTCTCATGGTGCCTGCAGCCCAGAGGTCCATGGGTAGGAGTGTTGCTGTGGTTGGGAATACCAAGGTCTGGAGTAGGGTGCTTCTCTGTGACTCCCCCAACCTGAGAGCTCTCGGGTCACCGAGGCTCCACTGGAGCGTTCTGTGACAGAGAACTCTGACTTGGCACACCTCCCCAGCAGTCTAAAACACAGATCCTCTGACCCAGGCTTCTCCCTCTTCTTCATCCCAGAGTGGGGTGGAGATCTGTGTCTTCTCCACTCTATTTTCCAGACTCTATTTTCCCAAATCCATTAAGAGCAAGGAGTCAGGAGGGACAGCTATGGCTTGTCACTCCGTTCTCTTCTGCTTCTTTCCCCTGTGCTCAGATCCCAGAACATTCTGTCCTTCACTCTCCAAATTTCTCTTGCATTTCTGGGGCATTAGGAACCAGCTCCAGAGGTCAGCGGGAGAGGATTCCAACGTGTCGTTGCCAGGGCTTGAGGTTATTATTGAGGTCATTGCAGTTAACCAGATGTCCAAGAATAATTCAAACAGAAGACACTGGTTTGTTCCTTGGTCGCTGGCTCTTGTTCTAAAACCAAGAATTCCGTGTCACTTTCCAAGAGATGTCTCAGGCAAGCTGGGGAGACATGACTGAATGTTTTCAACTGTATCTTTGTCAAAGACTGGATTTTCACAAGTCCATGCAACACCACCAAAGGGACTTGTTATACACCTGATGTGTGTGTGTGTGTGTGTGTGTGTATGTGTGTGTGTATGTGTGTGTGTATGTGTGTGTGTATGT
>NW_022196899.1:30943148-30944378 GCF_008632895.1 Mastomys coucha | reverse complement strand
TGTGTGTGTGTGTGTGTGTGTGTGTGTGTGTGTGTGTGTGTGTGTGTGATGAATCACAGTATTTAGCCCAGGGTGGCTTTGAACTTACAAGCTTCCTGGCTCAGCATCTTTAGTGCACACTACTGTACTGTACCCAGCTCATTCAACCCGCCACCAGGTCCCTGACTTGGGAATGGCACCTCTCCTAGCTGGTTGTTGCTGAGCTTTCTCTCAACATGATCCCAGACTAAAAGGAATCTGTAGAAAGGAGCTGAGCAACATATCTCTGAAAAAATACCACAGCACTGAAAAAAATAGTCCCCCCCTCCTCTAACAACAATGAACTGCCCATAGCCTCGGGAGCACCCCCTACTATTTATAAGGAACCATGAACAGGTCTCACCTTGTAAAGATAGTCACAGCTGCTGTGAGTTAATGGACAGTGCCTGCATCATCAACAGAGGGCTGTGTTCCAAGCCTTCACAGCAATCTTCCTCATCCTCTGGCTCTATATTCTTTCTTCCTTTCTTCCATGATGTTCCCTGAGCCAGGGGTTCAAATAGGGGTACACTGAGGTGGATATCTTGTCTAGAGCTGAGTGTTTGGTGGTCACTTATTCTTTTCTTTTTTTTTTTTTTAGATTTATTTATTTCATTTATATGAGTACACTGTTGCTATCTTTAGACACACCAGAAGAGGGCATTGGATCCCATTACAGATGGTTGTGAGCCTCCATTTGGTGGCTGAGAATTGAACTCAGGACCTCTGGAAAGGTGAGCAGCCAGTGCTCTTAACCACCAAGCCATCTCTCCAGCCTTGGTCACTTCTTCTTAGCACTTGGACCAGTTATGAGTCTACATTACCAATAATTCAGTGAAGGTAGAGGCTTCTCTGACCAAATCCAAGCCCCCTACTAGTCACCTACAGTTTTGTGTATTGTATTCTACACACCTACAGTTGTGTGTTGTATTCTACACACCTACAGTTGTGTATTGTATTCTACACAGAAATGCACAAAGCAGTTTGACATCATGCGGATTCAGATTCCTCACTATGGCTTACATCCTCCACAGCCTTGGGCATTTGACAAGGTTTACAATATGGGGAATAAATCCCCATTTGTGGAACAGTCCCCAAATCCATACAGAAAGCAGTTGGTTATCGTTATAACATTTAAGCCACTATCTTTCCAGTAGGCACATTTTGTCCAATAGGTCAATATTATAGCTCACACCCACTAACTTAAGCGAT
>NW_022196899.1:30931063-30943138 GCF_008632895.1 Mastomys coucha | reverse complement strand
GTTTCTCTGTGTAGCCCTGGCTGTCTTGGAAGCGATTGATGCCTTTCTACTCACATAGCCCGCCCTGCACCTTCAAACACTGTGGAAGCCAAGCTGCAGAAAGGCAGTTTCCAACTCAGTGCTAGCTCCATTTCTCTTTGTCTTTACAGTCAAAGTGTGTGCTGTCTTTTGCAACAGAGTCTTACCATGGAGCTCTAGTGGGAAGCCACAAGAAATGGCAATATATGGATTGTTTCAGGACCTCTGGAGTCTTCCTGGCTGACAAGTCATAGGACTACATTCCCACACCTGGTGCTGGTCTTTTGTTTACAAATCTATAACTTCCAGACTCCTTCTTGAGAAATGCCTTTCACAGTTGTATATAAGCATTCTGGGAGTGCCTTGGTACTGTTCTGCTGCTGTAGTGAAACACCATGATCTGGAAAACTTATAAAGAAATGCATCTAACTATGGGGCTTGTTTACATTTTCAGGAAGCTGGTTCATGTCTATGGGGAGTATGGCAGTAGGCGGGCATGACACTGGAGCAGTAGCTGAGAGCTCACGCTTGATCCGTACGTGCAGGCAGAAAGGATGTGATATTGGGCCTGGCATGGGCATTTGAAACCTCAAAGCATGCCTCCCACTCTCCCCCTAACCCCCACCCCTAGCCCACCTAGGACACATTCCTCCAACAAGGCTGCATCTCCTAATCCTTCCCAAACAGTTCCATTAGCTGGGGACCAAGCATCCAAACTTAAGAGCCTAAGGGGAGCCATTCTCATTCAAACCACCACAGGGAAGGAAGCGAGCAGTAGTCCTGCCTACCCAACTATGATGCCTGCGAGCACTGACCAGCCCGGCAAGATATGGCATGGCAAAGGTGCAGTAGTGGTATTTATACCTTGATGGGAGCCAGCTGCTGCCTAACTGGACTTAAAGCCCCTCAGCAGGAGGGAACTCATGCCTGGTACCAAAAGTCTAGCCAACTAACCAGTGATAGTGAGACCTTGGATCTTAGAGAAAACCTGCTGCTATACTCATATTTCTACATACACATCTTTATGTTCAGAGTTCTATTCTATGTGTCTGTCACTGTCACCAAAGAAGCTCTTCTTTGCAGCCAAGACCATTAAGGAAAGCCACAACTTTTCAAAATGCAGATGACACCTGATTGTGGGGTTCTCAGCTCCAGTTATATGCAACACAAACCCACAACTAAGGCTCAGGGAATGTCACAGAAGATGGGGCAGCAAGGTTTTAAGAGCCATAGGAATAGGGAATTTACTGCGAGGTTTTGTCTCTAGAAAGGACAGGGAAGCTGTTCCCATGATATTTCAACAATATGGCTGGCTTCACAAGACCTTAACAACCAATCACCGATAGACATGCTAATGTGGACAGGAGAAATCTCATGGGCTCTACCTCAAGATGGGAAACTACAGGCAACCAATGACTGTTGCAAAGTGGAGAAAGCCTCTCAGGAATGAGCTCCTATATTTGGTTATCCAATACCAAGTGGTCAGCACTGAAACTGTATACATTATAACCAACACTAAGCAGATTCATAAGGTTGTATTTCTATACATATGCATATGTGAGTGTGCGTGTGCATGCATGCGTGTGCGTGTGCGTGTGCGTGTGCGTGTGCGTGTGTGTGTGTGTGTGTGTGTGTGTGTGTGTGTGTGCATCAATAATTGGAAGGGAAGAGGCCACAAACTGAGAGGGAGCAAGGGGGGATATATGGGAGGGCTGAGGGAAAAAGGATGGGGGAAATAATATAATTATATTTAATTTTAAAAGTTGCAAACAAACAAACAAACAAGTACCCCATGGCTTCTCATGGAAACATTATCTACCTATGTAGAGTACCTCTGTTCAAACTCCTTTCATAAAAATTATATTTTATGATTAGATTGAAAAATAGTAGGTTTCTACATTGCTTTTTCATACAGCCTTAGTTTTGGTTAATCCTTTCCTCCTTGTCTCTCTCGTCCTCAATCCTACCCTCACTGAAACCTTCCCACTCCCAGTTCTGCCTCCCTGTCCTTTCCTATCATGTGATTCTGCTCTCTACCTCCCTTTATGACTTAGCTGTGCTACTCCTAGGCATGTTCTCAAAGGAGCCTATATCCTAGTACAGCGACTTCACGTTCACGTTCATTCCAATTCTATTCACAATAGCTAGGAAACGACTCAGCCCAGATCTCCACCCAGTGACAAGTCGATAATGAAAATGTGGTACATAAACACAGTGGGATTTTATTCATCTGTAAAGGAAAATGAAATTAATTTGCAGGAAAATGTCTGGAATGGAAAATTTTACACTGTGATGTCTCTGTGAAACAAAAAGTCAAATGGTGAATGTCCTCTCTTGTACGCAGGCCCAAGCTTCTGCCTTTTACATTTGTGTGTTTAACTTGGAGTACCTGTAATGGCCAGGAAAATAGAAGGGGCCGTGGTGGCTTAGGAGAGGGGAATAACAGGCCCCATCCGACTTCCTAAGCGAGTGAGAAGAGAGCATCTGAAGACACTGAGTAGAGTGAGAAATGCAGGGGTAGCAAGTGCAGGTCGAGAAAGAGAAAGTGTGAGAAATCTAGAAAACACGCTGTCTTAATTTCCTTGTAGAGAGCGAAGTACATGTGTTGTTGAATCAAAGACTCAGGTATGACTTAGAAACCATTCCAACGACAGGGCTGGAGGAAGCTAGAGCTTCCTCCCCTGTAGTATATCACCCTTAAGGAAGTTAACCTGCCCTGCTCACTGCCCCTCAAGTCACGTTACAGCTAGACGGTATCTGAAAGAGTCAGCAGCGGTGAGTAGCTCTTTTCAGTGGTGGTTAGCATCTGGGAGGCAATCCTCTTTGTTTGGTTCTTACGGTCTTGGAGATAAATCAAGCAAATATATCAAAATAGAAATTGGGAGAGCGTTAGCACATGGCTGATGTCCAGAAGGGCTTTCTTGGGCATTCTTTACCAAAGAAAGTCGTCAGGTTGTAGTGATCACCCATGGATATCTGAGGGTGAGAATGAGTCCCAAAGTCAGTTCCTTCCCTGGGTGGTGTTCTCAAGAGGTGAGGGGGTCCTTACACTTCAGAGTTAAAAGCAGGATGGGGCATAGAGACCAAAAGAACTATTTGGGAAGTTGGCATTTGTTTCAGGTCTTAGCTTTACTAACTCTAAGGTTGTCACCACAGTGCAGACTAGCAAGTTCATATTGGCGAGATGGTGTTGGTTATAGATGCAAGAAGCCCTTGACTCCAGCTTCTGTCCACCAACTGCTTGGCTTTTTCTAATCAAGGTCCTGGAGAGAGCCCTACATGGGGGCTTAGTCTCTCCCAAACCTCTCCACTGTTGCTGAGAGTCTGAGACTGTATAAGTCAGTAGATTTCAGGTGGCAGTGGCATCAAGCAAAGAGTCTAGCTCTTGCTCATGCTAGACAAACACTGTAACCCCTGTCTATGCCCAATAGCCCAGTTTCTGAGCTGTAATACAATTCATACGGGTTTCAACAGAATCATATATGTAGCTGGAAGCATGGATTGTTGAACTGCTTTGCCAAAACATGAAACCATCAGGATAACTGTTCATTTCCCAAACCAGATCACAGTCTAATCAATAAAACTCCAGTGCAAGAAGTTGACTCCATGTGTATAGATATTTTATATATGGATATAGTTATTTCTGAGGAGTAGCATTCACCGTTACCATGACTTGGCTCTGTGTGTAGTAACCAGGAGTGTCAAGTACTGTGCTGTTCTGAATTTCTTTTCAGACAACCTTCACTAAGGATTTATGTGCTTTCTAGAACCTGGAAGCCATGGGAGGCAAGCCCAGTGCTGGATCAGAAGGCCTCCATCTGGTATCAGTCTGAGCCACACTGAAAATTTGCCATTGGTGTTCTTGCTTTGACTGAATCAGATGTACTTGTGAACTCTAACTTAGTTACATTCTCTTGACCATCTAGGTTTCAGGCAGCAATCATGCCCATAATTCTATATAAAGCATGGCTCTAGACCCTTGGTGGCCTATTCTTTTTCTGTATTTCTTCATACTCCACACTGCAGTTGTTCGGTTAAAATGAACAGGCTCTGTGACTGTCTTGGCCTGATCTCACCCCTGTGTGAGCATTCCCTGTCTCACCAGGGTCCTTTCCAGTGCAGGCTGTGTCGATGAAGCAAGTAGGTTCTTTTGGTTCACTTTATTAGTCAGGGTATTAGGCTATGGGTTTACATGGGCTTTTTTTTTTTTCACTTTCTTTTGTTTCAGCCAGTCTTCATAACTTAGGCAATGCTGGTTATGTGATTCTCCCTCTACCATAATCTTAAGACAGGAAACCACAAATTACCTCATATTGCACGATAATTCTGGGCTCTGACTCACGTAGAGGGAGCGATTAGAATCACAGAATTTCAGTCTTGAGGGGAACAGAGAGGTCATCTCGCTGACTTACCATGGGAATCACCAAGGCTGGTGTGTGTTTTTTCTCCTTTCCCCACCCCCAGAGATGCTGCTTTTCTGGGTCTGACTGGGCTCCAGAATCTGTATTTTTAGAAGGTTCCCTGGTGATTCAGATGAGCCTGGTCTGTGACCCACTGGCACACTTCTCCACACCTTCAGATGGAGGAATATCTGCTTGGACAGTCTGGACTTACAAGCATCTAGCTGTCGTAGTGTGTGGGAAGCCATGCTTCTCTGTGGGCTCTGAGGATTCCCCTATGAGCTGACCAGATCTCCTGCTGCTTATTCACCCTGTAGGCCCATGTTAGTGTCTATGCAGGGAACTAGTCCTGGTGATACTGACACTGTGTGAATTTGCCCATGGCCAGACCATCTACAACATGCTTTACAATAGGGTCTTTATTCTTCACAGCAGTCTCACAAGACAGTTTCAGATAGTGTGAACTATCTGAAAACTAGGATTTAGACCCACATCTTCTAGGGCACTGTTGCTAATGCCTTCCACCCAGTTACACCACAATTACACCGCTAAGTGCTTGCCCTGCCACTCATCAATGAAGAAAAGATAGTTAAATAAAACAAAACCTCCAAGACTATTTCTTCTGCTGACACCCTAAGTTTAGAGAGCTCAATAAGCAGTCATTTTAAGGTTTCTAACACACACAGAGACACAGAGTCTCTCTCTCTCTCTTTCTCTCTCTCTCTCTCTCTCTCTCTCACACACACACACACACACACACACACACACACAGAGTCATACACACGGGGGCAGGAAGGGAGGAGGAAGGAAGACAGTGCCAAAATGTTGATTTTGAATATACAGGTTGACTTTGAATTCACAATTTTTCTGCCTCAGCCTCTCAAGTGCTAGATTATAGCTGTGCACTAACAGGTTCAATGGCAAAAATAAAATAAATAAATAAATAAATAAATAAATAAAAATTAGTCAATGTATATTATTTACTGGTTACAATGCTTTAAGCCCCCTTCTTTATTTTTTATTTTTTGTGGTGTTGGAGATCAAACCCTAGACTGCGAGCATGTTAAATAAGTACTCTGCCACTGAGCTATATATCCCTAGTCCTTGGAAACTATTTTATGATATTTACCCTATTAATTAATAAGTTTAGTTTTTAAACAAACTTTGTGATACATACTATCATCATTCACATTTTGCAGATGGAAAAAAAAATCAAGGTTTGGAAAAGCCAAATAACCTGCCCAATTTCAGCTTCAATTTGAACATGAGAAATGTTTAAGTTAGAAAGGTTATTCTCCAGCTGGTGTGTAACTCTGCAGTCAGGATTTGAACATCCTTTACTGTATACTGCACTGTGTTGTCTATTATTGCACCGTACTGTCTTTTACTCTCTGTACTGTATTACCTGTTACTCACTGCACTGTGTTGTCTGTTACTCACTGCACTGTGCTGTTACATACTGCACTGTACTATCTGTTACTGCACTGTGCTATTTGTTACTCACTGCACTGTGCTGTTACATACTACACTGTACTATCTGTTACTGCACTGTGCTGTTTGCTACTCACTGCACTGTGCTGACTGTTACTCACTGCACTGTGCTGTCTGTTACTTACTGTATTGTACTGTATGTTACTCATTGCACTGTACTGTACTGTCTGTTACTCACTGTACTGTACTGTCTGTTACTCACTGCACTGCACTGTACTGTTTGTTACTCACTGCACTGCACTGTACTGTCTGTTACTCACTACACTGCACTGTACTGTCTGTTACTCACTGCACTGCACTGTACTGTCTATTACTCACTGCACTGTACTGTCTGTTACTCACTGCACTGCACTGTACTGTCTGTTACTCACTGTACTGTACTGTTTGTTACTCACTGCACTGTACTGTACTGTCTGTTACTTAATTCATCATATTTTCATTAACTGAGTTAGGCCGATGCTGGGTACTGAGGATGAAACAAAAGGTGTTGTTATCTTCAGGGTCATGTGTGCTCACACCATTAGGTACAGTGGCTAGAGAAGAGATGGACCTAGTTTATTTCTTTGAATTTTCACTATTTTATTTATGCCCATATCAGAATTAAATGTACTTTCCTGGCTTCATAGAAGCTTAAAATACACTTAGCAAATCTAATTTTCAAAGGGAATATTGATAAAAACTTATTCGTGTGTTTCACCTCATTGAATACATTTGTGGGTCTCTGTTGTAACACATATTGGTTTTTTTTTTTTTTTTAAAGTACAGCCTCTAAATCTGGGCTATTCCACCTATACCTCTTTTTTATCCCCTAATGGACCAAGTTTTTAAATAATTCAGATGGGTCCAGGACACGAGCATGGAAATAAGACCTTTGAATTTATCCTGAATGATTGAAGTCTAGGATGGCAATTGGGCAATGGGTCATCACACAGCATGGCGCCCACAGTCTTGTGACTAATACAGCAAACAGCACCTCTGGATCCTCACACCAGAAACAGAACAAAGCTTTGCCAACCAGCTGGGCAAGCTGGAATAATCTAAATCGGAGTCTTATCCAATATCAAATGTTTCCAGTAACTACAAGGAGGCAGGCTTTCCTGTGCTTACCAGAAAGAGCAGGGGAAACTGAGAGGTGGGGGACAGCTCCCTGGATCACATTTCCCATCCCTAAGATCTGACATCTCTAAATGAGACTTAGAAGGCTTCTCTCACATGAGGAGAGGTACAGTTAGTCATAAGGTGTCATCGTTTAGAGCCTCAGAAACAACATGCCCCAGGGATCCAGCCTCTGCGCATGCATGGATTCTCATTTACTTCATATAAACGTCTTAAGCCAGAGCTGCCCCTGAAGCTGATCAGCGGGAAGGCCTCTTCTTCCTGCTAGCAGTGGTCAGGCTGGGTTGTTTGCCTTCCTTCCTTTTTCTCAGTGGAACAGGTAACAGATGGGACTCTTTGCTTTCTTATCTGTAAACGTGACTGATGAAACAGAGGAAGCCTGGGAAGGCTGGGTGTGGACCAACATGAGCAGTCTGGATCATCAGACAAGAGTCAGACTTCACACGGAATCACATTCTGCTCCAACAGATATGCCCGTAAAACTGAGTAGATCTCTGAAAAATAAAAGCTGTGTTAACTGTCTGCATTGCCCAGAAAGGCAGGTCTCATGCTGAACTTTATATATGTGTGTGTATAGATTTATACACTTGGGTCTATATGTAGGGCTTCATAGGCTAAGAAAGTAATTTTTAAAGCTGAAGTAATATTGCTGCCTGGGGGTATTTGTGATGCATGGAAGGATTGTTTTAGTTGTCGTAATAACTGAGAAGAATTGTTAGCAATGAGCTGCAGCAAGGGACATTATACAACAAAGATCAGCTATTCAGTATACTAGAATGTATTCTGCTAAGAGAATGCTTGTGAGAAACCACAGACAAGCCACCCATCATGTTCTGTATGATGATGCACACTAAGTTTTACCTGAGAAACGTTGTGGTTTGCTAATTGCCACAAACAGTGGGAGTGATATACAGCACATGTGTTTAAAATAATTCTGAATTTTCACTCCTTCATGATAGTCTTGGCAGGGACATACAAAGATATATATGTAGTTCTGGTTTTACCATTACCACTGTTTCACAGATCTCTTTAATATAGGGTAAACTGTTACACACTGAGGGTGAGTCCAATGTTTAGAAGTTGGATGAACTGACCCCAGCAAGTCCCTGCAGGCCAGTCAAGTAGGTAAGTGTGATTATGAGCTCGGAGAGATCATCTGCTGTATTCTTTCTATTTCTTGTCAAATTCAGATTTGTTTGCAACACATTCATGGATTGAACACTCTGTCTGATTACAGTGCCTCACTTTTCTGTTGAGTTCAATAGCTTGTATTTTTAGCATTTTTCTAAAACCAGAAAAAAGTTACCCCCAAATCCCAGCAGTACCAAAGTGCTGGTTTCAAAAGGGAGATTTGCCCACAAGTCCCAGACAACTTTTCAAATAATTATTTGGAACAAAATTCAGTTGAAATTATATTTATCTACTGTTTTTTTCTTTTCAACTTAAGGGTATTAAAAATACTTAGATATGCTAGGAATAATCTCTTAACTACTAATACAATCTTTTTATATATGCATGTATTTTATTTTTTGAGTGGGGACTTGCTATAGACCAAACTGACCTTGAAGTTATGATTCTCCCGACCCAGCCTGCAGCGCTTGGATTATACGTGGTATACCTGGCTTAACTTAAGTCTTTGAAAGCAATTCTAAAAATAGAATGCTATTTGAGTTTACAAAAAATGAACAAAATCTAATATACATCAAAAATTTATGAAATATTATGTTTTTACTTATTATCTTCTAATACATAAATGATCTGCTAGCTCATCAAACACTTCCCCAGAGCCTGCAATGTGCCAAACTTATGCCAGCCACTGATTAAACCAAGAGGAATAAGCCAAGGGCTCCCGCCCTGAAGACTTCAAGCATAGTTCACCTTTACATTATTCAGTTAAACCAAATCGTATTTTACTATTTATTTCTTTGATTTACAAATAGGGCAGTTCCATATGGTACAGAGTCATCGCACTGAGGCTCCCTGTAGATGTCCTTCCAAGGATGATAGCTGAGAAGAGCTTGAGGGGCAGTGGGGGGGGGGCTGCATTCTGTAGCCTGCAGGAACTGTTGGAGGGCACTGTGATAGGAAAATCAGGAGGTGGAAAGGCCCTGCTCTCTGCACTATGTAAAACCCTCTTTCAAACATTTTATCCTTTCGCCATGCCTTCTCCACATTCACACATTCACAGTCTTTCTGCGGCATTCCTTTCTTACTCAAGTTAGGCCAGTCTCCATTCTCAGTGCATCTCTATCCTTCATGTGCTAGTTTATATGAGGTCAGTTAATGCTGAGCCTCAGTCTTCCTTCAGGATTCTCTTGCACCGCCACGGTGTGGATCTCTTCCTTTTTAGTTTTTTGGAACATTCTCTTGCCCAGTGCCCTTTTCCCCCTGCAGTATGTGCACTGATCTTTAGCCAGGAGTTCTCCTCCACCAGGCACCGTCTCACACGGGGCACCATCTCACTAGACTCTAGAGGCTCCTCAGCCTCGCTTACCACGGTGGCCAATATTTTATGGAGATTCCTTTTCTGTCTCTTCATCCCTCTTTAGCACTCTAGCCTCTTGTTCCTTCTGTCTCCTTTTCTCCTTTTCTCCCTCTGCTCTTCTGTCTCTCAACGACTTGCACTAAATCTCTCAACAACTTATCTTGCAACCCTCCTAATTTTTGTAATATTAAGGCATAACCATAATTCTGACAAACAAAACTCAGTTTTAAACATTCTACTCTCTTTAAAGTCAATATCAAGTACATTACATTCATGTTACAAAGTTTAGCTGCCAATTCTTACATATGAATGTATGACAGTGTAATTTTTAATACATCATAGACAAATTTTCTGTTACCAATATTATAAGCAAAAAGCTGCTGTCTCCTTTAAGAGTGGATCGTGCAGAAACTCAGCCGAGTCCCGGCCACAGCTCGTCAGTTTCTGCGCTGCCTTTTGAACAAGTTACACTAAATCTAAGGAATGGACAGCCAGCAGATAAATTTTTAACCTCTTTTTTCTTCTTTAGCATGAAACGCAGAGCAACAAACATTCATCAAAATTACAATTTACAAAATGCCAATTCAACAATGAGTGAGAAGAGGGAGGGAACCATGAAACCAGCTCTAAGCCATTCCTCAGGCAGGTGCTCTATGCTTAGCAGAATCTTTCCCCTTTACTCAAAATAACTATTCTACAGATATTTTTAAAAATATCAAGATGGGGGTGTAAAGTAAATACATAAATTAATTAATGGGGTATAAAAAGAAAAGAAAATAACAAGATGGTTTAGCAGCTTATTTGTGGTCAAAGATTATTCCCAGTGTGTCTATGAGGAAATTTCTGGGTGTGAGTGAACCTTTTAGCTGTAGGGGAGTCTCTTCAGTTATGTGAAACCCCAATGTCTTAGTTAGGGTTTCTATTGCTGTTAAGAGATACTATGACCATTTTAACTCTAATAAATGCAAACATTTACTTGGGGCTGGCTTACAGTTTCAGAAGGTTGGTTCATTGTCATCATTGTGGGAAACATGGCAGCACAGAGGCAGACATGGTGCTGGAGAGGTGCTGAGCGTTTGACATCTGGATTGTCCAGCAGCAGGAAGAGAGGACATGGGGCTTGAACATTTGAAACTCCAAAGCATCCACCCCCCCATGACACACTTCTTCCAACAAGGCCACACTTCTTAATGTCATTCCCTAAGCATTCATTCTAATATATAAATGTATGGGGGCCACTTTTATTCACACCAGCACACCTAAGAACACAATGTCTGCAAAGTGAGAAACTCTTCCTGGAATTAGGATTGAATGTTGTTCTGGACTTGGGACTCAGACTGAGGTGTTGGTATGATAGGACTTCTGGCTTTTGGATGGCAACTTCTTGAATCTCTAACTTCTGAGTACAGATTGCAGGAGTTAGTCAGCATAAGGCATAAGTTAATTCTTTATTTCTTAAAAATGTTTATTTATTTATTTATTTAATATAAAGGAGTACACTGTAGCTGTCCTCAGATACACCAGAAGAGGGCATCAGATCCCATTACAGATGGTTGTGAACCACCTTATGGTTGCTGGGAATTGAACTCAGAACCTCTGGAAGAGCAGTCAGTGCTCTTAACCACTGAGCCATTTCTCCAGCCCTCAAGCTAATTCTTTATTAAAATACAGTAATATAAATATATACATGTATACATATATACTGTTCTATTGTTTCTACTTATTTGAAGATTATAGAATGCTAATTTATACAATTTAAATTTTTTAATTTTTTTAACTTTTATTGCATTATGATGAGAAAAGTTACATGATTTCAATTTATCTGAATTTGTTAATATTTAAAAGCATATTTTAAGTAAATAGAATTAAGTCACATTCTTGTTTCCCTTTTGTACCCCAACTCCTCCCAGAGACCCCCCTTCAATACCTACAATACCTTTTTTTGTCATATTCCATAAAATTTATAAAATATTATAACAATAAAAATAAGTATTATAAAAGCTGTTTGATATAAAACAACAATCAATTTAACAGTCTTATGTAGATGTTCGTCTACAACAATAGTGAAAATACATTTTTCTCAATATAAATTTTAAATAACTCCAAACATATTAACTGTATATTTCAAAATAATACATCACTACTAGTATTTTCTTAAATGAACATAAATATGTAAAGTCTTTTTGTTTGTTTGTTTTGTATTTAGTAGAGTTTAAAATCTTGGATCTTACTGTGGTACAAGTCCAAAATAAGAACAGTTTTTAGATATTGGATTTCATTGTAATAAGACTGTACTTCAATGACCCTCACATCAGCAAAGGATTTTACCTCCATAGTAGCTAAGCTGAAAGTTGACAGTTCTGCTGAACCAAGAAATGAATTGTAGGAATGCCTTTTTGCATGCAGACTTTCTGCTATTGTCAAAGCCATGTGACTTGAGTGAGGGACTTTATTCTCAGCCTACAGAAAACAGGTTACATTCTTTTAAGAATTGGTTTGTGTATTAAGATGATCTATCCATAAAGTCATTTACCAACTGTTTCAATGAACAATGGTTCTGCTTGG
>NW_022196899.1:30907303-30929553 GCF_008632895.1 Mastomys coucha | reverse complement strand
TTTTCCTGTAGTTCTTTAAGGGATTTTTGTGTTTCCTCTTGAAGGGCTTCTAGCTATTTACCCGTGTTCTCCTGTATGTCTTTGAGGGTGCTATTTATGTCTTTCTTCAAGTCCTGTATCATCACCATGAGAAGTGATTTTATATCTGAATCTTGCTTTTTCGGTGTAATGGTGTGTCCAGGATTTGCTATGGTGGGAGAATTAGGTTCTGATGTTGCCATGTGGTCTTGGTTTGTGTTGTTTATTTTCTTATGCTTGCCTTCCCAACCCCCCTCCATCCAGTTATCTCTAGTGCTACCTGCCCTTGCTAAATCTGACTGGAGCCTGCCCTTCTTGTGATCCTGGTTGTGTCATAACTCCTCAGAGTCAAGCTGTCTCTGTGATCCTGTGATTCTCGGATCCTGTGATCCTGGGCTTGTTAGAGCACCTGGGAGTGGAGCTTCCTCTGTGTGTTGTAGGACTGGCTGAGGACCTTGCACCCAGGGTGCAAGGACACCAGCCCAGACAGACCAGAAGGAACCCGAGCCACTGGGCTGGCTGAGTTCCTGTGTGCCTAGTCCTGCTGATCCCAGTTACTCCCAGTGTTGGGACAGATGTTGTGTCCTCCTCACCTCTGATCCTGGGTGTGTTAGAGTGCCTGGGAGTGGAGCTTCCTCTGGGTGTTGTGGGACTGGCTGCAGAGCTTGTGCCCAAGGTCTGCTCAGGACACCCTAATTCAAATTTTTAAAAAGCTATCTAATATGGAAAATTGCGCAGTTCATGAAACCCTTCAAAACTCTGAATTATACATATGTCCATACAATAGAGTCAGAAATGAACATCTAACTGTCACAAAGTTGGGTCTGGTGAAGTTGAGGCAGAGAAATCCTGAGAATTACTATCACACGTCTACCTTCACATTAATTTAGGGCATGCTACCTTTTTGTCTAAGAGCTATCAATTGAGTAATTACCATAGACTTCAGCTGTAACATATTAGAGATATTGGTAGAGTAAAGAGTCACAGCATGGCCTGGTCCATAAGAGAGTGTCACCAAGTCCTGCTTAAGATGCAGCCATCACTCAAATTTAAAACTACAGGAGAAAACCTTCCCTATGAGATCAACCAGCAAATCAACCAGTAGCTACAGTATATGGCTGCACTATATGAGATACTCTCATACTCTAGGAAGCTGAAGTCCAGAGAAGGAATATTTTGTTCAATGTCACCAGTTTTGAAGGCAAACATTATCTGCCACACATACCTTCTGAATGTCCACAGGGCAAAGTTAGAGCTCTCTCCTTTAGCCCTGATATAATTTTTAGGGAATTTCATTTTCTCCTTTTGGAAAGGGATGATTTTTAGAGGAAGGGTAGGGAAATTAAATGGTGTAGCTATAATCTCAAAAATAACAGAAATATTCTTTTAAAAAAACTGTAAAAAGTTATTCTATATTTTTCCCTGGCTTTATTCTCAGTGGTTAGGGCACATTCAGCTTTGGAAAGCATTAAACCTTGGGTTCAGAGACACTGATGAGAAGCCTTGTGCAGGTACAAGAGTGAGAGGCTCGAGGAGAAAGCAGAGAGTGAGGGTGTTCACTGCAGTCTATGTGGGCATCTGTCTTAGGTTTTTACTGCTGTGAGCAGACACCATGACCAAGGCAGCTCTTATAAGGACAACATTTAATTGCGCTGTTACAGGTTCAGAAGTTCAGTCCATTATCATCAAGGAGGGAGCATGGTAGCATCCAGGCAGTCACAGTGGAAGAGGAACTGAGAGTTCTACATCTTCATCTGAAGGCCACTAGAAGAATACTGGCTTCCAGGCAGCTAGGATGAGGGTCTTAAAGCCCATGTCCACAGTGACACACTTCCTCTAATAAGGCCACACCTATTTCAACAAGGCCATACCTCCTAATATTGCTCTGACCAAGCATATTCAAACCATCACATTTCACTGCCTGGCCCCCATAGGCTTGTTTAAACACATATGGGGGTCATACCTAGCCATAGCATAATGCAAAATACATTTAATCCAGCTTCAAAAGTCCCCATAGTCTATAGCCGTCTCAACAATGTTAAAAATCCCAAATTCAAAGTCTCTTCTGAGATTCATGCAGTCTTCTAACTGTAATCCCATATAAAGTCAAAAATACTGGACCAAAGCCAGACAGAATACCAGCTGGGCCAACTCCAAACTCTATGTCGCTATGCCTGGTGTCAAGGCACTCTTCAGATCTCTAGCTCCTTTCATCCTTGTTGGCAGATCTGGCATTCAGCAGCAACAGACTTCATTCTCTTGAGCTGGTTCCAAGGCAGCAAGGATGAGGGTCTTAAAGCCCACGTCCACAGTGACACACTTCCTCTAACAAGGTCACACCTACTCCAACAAGGCCACACCTGAAAATAGTGCCACTCCCTGGGCCAGCCATATACAAACCATCATGGCGTTCATGTTTTTTCTGCTTGTTTTCCTCCCCAAGGTAAGAAGCTCTTGGTCTTGCAGACCATGTTTAACAATATCTGCCACTCTGCCAGGATATCAGACCTTTGCTTTTTCATAGGCTTCTTACATTTCCATCTGAAAATAGATGTCCAAATAAGAGATCCAAGAGGGTGGGCAGGCTGCCTGAGCAGAGCCAATGTCCATTTTGTGCAAAAATGTCATTTTCCCAAAATCATATACATCATATGTATTTGATATGTTTATGGCATCTATTACAAGCAAAACTAACTTTCTCTCAAAATCCTCAAGTAAATTTTATGATAAAGAAGCACTCTAGTGTGACTGGAGGGGCAGACACCTACTTTAAGAACAGTTCTGTGGTGGCTGGTGTCCACCTGGTAGATGGATCTTTTCATGTATTCTAGGCATGGTTCCCTCGCAGCCCCCACCACTGGGAGCCAACCTAAGAGAATGAAGTTCATTGCTGCTGAATGCCAGATCTGCCAACAGCACTCAACAAGGATGAAAGAAGTTGGAGACATGATGACGAAGAGTTTGGAGTTGGCACAGCCGCTTTTCTGTCTTGCTTTGGTCCAGTGTTTTTGCTTATAATTGCTTAGTGGTTTTCGGCAGTTCTAGATTCCTATACCAAGCTCCAACTCCATGCTCCAATGGAGTGTGCTTCTGCTTCAGCACTCGGGGCACCCAGAGACAGCACTCTGGGAGACTTTGCCTTGGACTCTCACACCGTGTTCCACTTTCTGCTGGTCTCCAAAATTTCACATTTCTTCTTAATACTTTGAAGATCAACTCATATGACTTCCCCTTTAAGAAAAAGTTTGAAACTGGGCATGGTAGCATGAGCCTGGAATTCCAGCAGTTGGGGCAGAGCCAGGGGATATAATGTGAGTGAGGTCAGCCTGGGCTGCATAGTGGGATTCTCTCAAAATAAAAACAGAGGGGGGCAGGGAGGGAATAAGTTAGTTCCATACCAGCTCTGGGAATTTAATTTTCTGTAAATTTCTCTGTTAAAACAAATTGTTACACTTTCCTTTGTTTTGAACATTACATTTTAAGCCAGTGTTTTGAAATCAAGATCCAGGGACCAAACACTACACAAATATCAGCGATCCCAAGCACTGTGTGTTGGAGTCTTCACACGAATGTGTTTGACGATATCAATGGCTATCTGAACATTGACAATATCATTGGGTATCTGAACATCAGTATGACAAAAGTCTTGGTTCCTCACAAGGAGGCTGATTTTATTCTTGAATTACAAAAGTTCTTTATCAGGCTTGTTTTTGGATTTCTGCTCCCTTTCTGGAACAATTCAGAATAAACATAAATCTCTTCCATTCAACAGCACCTAACTTCCTTTTTTCCCCATTCTAGCCCCAGCTTACATGGTCCACCTCACCATCTTGTCCTGCTCTGTACATCTCTATGAGAACACTGTGCTTGCCAGATCCCCCTTCTTATCCCAGCTGTCTTCTGAACATACTCAGTTGGCCACTACACTGGCCAGATAACTGCTTCAGTGGACATTATGAGAGTGGTATGAATACTGTGTCCTTTAACACTATAGAGACTTAAGTCCCAAAAGATTGGTTGATGTGGCTTAGTTTCCTATGATACTTGCTCAAGGTGGTTGGTTGATAACAATCATTTCTCAAACTATTATAAGAAATGGCTAGAAAAAGTATCTTTCGGCTCCTCTTTAGAATCCATGGAAGCCAATGTGGTGGAGTTTCTCTGTGGAATTCATTCTCTGTGTTGTCTAGTCCAGCACAATCTAGTCTAGTCTGACTTCTAAAAGCACAGGAGAGAAAGAAGGATCCAGAGTGCCTCCCAGGCTGTGCCCCAGGCTCCTCAGAGTGAAGAGGAGTTTCCTGGCAGGTACCAAGTTCACTCTGCTCATAGTAGATTTGAGCTAACAGATTCATGAGCTTTTGGTGAATCAAATGTCCCATTGGGACAAAAGAACCACCAGTTTTCAAGAAGAAAAGTAGCAGACCATCCTAGAAGTGGATGCTTAGTAATTACCTGGATAATAAATATCCAAAGAGCAATGCCCCGCACCCCGCTCGCAGACATTCACTTTATCCCCAGATAAGAGTCTTGATTATCTGTGACTTGATTTACCAAAGTGTTAAAGAACTATGACAAACCAGTGGTTAACTTTCTCTCCCTATTGCTTGGTAGCAGGTTAATACCTGAAAAATCCCTGGGAATAAAGAGGAAAATGGAGATAGTTCCTAGCAGCCAAGAAAGGAAGGGAGGGACCCAGCCAAACCCTGGCAGCGCCAAGCAACCATGACTTGATACACAGAGGGAAGCAGTGAGCTAGATGTGAATAATTCTCTCCCTGAAGAAACTCTCTGTCCTGGGTAAGTTTTGCTCCATGAATTTTTACTCCCCTGAGAAGTTATAGATACATCAGACGGCAAGGGACCCTGCTATTGCCCGAGTCCTAGGCATATCTGCAAAGGAGAACCTGTCATTTTGACCCTGAAGCCTGATCACTGGGGCAGCTCCACAGCCTTGGCTTTCTTCTAACCAGAAGAGGCTATAGTGGCAGCTCCCTGGTGTTCCAGGGGCCATTCCTTTCTTCCAGAGCAAGACCCCTAACTTTAGTTTTACCTGAGTGTTTTCATAAACCGTTACTACACAGGCTGAGACATATGTTGGCAAACACACAGGCTGGTGTTTAATTCCCATTGCACACATACTCTTGACAGAGTCAGGAATTCAGACAAAAACAGTGCAAGCACAAATAAACACACAGAGACTTTAACTCACTGATAATGAGAGAGATTAAAGTCAGAATAACAATAAAAACAAACAAACAAACAAACAAAAAACAAAAACCGTTTTCCTCCATCATATTGACAAAGATTGAAAGAATCAACAATATCGAGTCCTGTCAGAGGTGGGGAGCCCTCCTCACAGGCTGGATATTGATAGTTCAGAAGAGCACATCTCTGCTGGACCTGCCTTTACTGATCAACTGCTCCCACACCTCAACACACACACAAAGTCAAACAACAAAAGAAATCTTCAGTTTGAAATCTCTGAAAATGTTTTCAGTTCAGTAAGCTTTCTCCTCTAAGCAAGACATAGCAGCCCTGACTTAACAAGCCCTTTGAGAATTATTATAAAAACCTTCCCACAGGCATGCACATGAGGCAATTTTCTGCATGACTAAAATAGATATGTCATGGGAGGAGGGGAGACAGTTTTGAGTATGGGCAGGGCATCCCTGTATGAGCAGATCACAGGCTGATCTCAGGTTTTTGAGCTGAGGGGAACCTCAGTTCTCCAGCAGTGAGCTTCCTGCCTTTGTTGACTACTTTCAATCTTAATGCCATTGAAAACTGAACTATTTATAAATGAGTTTTGAATGTGGAAAAACCAAATTGCCTGATCATTCTCATTCCAGTGGTGGAAGGCATGACCAGTCACGGTGAGAACCCCCTCCTTTACTTTCAGTTTTCCCCTTTTGAAGACATGGAAAATAACAGATGGCAATTTAAAGAGGGTGGGAAGACCAAATCTCTAGCACATCTCTCTACTGCTGTCACCTTTGCTCACGGTAGCGAGCTGCTCCAGATAAAAACTCCAGTCCCGAAAGGTGAAACCTGCGTCAGGTCGTCCACATCTTTCCATTATATCAAGGCTCCTGTCCACCTTTGTCTTCCCTACTTTGAAGGGGGAACACGCAGGACTAATTAACATAAGCTATGCAAATTCACTCATGGTTTCCTTTTTTAAGAAGGGTTTCAACTTTTTAAAAACAAACCGTATGCATTATGGTTCTGTCAATCAACTGTGAGTTATGAATACTCTAGGGCAAAATTCATGTTGGAAAGAAAAAAGATAGTATGTGTATCTCAAAATTATTACAAATACTACCCATAGCGGCAATAATATTTGTTTTTTTAATTTATAAATACTGAAGGGTGGCAGAGTTCAATCCTTGTATCTTACAGGTGTAGAGCTGGCTTTGAAACAACCCAGACTAGCTCTGAGTGGGTTAGTACCAGCGCCACAGAGACCAGTGGCTCCCATGGATACCCTCTGGTTCACTTGGCCTGTGGAGACTCGAGGGGTAGGAGAAAGCTGACGTGGCCTATCAGACTGACTGAAAAAGGACCATCTCTTGTGATGAGATGATCTGGCAGAACAGATGACAACCCAGGAGGGCCAGAAGGCAGCAGAGCTGAGGTCCGAAGACCAAAGAACAGGAAATCCCAGAGCAAGAGCCAGCGAGTGGAGCCAGACAAGGCAGGGATATCAAGGTCAACTCCAATGACCTGACTCCAAGCCCAGTGAGCATATGGGTCTAGTTCACTGGAGGTATCAGGGTGGGGAGAATATTCATATTCACTTAAACGTTTAAGAGTCAGAATTATGTAATGTTTGGCAAATTACAGTTGAACTATGAACATATGCCCCCATTTGAACATTAAGTTACTGAGGATAAGAATCTTATTATATAGGGGGTCAATCCATCCTCTTTGCTCATATAAAAGTGCTGGGCACAAAAGCTCAGCTTGACGCCCAGCATTCCTCTACACCCAGCTCACAAGGTGTGATGGCTGTTCTCTGATGTCTACTTGACTACATCTGGATTGAACTATAATCCAGGAATGGAGGGCACACCTGTGACCTGGATCTTGGGGCAGGAAGACAACATGCCTTTGATCTGGATCTTGAGGTGGGATGATACAAGCTCTTAATTGGGATCTTGAGGCACACTTTAATCTGAGCCATACCTTCTGTGGGAGGACAATGGAAGAAGGAAGTGGTTGTTACTTCTTGACCTGTTTAAACTTACTTTGCCAGCATATCCACTGGAGCTACTTCTTCAGGATACCCATTTCTACAGAAGACCGGCTGAGATACCCAGCCTTGTGGGACGGAGCAGCTACTAGATCTTTGGACTTTGCATTCATAGCTGGCCTTTGGTGGCTTAGTCAGAATATAGACTGTAAGTCATCACTATAAATTCCCTTCATAAGTATAGAGACATTCCATAAATTCTGTGACTCCAGAGAACCCTGACTAATTCACATGGGCTTTCAAAAGAGCCAAGTACCTACTTGCTTCAAAGTGTCACTCATTCTGAACCCCAGACAAGTCGATCTTGCTCAGCTATTTTGAAGATCCTGCCAAGGCCAACATCTGCTGAACAGTGGCCTAGGCCCAGATACTCGCCATACTCGCTTACAGAGGATCAAATGTGCCCCAGGATCCATGCTTAGCACTAGGCTGCTATAAATAGTAGGACAAGTGATGTTTGTTCCATGCAGCCTCTCCACACCTTCCATGAGAGGACTCAGAATGCTTTGCTCAGTCTCTTGGAAGCAGGGGCTTGAGCTATGTCAGCATCCGATTTCTCACTAGAGGTGTGAGAAATAAAGTTTTGTTCTATGTCTCGTAAATTACTTATTCTCTGCTAATGTGTTACAAAGACGAGGCCATGGACAGACTCAGACCTGGGAAGAACCAGATTCACCCTATGGCTCCAGGCCAGAGGCCTCCCTGGGAAGCCTTGCTTGATATAGACCCCACCTTATTCCACAGACCAGTCAGATCCAATTCCTCATTGTATTGGATGCTCAAGTCTGGGCTAATCTCAGCGTCTCTGGGTACAGCTGGCTAAGCTCCGTTCGGGAGTTAAAAGCAAACAACAGGGCTACAAACAAGAAAGAACCGCTTCACTGGACTTTCCACAGACAAAGGAGAGAGCAGAACGTTCTTTTGTCTATTGCCATGTGCTTCAGTGAAAATGACAGGCCTTGGTAGTGTCCCCACATCAGGACATCAGAGAAGAAACGGGACAGAAAGCTGGAAGTGGAATCAGAGAGATAGCAGGCTTGGAGAACCCACCCAAGGGTCCGCCCCACCCTCCCCACCCCCACCCAAGAACCCATTCTATTCTACCCTCTCCACCTCACCCTCCCCATCATCTCCTGCACCAGGCCTATCAGAATCAACCTCTGCAATGCACTGAGGAGCATAGCCAAAGGAAGCACACCTACCCTTTATTT
This sequence comes from Mastomys coucha, assembly GCF_008632895.1. Classification (NCBI taxonomy): domain Eukaryota; kingdom Metazoa; phylum Chordata; class Mammalia; order Rodentia; family Muridae; genus Mastomys; species Mastomys coucha. The sequence continues at coordinate 30,921,073 of NW_022196899.1, read as the reverse complement.
ACTTAGCACCTCCTGGCTGGGGCGCGCAAAGTCCAAAAAGCAGCGCTCTCTACCCGCACAGATCTCTCAGACTCATTTCACAGGACTCCTTCCTTATCACAAGAGCTCCTTGGGGTTGCAGGCAGGAAAATTAATCTGCAAACTGGGTGCATATTATTGGGCAAACATGTACTCATCTTAAGACTTTCACCCCAAAGTTTCCTGCCAAGGAAAATGTTAACTATTGACGGTTTGTTTACAAGTTTATCTTGAAAAGAGTTTCCATAAGCCCTGGGTTTACATCACTTCACTGTTTGTATTTTATAGTTCATTGTTGAACCAAACACTTGTTGTGCTGTTTGTCTCTGTTTGTTGAGACAGGGTCTTTACAGAGCTGCCAATGCACTCAGTCCTTAGGCTCACAGTGCTCAAGTCCGAGGGTTACAAGCAGGCCTAACTCTCCGCACACTGCCTAAGGGGCCCCACAGATCAGCACTGTAGTGAGCATGTCACTCTTGTAAGGGGTTAGGTGTTCTGACTATTTGCTTTTTTATTGACTAATCTGTTTGATCTTTCTCTCTCTTCTGTCTTCCTCTTTTAACCTTTCTCTTGTAAAAGAAGCATGTGAAGTAGCTGCAGGGGTCACAGATGAAGATGGCCACAGTCCTGAAAGAGAAGGCTAAAATTATTCTTGCAAAAGAGAACAGTTTTTGTTGTTGCTTTTAAAAAGGCAATAATAGTATTGCCAGACATTAAGTTAAAATAAACAAACATAGAAAGATATAAAGGAAAAGGAAAATAAAAACCATTCCCCAAACATCATACCTAGAAAGTTAATTATAATTAATGTTAAAGACACATCATAATTGTGTCTCTTTATGACATTAATTTGATTTGGGTGAAGAGAGAAAGAGAGAGAGAGAGAGAGAGAGAGAGAGAGAGAGAGAGAGATCGATCCTGTTCTCTAAGTCCTCAAGCCAAACCTGGTACTGTCCCTCAGTCTGGTGCCTAAATGTTGTCACTGAGGGTAGAGAGATAAGTACACCCATTGTTTCAAAATTACCCACAATGCAGTAGCTCCATAGATCAAATTAACCACAGGACAACCCTAAAGATCACCCAGGAAAATTGCTAGAACCACACTGTTATCTCGTTTCCAGAACAATTCAGAGCCTCTCTGAGGAAGCTGGTGAGGCTCTGTCTGACGTACATACAAACTCCTGACACTGATGTCCTCTGAGCCGCAGCTCCCGGGCCTCCCCAGCCTGACGTACCACAGCAGTGGGTGGGGAGAGTCGAGGCAACACTTTCCGACAGGGACACAGGAGACGCCAGCCAGCCGGGTTTAAAAACTTCAGTTTCCCTTTTCTTAGGGAGGTAGGAATCCTGGAAAAGCCCAAACAGAACTTTTGGAACCTGGCAGCAGCTGGCTCAAGGGCTGTGTTTGTTTGGTTTTCTGTCTTTTTTTTTGTTTGATGTTTGAAGAAGGCTCTCACTATGAAGCCCAGATGGCCTTGAATGCAGAATTCTCTTGTCTCTGTCTGCTGGAGCTACAATGTACTCAATGTTCAGTTCTAACTGCTGCTCTCTGACCCACATGTTTCAGAACATGGAAATGTAACTTTGAGGGAAATCAGTTTGTAAGTTGAAATAAATGTATAAAACAAAACTGTTTGCTAATGAAGAAACTGGGATCAGGAATGGCATCATTCCTGTGCAGAGGGTCAGGCAGGAGTCCTGGGCTTTTGTTTATTGAGTATGGCAAATTTCTTTGAACCTCTATCTTTTGTCTTTGAATAAATAACCCTTGGACTTTAATGTAAATATACAAATGTATGTGTCCATGGAGTACTGAAAATGTCCACACCCTCCCCCACCTAAACCTGTATTTCCCCCTTTGTTTTGTTTTGTTTTTTGACACATAGTTGGCCTGGCACTATGCAACCTTGAGCTAGCAATCTGGTCTCAGCCTCCAGGTGGTGAGCTGATGGGTGTGTGTACCAGGCCCAGCTCAGTGCTGTCTTTTGCTACATGTTCTTAAACCTCAGTAAGTAGGGTACTTGCAGCCTAAAGAGGGCCCATGCCAGGATCCTGGCATTCTAAACTCATTCCAATGGTAGTTATTATTAATTATGTTTGAAACTGTTTCTGTTTTATCTCCTGTCTTTGTTCCCTCATCTCTCGCTGTCTGTGAGGCTCTGTGACACTGTGCTAACCAGGCAGGATCTGTAATGCTCCCTCATCCCTTGCTGTCTGTGAGGCTCTTTAACACTGTGCTAACCAGGCAGGATGTGTGAGTCCTGACCATTGGACCTCTGAGTGCTGCTGTAGTTCTGTGCATCTGCATGCTATTCAGTCTGTGACCTCAGCCTGACCCTCCTTCCTCCTCAGTCTCTCAAGGCTGTATATAGTTGCTTCCCAGAAGTCTTTGCCGGGGGAAGAAGACAGACAAGACCAGGCTCTGCCAGTGATCCTGAGTCCTTTGGGAAAGCTTTAGAGTGGTGTGGTTGTTTCTGAGAGACCGGGGCCACCGTATCTGCTAGCTCACACCTACCAATTTTGCTGAGGCTAATCGTACCAGGAAGGGCCATCAAACTCAACGGCTGTCCTAGGTAGGCTGGCCCTACCCAAGAGTTTTGTCCTGAGCTCTACTTGTCTTCCACAGGACAACCGGGAATTTGAATGGAGCATTCTGCTCCAGTGCCAGCATCCGAGAGTGGGGGGCCTGGGGAGGAGGAAGCAGGACTGGGCTCTGATGGATAACTGTAGCTGTCGCATGATGCACCAGCCTTTAGGAGACTCTGCCTGAATGCCCTTGGCTTCCTTCATGGTTTTCTATAAGAATTGCAATTTATTTGTGTATGTGCATGAGAAGGTGCATGGCCTCCCATGCATATGTATGCAATGTATGCAAGTTTGTGGAGTGGAGTGCTGTGTGTGTGTGTGTGTATGCATGCGCAAGCGCACTCATGTGTGTGCAGATGTATATACACACACTTCACTGTTCTTTGGTTTTTGCTTTTTTGAGACAAAGTCTCTTACTGGCCTGGTACTCACCAACTGGGTGAGACACGATGGCCAGTGGACCCGGGAGCCATCTTGTTTCTACCTCTCCAGTGCTCCACAGAATCACTATTTCCTTAGGTAACCAACACATGTTTACGATGACTTTCATGAGCACTGCAGTATAACAGTTTCTTCCTGGTCCCACCTCTGAACATCCTATGGGGACTGAGGCAGTAACACTGGGTCTGAAGTGATGTCTGTGCCTAGGAGAAAGGTGTTCTCACAGATGAGGGAGTCATCTCACCAGTAGGATGTACCCGTCACCCTCAAAAACAGGAAAAGCAGCACGCTACACACTGCCAACCCATTTCAAATACAGACAGGAGCTTTAGAAAACATTTTTAAACAATATCTGTCAGAAACCACAGATACTGCTGTGTTAGTCGACTTCCCATCTCATTGATAAAATACTTAAACAACTACAAGGAAGGAGGGCGTGTTTGGGCACAAGGTTACGTTGGTTCTGTTTCCTTGGGGCAAAGTGGGTGGTAAGTCACATGTTGATGAGATCTGGCTCTCCTCTTTGAAGACAGTACGGTTCTATTTCACTGGCATGCCTAAACGGGGTGGTCAGTGGGATGCCAGCACTAGTAACGAGGAAGCAGGGACACAGTTACTCGTGTGAAGTTAACGTACAGAGGGAAGCCACAGTGTGAATCCTCCAGGACCCAACACTGATACAGGGACCAGAGAAGAAATCAATAGAGCAGCAGACCCTCTCCTGAACCACCCAAGACTCCAGCTAGAGGGACAGTAACAGAGCCACCCTGGAGCTTCTGCAGAGCTCATGACTCATCTCACCGTGGAAACACAGGCGGCAGCTAAGGCAGTGTAGATAGAGCCTGGGCCCCAGTTCCCAGATGTGAATGGCAGGTAATGTGAGACACTGCTGGGGAACACTGAGTCGAGATAAAGAGGCCCAGGCAACAGCAACACTCCAGAAGAAAAATGATTCCTTACTCAGCTCTTAAGATAATAACGGGTGGGAAAAGGCAATAAAGAATGCTCTATGACAATATGATATTAAAAGGTTCTGCTGTGCTAAAAAGCAGAATTAAAGTGCTAGGTGGTTCTCACCCCAGCCCAGAAAGGCTGAGAATACAGAAGTGGCAGGTAGGGCGATCACTAGGAAGCAATGGCCTAGGTGGTTCTCACCCCAGCCCAGAACAGCTGAGAATGCAGAAGTGGGAGGTAAGGGTGATCACTGGGAAGCAATGGCCTCTGTCAGGGCTGGAGGCAACTACAGATGGATAACTTTTTATCTTCTTGGCACTGTTTTCTCTTTACAAAGTACTTTACAGTGAATGTGCAGTACTCTCTAATGATACAGTTCTGCTCTCTCTATAACCAAAGGTCCCTTCACGTGACACTGGCCAGGCTCTTCCTGAAGACAGGGCTAAGCTAAGCGGCTCGGAAGTGCCGTTCTCTCTTCCCCTGTGGTACCTTATGGTCAATTCACTCCTGAGCAGTAGATAACCTATCCAAGGTCATCAGAAGTGTAGTAAAGCAATCACATAGTAGCCAGTTCTCCAGGTTTGGAGACCTGGAGTGATTTCCCATTTCTGTTCTCAGACTGTAAGCTAAAGTATGTGGGATTTCATGGCGTCTCTAGGTCTCTAGAAGTCAGTTTAGAAGGGTTGCTCCTATGTGAGGTGGTGTTCTGTTCCAACAGGGCAGAGCATGCAAACACGGATAAACGGAAAGCTTCCTTCTCTTTCTTGGCTACCTCTGGGAATCCAAAGAGCCTGGACAATTTGGACACAGTAAGAGTCTTCTTATTCCTTACTCTGCTCAGATAGGGCTAGCCTGGGAATGTGATTAATCCCAGGTACTGCGAGAACCAATCAGGACAAAGGTCGAGGCTGAAGCCCCTCTGCTCGGCTCCTCCCTCCGCTGTGGCTGCTTCAGAATCTCTGCCCATTGAGAACTGAGCTGTACAGATGGGGATGGGATGGGGTGGGGTGGGGGTGGCAAGAGAGGAAGAAGAGGAGCCAGAGCAAGATGGGGACGCCTCTTTTCAGGAAAGCAAAGTCCTTTCTGCAGGCAACTGTCTGAGGTCCCAAAGCTGACACAGCCAAAGCTTCTTCCCAGAGGGATGGAGGCGGGGAACACGCTGGACACTGTGAAGAAGCTGTGACGGCAGACCTGTAGGCTGTTTGTGGGTAACAGGAAACCAAAGGAACCACAGCTTCCTGCGCCTCTGCTTCTTCAGACCAATTGGACTTTTCTGGACAGGAACCCAGGAAGTTTGAAAGCAAACCGCAGGACAGCAGGTACCCAGGCGCATGGTCTATATGGAGGGGAGTCATCTCCAGCAGGGACCCAGTGGATTCCACCCGGACCACATGTTGTGCTCTCGTGTTTACCATCACTCCCGAGTTCATCTCCAGATTCTGAAATTCCTTCGCATTGAACTAAATGTTCACGGACTCACCCAGTTCTGTTTGTATATCAGATACTGTTCGGCTTCACAGACCTCACAGCCACCTAGAGACGAGATAGTCATGGGCGTTACTATCTGACTCACAGTGTGTAACTAGGATCACTAGGCCTCCTTTTTTCTACTCAGAATATAAAGTTGATAACTTGAGTGACAGCATTCGCTTTGTGGCCCTGAGGTAATACAATATGCACCTAAATATAGTTTAGGTCTATATGTAGAAAAGGCTGAGACTCATAGATACTAGCCGTGCTATGGAGGTGTGGGCCTAACACAGCCAATACATAAGGTCAGATTTCTTATGTGACACAGATAAAGCTTGTTTAAGGTACCATAGTAAGGTTATATTACCTTAAACTTCTCTTCCTTGGTCTGGGGAGCACAGCCAGATTTGGTACAGTAGCTAAGGATGGGTGGCCTGACTTCCTGTTGTTTCAGTCAACTGTGCTCTGAAAGAATTGAACGGAAAGTTCTAGGCATAAACAATTCAAAGCAGAGCTTATGTTAGCGCCGAGGAGCATCCAGCTTGACGATGAATTTGGACAGGAACCTGAAGTAGGATTACTTGAGTCCCGGAGCTACACGTGGGACGCAGTTCAGTGGTTGGGAGGAGGATGAGGCAGATAGCTGTGTGCTTCGCTGGCTGAGAGGGCGAAACTCAGCTGGAAACTGTACAAACATGGACCTGGTGGACGAGTGTGTCCTCACTGAAGCTGGAATACCGGAGAGATGATAGGAAAATGGATGTTAGAACTGGTCTGCAGGTTCCTGCAAACACAGTAAATCCCCTCACACACAGAGAGATGGGGCCAGGGTGGGAGAGCAGAAAGGGAAGAAAGCCTGCCTCTCTTCCTGGAGACGTCCTTTCTGTGGGTTCCATACCATCCACATTTGCTGAAAGCCCAGTGTTCTGAGGACTGCTGCTGAGAGAGAGAGAGAGAGAGAGAGAGAGAGAGAGAGAGAGGGAGGGAGGGAGGGAGGGAGGGAGAAAGGGATGGAGAGAGACGAAGAGAGATGGAGAGACAGACAGAGATGGAGAGAGACAGAGAGGCAGAGACAGAAAGAGAGAGACGGAGAGACAAAGACAGAGACAGAGGGAGGGAGGGAGGGAGGGAGAGAGAGAGAAGGAGAGAGACAGAGAGAGATGGAGAGACAGAGACAGAAAAAGAGAGAGACAGAGAGACAGAGACAGAGAGAGAGAGAGAAAGAGAGAGAGAGAGAGAGAACACTGCTGCCCAGCCAACTCTGGAACTCTCAGTGGAGGTGGCAGCCACCCTTCCTGTCAGTCCCATCTTGATTTCTCTTGTAGTAAGAAGTAATCTAATCAGTAAGAAAAAAACGCTTCTTGTCTTTATAGTGAAGGAACAAAATTACTATTTTGTCTATCAGTCCTACTAATTCAGCTGGCTAGGGACTGTATATTAGATCAGCAGGAAAAGGAAACAAGTTGATGAACAGAAGCTCTGCTGATACACACAGGTGCCCCGGAGCTCTCCGTGGAGTTAGAAGGAATGTGGTACAATAGTTGACAGCTAATGAGGAGCTTATAGGGAAGTTGAACTTCCAGGAATAGCAAATTATAGGGTGGTAAAAATATTGGGAAGAATGGATGGTAAGAGTCGTTTTCCTTGTAAGTTTTGTGTGTACATGTCTGGCTATCGGGTGAAAGGGACCTAATGTTGTCTCTAAAGATTAATATCTGCCATTCCTGGTAATCAGGAAGAATGTGTCTACAACTTTCAGTAAAATGAGGAATACAAATAATATTTCTGCTCTCTGATTTTTTTCAGTTTGCTTTCAGAAAAAAAAGAAGAAAGAAAAAAGAAAAAGAAAACCCAGCATGCCACAGTGTTGTACTTCAGGAAGGCATAGGGCACCCTGACATCTACAGCCTTCCCCGGCATCTGACCTACACCAGCACTCAGCAGTGCCTCAAAGCACCTGTATCTTAGAAATTAGGCCCTGAGCTGTCATTCCCAGGAGACCTGACATCCTCACAGAGAATACATACAACAAAATACCAATGCACATAAAAAAATCTTAAAAAAAAAAAGAAATTAGGTCCTGATAACAAATTACTTCTGTAAGATATGTAACTATGAAATGAAAATCATGTTTTCAATTTTTTTTAAAAAGTAATTGCCATTTTCCCATGAAACAATGACAGCAGTGTTGAGGCACGGATTCACTGGGAATGGTGTCTTGTCTGCCTGTCTTCCCTTACCTCCTAGTTTTGTTCTTCCTTCTGTCTGGGAGCCCAGCTGCAAGTCACAAAGGTCCAAAGGAGGAGACTTACCACTGAGGGAGGGAGACCATTGCCTCCCCCAGCCCAGTGTGGAGACTTCCTACATCTCATTTTTCTATAATTCAGTTTTCCCCTCTCACTGAAGTTCTTTGTACCCTGAAATCCCCTGAGCAGTGGTCTGAGGTGGGCTCGCCTGTCTCCTTCAGTGCCACCTTTGGATAGACCTGCTTTCTTCTGTGAGTTCCTGTCTCCTGCATGGTTCCAGGTCAGGAAGCTGAACAAACCTGATTCCAGCAACAGTTATGTGGAAGAATGAGTCATGAAATCTTGTGGACAGAACTGAAAGATAATGGCTGCCTCTCCATGCTGCTAGGGGGGTTGGTGTTATCTTTTTTTTTTCTTCTTGATCTCAGACTGGCTTGATTGGGAAGAAGGTTGCTTATTCCCAGAGTGAATCTCTGAGGACAAACACTAAGAAGGGAGCTTCAGGTTTCTCAGTCTCTCTGTGCCAATCTCTCCACAACTTCAAAGGCTCTTATTGTCTAAAAATGTAGAAGAAACATGGGGTTGAAAAATAAATCAGATAGAATAGAGAAGTAAAGTTTAAGATGGTGGTATATTAGCCGTTTTTCATGATTTCATAAATGCAGTGTTTTACCTATTCCATTCCTAGTTCCTGCCTTATTTATAACTTAGATCAGTGGTTCGAAACCTTCCTAGTGCTGTGACCCTTTTACATGACTCTTCATGTTGTGATGACCACTGACCATAAAAGTATTTCTGATGCTTCTTCATACCTGTAATTCTGCTAATTTTATGAACTATAACATAAATATCTGTGTTTTCTGATGGTCTTAGGTGACTCCCAGAAAAAGCTCATTTGATTCCTCAAAGGTGTTATGACTCACAGGTTGAGAACCACTGACTTAGAAATTTTAAACCCAGTTTGTATGGCCAAGCAACATAAAAATCCACTAGAGTAGTATAGGACGGTATGTCAGAAGACATCCTGTTCTCCACATGCTGACTGCCACATTCACAGCAGAGCGCCTGACAAAGCCCGCTTTGTACCTGCTTACAAATGCGACTATCTTCATAGTTTCCTTTGACTGTGTTCTTCTTGGTAGGGCAGAAGTGTGTGTGTGTGTGTGTGTGTGTGTGTGTGTGTATCTTCATATGTATATACAGGTGCATATGTATGTATGTGTGCACACACTGGAGGCTGGAAGTTGACACTGAATATCTTCCTCACTCATTGCCCACCTTATTTATTTATTTTCTTTGAGAAAGATTTGTCATTATTTTGTGACTTGGAGATTGGCCAGAGTGGCAGGCCCGTGCTAGGAGTAGAGAGGGGTGCTACCATACCAATCTTTTCTAGGAGTGCTGAGGATTTGAACCCAGGTTTTCCTTTTTCAGCAACTTCTTTGTCAATTTGCTCATCTCTCCAATCCACTAGACAACATAGTCTTTCATCCTGGTATTTGATTGAAGGCAACAGCATTTCAGAGTTGGTATTTTTTTCTCAGACAAATTAGTAATGTTTAGATTAATAAAAAGTATAAACTTATGCAGCTTTAATACTGAAATATAAATCATACTTCCCAGTATAAAAATACACCACATTTTTTTCTGAAAAGACTTAGCATAATCACATAGAGAACACCATAGTGCTTGTGCTTTAGTTGAGAAAAGTGAGTCCAAGCCACAGAGAAGGCTTCCGGGGAGGCATAAGCTTTCATTTCAGATGATAAAGAGTCATCAAAGGAAAAGGAAAACATGGAATTTATACTTCATCACAGGCAGAAATAGCTAAAAATGTACAAAAGGGGAGGGAGCGTTTGCATTTGTGAGACTTGATCCAGAGTTGCTCAGAAGGCCTGGTCTCGGGGAACCATTTCCTGGGGTGACTCCCACCAGAACACAGAGATGCCCACCAGGAGGTAGATTTTGACCTTACTTTTCAAAAAATATTTTAAGATTTATCTTAAACTTTATTACAAAAAAACTTGCAGAAAAAAAAAAAACCCACCCAGTTAAATTAACCAGACCCAAAGACTGTACAACCCAAGGAGCCACTACAGTTACCATGGAAACAGAAGCTGTGGGGCTTCTCCTTGGCTTTCAGCTTTCACTACTGAATCTGATTTTATAGACCTATGGACCACTAGAACCAAACAAAAGCTGCCACAGAGTTAAAACTCAGAAGACAATTAGCTTTAGATCCCCCCTCATAATTTTCTTCTATTCACTCAGGACTTCTTCATCCCATATATTTAGCTTTTGTTGATCTCTTTTCTACAAGTTCTACTGTGTCCAAGTGCATACTTGTTTACACATGCACATTTACTATTGGCTAGATTCTGTACATAAAAGAGGAAAGTTTTTTTCTTTCTGAGATTGTGTGACATTTCTTTTTTTTTTTTTTTTTTTTTTTTTTTTTTTTTTTTTTTTTTGGTTTTTCGAGACAGGGTTTCTCTCTGTACTCGGAAATCCGCCTGCCTCCGCCTCCCAAGTGCTAGGATTAAAGGCGTGCGCCACCACAGCCCGGCTTGTGTGACATTTCTAACTCCACCCATTTTCCTGCAAATTTTGTGATTTCATTTTAGATCTGACTAGTCTTCATGCACATGCACACACACCTTTCACTATTAATCTGTCTATGGACAACTAGACAGCTCTTTGTTTGATACTACTTCTTTGCTATAGTAAACATGGGGTACAAATATCTCTATGGTAGGGTGTGGAGTCTCCCGGGTATGTGCTCAGTAGTGAAATTGTGGGGCTAAATGGTAGTTCTATTTTTAGTTTTTCAGACTTCTTCAAACTTATTTCTACAGTGACACAATGTATTAAGGCGTCTTCTCTCCACACTTTCTCCAACATGTGTTGTCAGATTTATCGATGACAGCCATTGTGTCTGTGCAAGGGTGCTCTCTCAAAAAGCAGCTTTAATTTGCATTGCGCTGATGGCTCGAGACATTGAATGTTTTTTTAAAAATAGTTATCGGTCATTTGTCTTTTTCCCCCTTTTGGAAAACATCTATTCAGTTTACTTGCCCAATTGTTGATTGGTAGTTTTACTTGGCATTTAATTTCTGCCATTCTTTTAAAATTCTGAATATTAGCCCTTTGTCTACAGTGTGGCTGATAGATTTTCTCCCATTCTGTGAATTGTTTGCACTGCTGAATAGCTCTTTTGCTCTACAGAAATTATGTGTTTTCTCATAATCTTGTCTGCTGATATTTGGGGTTAGATCCTGTGCTGTTGCTGTTCCACTTAAATCTCATGTCTCACAGTATTTTTAGGGGTATCCTTTATGTCTTCCAGATGTTTAAATGAAAGACTTTGATCCAGTTTTAATTGATTTTTATAAAAAGTGGAAAATAAGGCTCGAATTTCACTTTTCTGCGGGTACAGATTAGGAATGCTGTTCCCACCAGGAGGATCTTTTGACCTTACAAAGAAAAGATGAACTATTTCCTCCCTAATTAGGAATTTTACAAAAAGACAGTTTTGTGTCTGCACACCAACATCAGCACACACTTTTCTCTTCTCCTGTAATTCCCCCAAGAAGACTGATGAAAGGCACATAAATCTAATGCTGACTCTCATGCTGCAAGTGATACATCCTAAGGTCAACACTTGAACTAAGTCTGCCTTTCACAACAACATTGTTTCCTTCTGAGAGCTTTCAGGCTGTTAGACAGCCAAGTAGACAGTAGCAGGCTTGAAAGCCACCGAGGGCGACCTCTCCCCCTCAAAGCAGCAGTCTGGAAAGTCAGACCTGAAGCTGCATGCTCTCATTCCTGGCTGAAAGAGTGGGATCTGGGTGCATCTCTGACCTTAGGCTGAGATATAACCACTGAACTCCTAGGAAGGTCTTGAGATTTACTGTTTAATACGTTTCTCTGCCCACACAATAAGCCATATTGAAAAAGTATAAAAGCAGGTTTATTGGGGGCAACTGGTGCACCAGTCCCAAAGAATGGGGTTGGAGAGGTCCTTGCCCATGCTCAGGCAAGGAGGTTTTATAGACCTTAGGCAGGAGTGATGATGTGTTATCTAGGAGCTGGGACTGTGGTCAAATACAGTCACAAGCTGGGTACCTGGGGATCTACTTGGGTAGGCTGACCATAGCAGAATGGTGGAGTTTTTCAGTCCAGGCAGCATTTGGAAAAAGAGGACAGACAGGGTTTCTCAGCTGGTGCAGAGACAAGAAATAGGCTCCAACCAAATACTGTCTAGCTAGGGTTTTTCTGGTAAAGTCTCTGTAAGAGTTAATTCAAACAGGCCTATCAATCATTGGGCAGGAAAACTTCCTCCATGAAAGTTGTCTGTCTTACAGGTTGTAAAAACAATGGTTTGTGCAGCCTGGCTAAATGTGTGCGTTGATGTGGTGGTCTTTGGCTATTTTTCAAGTCTCACATTCTAACAGTGCATTACTTTATCTTGTCATAAACTATACGCATCACCTACACTACTTCTTATGTGTCTCCTCTGAATCGTTTTGATGCAGGTCATGACTGATGAAAGCTGGCCTATCTGGGTAATAGCAAGTGGCAGTTTGCACACAAATCTAATGCTGACTCTCATGCTGCAAGTGATACATCCTAAGCAAGTTTACTCAAGAAAGAACATGTTGTCTTCCTAAACAAAAGTCAATTTCAAGTCATTTTTTTTAGAACTTTAGTAGGAACTCACTCACTGCTGACTCTCAAATTAATTCTCCTGTAAGAAACTCTCTGACAGTGGTTCTGAACCTTCCTAAAACTGCTACTTTTTACTAAAGTTCTTCATGGATGGTGACCTCCAACATAAAATTATTTTTGTTGCTGCTTCATAATCATGATTTTGCTACTGTCATGAATCACAATGTAAACATGTATGTTTACTCATGTTCTTAGGTGGCCTCTGTGAAAAGGTCATTCAATCCCTGTCCAAAGGGGTCATGACCCACAGGTTAAGATCCACTGCTCTATGGACCATACTAGCACTCAGGAAAAATCTCACTTCTTTAGGATGACATACTGCAACAATTTTGGCTTGACAGCCATGTTTCAGAACCTGTTATAGGTCCTGGAGTTTGAAACAAACAAAACTTCTGCCATGTATCAGAAACTGTTACAGGTCCTGGAATTTGAAACAAAGTTTCTACCCTCAGAGTTCAGGTTATAGTGAATGAATACAGAGAAGCACTAGAAACAAGAAAATCAGGCTGTATGTTAGAGGACAATAATGAACCATAAAAGAAAAGAAAACAAACAAGAGAGATTCTTATTTATCAGGAAAAAAAATCAATGTTATTAACATCAAAAAAGGTCTCCCCAAGAGGAAGACATTAGAGGAAAGAACCACAGGAACTGAGGGAATAAACCAAGGGAGAGATGAGGTTACTGTGCCCCTTGGGTACATCGCTACTGGCAAGAAATGACATTGGTTTTCACTGTTGGGAAGCAACTCAAGGATTTGTGGAAGAATCATGTACTTTGACATAGATTCTGGAAGCACTCTGTCTTCTATGTGAAAAGCCTTACTGCAATAGAGCAAGAGCTGGGGGAGGCATCACGAGATAGAAGAGTTACTGACATATCCAAATTTCAGTCATTCTATTTGGTGATGGATGCTTGATAGGATAAAGGGGTTGATTACAAGTTATTAAATGGTCTTGATCAGGCAAAAACAAGGTATAGGAGGTCAGACTCTGGGATTTTTCTTCTTTTCTTTATCCTTTCCTTCTTATGTAGGGGAAGAGGGGTTGAAAAGAAAAATGTGGAATATAGGAATATTAGGAATAGAAATAATAGGAAAAAGGGGTAGATTATTGAATCTACTCTTAAACCAAAGAACATTTTATAGCAAATAATATTACATAGCTAAAGATCTTTATATACTGATACATATTAAGGTTATATTTTGTTACATTGATATAGATCTTCATATATTGATACATATTAAGATTATATTTTTTGAACTTCAAGTCTCTGAAGAAGGAAATTGAAGAAGTTCTCAGAAGATGGAAAGATCTCCCATGCTCAT
>NW_022196899.1:30901217-30905786 GCF_008632895.1 Mastomys coucha | reverse complement strand
TTTTTTGGAGGGGAAACTGGGAATGGAGAAATTTACGTGTAAATAAAGAAAATATCTAATAAAAAAAAGTATGACTTAAAAAAAAGATTATATTTTTTGCTACATTAGTATAGGTCTTTATGTACTGATGCAAAATTAAGGCAATTTTTGTTACAACATATTATGTATACATGCTTTTAACTCTTACTTGAGGTATTGTGCCTAGATAGTTCCTAATAATATATTGTAAAGTTCTAGTTCTAGTCCCATTTAAAAGCTGATATTACAAATTGTCCAGATAATTATGTGATGCAAATGAATAGTTAGTTAATTAAACACATGTTATGTTAAATACCAAACTAATTTATCACAAAAGTGTTTCCAAGGTTATCAGATAGTAAGTAGCTGAGAAGGAAGTTTGCTTATTCATACATACTGCTGATAGATAGATGGTCTTCAAAAACCTGAGACTTACAGAATATGACATTTAAAGATTTTTAAAATTAATTTAAGGTGTTTTTGACAATGAGACATGTCAGCTCCTGGAAGCACCCCTTTTTACTTGAAAGAAGATATGAGCATCAAAGAACCTCCATTTGGAGTTTGCTTCAAAATTGTAAGCTGCTGAAAGACTGGAGAATCTTAGAATTTAAAATGAGGGCATTTAATACAAATGTATGGTGTATAACCTTTACCTAAAAGGACATGGAGGGCCAATGTAGCCAGCCAAAAATATAAAATAGCCAGTTCTAGGAACTGAGAGCCTCAGGGCTCTGGTTCCCAATACCTGCCCCTCCTGGCTGATCCACAATGAGGGCGGAACTAAGAATGAAGGTCTAGTGGTTTATGAGACTCTCCACCCTGTCAACCAGTAGATGGAGATTACATTCCTAGAAATGAATATGTTCCCCTCCCTAACTGAACACCTTGGGTTCAGGTCCCTCTGAAATTTTCCACTGTTTTTACGTTCTGTTTCCTTGGTAATTCTCTCTCTGCCCCCAGCTTCCCTTAAATACCCAACACTTCTTGTGTTCAGGGTCGAACTCTGGCCAGCATGGTCACGAGATTGACCCCAGTGTCGAACTCTGGCCAGCAAGGTCATGAGATCGACCCGGTACCAGTATCCCCAATAAACCTCATGTGATTGCAGCAAGTTCGGTCTCTCGTGAGTCATTGGGTAGTCGCGTCATCCCGAGACTTGAGTAAGGATCTCCCCAGTTCTGGGGGTCTTTCACTGCCACTGGGAAGAACTGTCCTTGCATGGACTGGAAACAAAATGCTGTCCAAAATGCTCAACATGAACGCAGGGAAGTTGACTGTTAACTTTTGCAAGAACAAGTTAGGCTAGCCCTTCATAATTCCTGCTCCACAGAAAAGTCTGTCCAATATTCTGGAACAGAAGACTGGAGATAGATGCTCCAACATTTTAGAAACACTCTAGGGGAGTGTTTAGGCAGCCAAGTCTCTGTGTCATATTTCTACAGCTTTGAAGCCGCTTGCCTGCGCTTCCTGCATGAGCAGGGAATATTTACTCCTTCTCAGGTCTCTGACGAGGTTGAAGATTAGATAGTGATAGCCTCACAATTGAGCTTAACTTGTTTAGGATTTATAAAGATATCTTTAGGCCTAAGAAAATGTTTTAGGTTAGTAATACAAGTTATGATAGAAATGATTTAGGTACAAAACTCTGAATTCACCAAGATAGGATAGACAATAGAATTCTGTATCCAAAGTTGCCAAATACAGATAGACTGGACATTGTAATGTAAATCTTTTTATCTAATAGTTTTCATAATTGTTTCATATTTGTTCTTGTTGTATGTCACTTATTATTGTAATTGAAACAGCTTTTAGCCTTAGGTAAAAGAGGGCAGGCATGGTGCTGCTATGCATTCAAATGCTAAATATTGGCCCATGAGATCTAGTTGTCGACAATGAGCAGGTTCTCATGTACACTAAGTGATATTATGTAAACCTTGCTCCTCAATTTAAAGTTATTGTTTCAGTAAAGGTATCTACAGCCAATTATTGGGGAGAATAGAAGAGGCAGAGTTTTATTTACTGGGCTGGGGAGTCATATTTAGGGACCACAGGAGGAAAAGGAGAAAAGGAAAGTGAAGGAGAAGGAAGACATGGGAACAGGAGGTCTCCATTAGACAGGATGGACCATGAGCACATCTGGGGAAGTGCACTCTGAGGACAGATTGATGGAGCACACAAACAGCCCAAGTGAAGCTCAAACAGCAAGTAACTTGGGGCACGGTCTAGTCTAGAAAAATAGATTAGGGGTAATTGTCCAGTAATTGCACAAGAGCTAAATAAATAAATCATAGTCTGAGTCTCATTCATTTGGAATCTAGATGGGGATAGAAATAATTCAACTAATTTATGGGATGTGATACTAAAAGAATCAAAAAACTGATTTAGGAAAGATTAAAATTTAGTTATATCCTTAAATGAAACCACTTCTATAAAATTGGTATATGAGACAGCTAATATTGTCAACTCAATTGGATCTAAAATCATCTAGAAAGCAGCCTTCTGGGCGTGTCTGTGATGGACTGTACAGATTACCCTCTGGGCATGATTCTCTAGATTGACTTAACTGGGTTGGGAAGAACCCTGAGGGGGGACCAGAAGGTTTCCTGGGCTGGAGTCCTGGAATGAATAAAAGGCAGAAAGTTAACTGATGGTTGTAGTTGCTTGTATTCTAATGCTAATTTGGGTCCTCTAAAACTGTTTGCAAGAGAAGAGTTGCATGTGGCTTCTGGAACCTACACCTAGTTAATTCTGATTGGTAAATAAAGATGCCAGCAGCCAATAGCTGGGGAGAAGAGAGAGAGGCGGGGTTTAGGTTTGGGTGGGGGTTGGAACTGTGAGGAAGAGGAGAGAGGAGGGGGATCCACCATGCCTTAGAATGGTGTGAAGGAGAGAAGAGATGAGAGCAACCACGGAAGAAGAACGTGCAGGAGGGAAAACCAGAGCCACCATGTAAAGGGCCCAAGAGAACGTGGCCCAAAGGGCAGCTCAAATGGGTCAAGAACAACCAAGATGAAACATAGAAATTAATAATAATGGGGTTATGGATAGAAGATAGATTCTAACAACATGGAGGTTAGGCAGTTGCCCAACTATTCTGCTTAAAACATATTAAAATATTATATAGATACATAAAGGATATATGTATCCCTAAACCCCACCTCTCTCTCTTCTCTCCAGCAATTGGCTCCTGACATCCTTTTACCAATCCGAATTTACTGGAAGCAGGTTTCCCAGAAGCTACAGGCAAACCCTCTAATGCAAACAGTTTTGGAGGACCCAAATTAACCTTAGGATACAAGCAGCTACAAACATCAGTTAATTTTCTGATATATATATATTCTTTCATTTGGGAACATAAATGGTCTAAGGTGGGAAGGAACCCCATGCTGGGATTTATTAAAAAATTAATACTACTGATGTTACTCCCTGCTTCTTGGCTGCAGTTGTAATATGACCAGCTGCCTCAAAGTTCTTGCTTTATGGATGTGTGAATTCCTTGCCATGATGGGCTAAACTCTCAAACCATGACCAAAATCAATGCTTCCTTTCTTGAGTGGCTTCTGTCAGGGTATTTTATTACAAGAACAAAGATGAAGACAGTTCAGGAGAACTCGGGTTTAGCTAAGATGCAGACACTAAGAAAACAAAGTCAGGCTGAAGGAAGTATGGGGCATGGGGAGGTGGTTCAGAGGGGGACTCAGGGATGAGGACCAGAGGCTGAGAAGATGGAAAGTGAGGAGGAAATGGCAAAGGGAACTGAGAAGGATCCACCAACTGAGACATTACCAACTGAGCATGCTATAAAGAACAAAAAAGGGTCTAAAGCAGGAATACTTTTAAAAAGTCACCTCACCTTCAAAGGTACAGGCAACAAAGTAAGGTTATAATGATCACAAAGAATCAGGGAACCACAGAACCAGAGAGGAACAAAATGAACTTTCGTACCCACCCCTAAAGAAATGGGGAACTATGAATTTCCTGGTGAAAAATCCAGGTCCAAAAAGAATCTCAGTAAGTCACGAGATAGAACAGAACTAACCAAGTTAGGATTACAATGGAAGAAAAAACAACTTCAGCACAGACAGAAACCACAAAAAGAGTCCAGCAGAAATTCTGATGTTTAAAATTATGATTAACCTAAAAAAGAAATCAACATAGAACTTTGACCTCAGCCTTCATCAGAAGGAAGGACCACTGAGTTCAGAATCACAAGGGAGGTGGGGGAGACAAAAAGGTAAACAGTAAAGCAACGTCTGTGGAACTTGTGAGAACCAGCTGTTATGAAAGTCTTACAAAGAGCAATGAGAATATCAGGCAGTTTACGTAATGAAATAATAGCCAAAAAAGTCTTACGTCTGGCTTAGCTCTGTGCTAGAATGCTTGCCCAACATGTGCCAGGTCTTGAACTAAACAAAATATCTTCCTAACTTAAAGACATCCAGGTTCATCAAAACCAGATGGCCCATGTTTTCTTTTTTCGTCTCTGTCTCTCTGTCTCTGTCTCTCTCTGTCTCTCTCTGTCTCTCTCTCTGTCTCTCTCTCTCTGTC
>NW_022196899.1:30899388-30901128 GCF_008632895.1 Mastomys coucha | reverse complement strand
CTCTCTCTCTCTCTCTCTCTCTCTCTCTCTCTCTCTCTCTCTCTCTCTCTCTCTCTCTAAGACAGAGTTTCTCTGTCTAGGTGTCCTTGAACTTGCTCTGTAGGATACACCCAACTTTCACAAGAAGGCAGGAAGGAAAGATGACTTAAGAGGCAGTTTTACTGGTAGAGTACACATGGAGGGACCCATGGCTCCAGCCGCATATGTAGCAGAGGATGGCCTAGTCAGACATCGATGGGAGGGGAGGCCCTTGGTCCTGTGAAGGCTCAATGCCCCAGTGTAGGGGAATGCCAGGGTGGGGAGGTGGGAGTGGGTGGGTAGGGAGCTCTGGGGGGGGTCTGATTGGTTAATATTGTGCTTCCTATGGGGTTAAAACTCCTTCAGCTCCTTCAGTCCTTTCCCTAACTTCTCCATTAGGCACCCCATGCTCAGTCCAATAGATGGCTGCAAACATCCGAATTTGTATTTGCCAGACCCTGGCAGAGCCTCTCAGAAGACAGCTATATCAGGCTCCTATCCACAAGTACTTCTTGGTATCAGCAGTAGTATCTGGGTTTGGTGTCTATATACAGGATGGATTCCCAGGTGGGGCAGTCTCTGGATGGCCTTTCCTTCAGTCGCTGCTCCCCACTTTGTCTCCGTATTTCCTTTAGACAAGAGAAATTCTGGGTTAAAAACTTGGAGATGAGTAGGTGGCCCCATCTCTCACCCAGGGGCATTGCTTAACCTCTGGATATGGTCAGCCAGCACTTGCTGACATCCACAATAGTGTCTGGGTTTGGTGACTGAATATGGGAAGGATTCCCAGGTGGAACAGTCTCTGGGTTGTCCTTCCTTCAGTCTCTGCTCCATAGTTTGTCTCTGCAACTCCTTCCATGGGTATTTTGTTCCCCCTTTTAAGAAGGAATGAAGCATCCACACTTTGGTCTTCTTTCTTCTTGAGTTTCTTGTGGTTTGTGGACTGTACTTTGTGTATTCCAATCTTTTGGGCTAATACCCACTTATTAGTGACTGCATACTATGTGTGTTCTTTTGTGATTGGGTTACCTCACTCAGGATGATATCCTCCAGATCCATCCATTTGCTTAAGAATTTCATAAATTCATTGTTTTTAATAGCTGAGTGGTAACTCCATTGTGTAGATGTACCACATTTTCTGTATCCATTCCTCTGTTGAGGGGCATCTGGGTTGTTTCCAGCTTCTGGCTATTATAAATAAGGCTGCTATGAACATAGTGGAGCATGTGTCCTTATTACATGTTAGAGTTTCTTCTGGGTATATGCCCAGAAGTAGTATTGCTCAGGTAGTAGGTCCTCAGGTACTATGTTCAATTTTCTGAGTAACTGCCAAACTGATTTCCAGAGTGGTTGTACTAGCTTGCAATTCTACCAGCAATGAAGGAATGTTCTTCTTTCTCCACAACCTCACCAGCATCTGCTGTCACCTGAGTTTTTGACCTTAGCTATTCTGACTGGTGTGAGGTGGAATCTCAGGGTTCTACTGGAGGACCCAGCTATACCACTCCTGGGCATATACCCAGAAGATGCTCCAACATGTAATAAGGACACATGCTCCACCATGTTCACAGCAGCCTTATTTATAATAGCTAGAAACTGGAAACAACACAGATGTTCCTCAACAGAGGAATGGATACAGAAATTGTGGTACATCTCTACACAGTGGAGTACTACTCAGCTATTAAAAACAATGAATTTATGAAATTCTTAGGGAAATGGATG
>NW_022196899.1:30892177-30898265 GCF_008632895.1 Mastomys coucha | reverse complement strand
AGTTTGGGGTGCCAGGCGACAATGCGGAGGCAGGAGACTGACTTTCCTTGAAGTTTACCCTCAGATACCGCCTTCACGCAAAGTGTGCGTGGCAGTAGAGGATTGCAAAGTCGATCATCAATGGGAGGAGAGGCCCTGGGCCTTGTGAAGGTTCTGTGCCCCAGTGAATGGGAATGCCCGGGCCAATAAGTGGGAGAGGGTGGGGTGGCAAGCATGGGAAGGGGGGAGGGAACAGGGGTTTGTTCTTGTTTTTGTTTGTTTGTTTGTTTGTTTTTTGGAGGGGAAACTGGGAAAGGAGAAATCATATGACATGTAAATAAAGAAAATATCTAATAAAAAAAAGAAAGAAAGAAATTTCCTCTGCTTGCCCCGGGAGCAATGGACCTGGAGTTTGGTGTGAGTGGAGTTTGGATGGCCGTTCCTTCTCTCTCCAGTCTTTGGGGCCAGCAACTGAGGTATTACACTTGTATGTTTATTCTCTAAGAAACAGCATTATTTTATGTCAGTCTAACTCTCCCCTAATGCCTACTACATAAAATAGGTTGGTGTGGCTGGAGAAATGGTTTAGTGGTTAAGAACGAGACCCTGCTCTTACAGAGGACCTAAGTTCACTTTCCATCACTGACGTCAGGAGGCTCCTAAACATCTGTACCTTCAGTTCCAGGGCGATCTAACATCTAAGGCCTCCACACCACGAACACCTGCACTCACATGCATGTACCTAACATATATACATAATTAAAAATAAACAAACCTTTAAAATAGGTTCTTGATATTCCATTTCCTTACAAATTACTCTATAGAATACAGTGCATTATAAAAGACTCCGGAAGCGTATATTAGTTATTATAGGTAGTATGTAATTATGTCATCAGAACTTGCAGGGTTCTGCCACAGCCAGCACAGCAGCCATGAAAGATGAATTTAGGAGTAAAAAAGTTATGTTGAATTGCAGAGCCTCCTGTCAATATAAACCAACAAAAAGGCTTTCTCTTCTGTGTATTAGACACAAAAAATATGTTTTTTCTCCCCTTTACTGACAATTGAAATTCTCAAGAAATTTTTGCATTTTCTACTGCCACTCACCCCATAGGACTGGGTTTTGTTCTGAGTCAGGACGTTGCCACGTTGCTCAGACTGGCTTAGAACTCACATTCATCCTGTCTCCGCCTCCTAAGTAATTGGGATCACGACACAAGGCACTCTGCCTGGCTAAGGGTTATTAAATCAAAGGATAATCATTCCTTTCCTGAAAATAATAAAATTCTTGAGAATTATTACTTTGCCTCCTTCTGTGTTCATAATACCACAGAAATAGGGGAATAAATTAGAACATCAAAGTACAGAAACTAAACAAGACCGAGACTCAGAATTTCCAAGGCTCTTTCAAGTGAGGCTGATGCCTGAGAAGCAACTGTGCTGCCGCCTTCGCCTGGGCGATGCACTGAACTCTGAGTGTTCTTGACAGTGCTGGCTCCTGACTATGTTCACATTTAGAGGAACAACTTCAATGCTCAAAGTTAGAATAACAAAACGGTCAGATGCCTGTTGTCCTCTGAGTCCAGACCATGTCTACCACACCGAGGATTTACTCTTGGATCGCTTTGCTTGTTTCTAAAATTTCATATAACTATTACTTTGTAACTTTATTTTTTTAACTTTTTTTATATGTGTGAATGTCTTACCAGCATGTGTATGTGTATACCATGTGTATTATGAGACCTGAAGATCCCCCTGGAACTAGAGTTACAGATGTTTGTGAGCTTTGGTGTGGGTGCTGGGAATCAAATCTAGGTCCTCTGAGAAAGAACCCAGTGCTCTTACTGGTTAAACCACCTCTTCAGCCCCAGTAACCTAATTGTTTAATATGTGTATACAATGTATGTGTGTGTTTGTGTGAGATCTGAGTGTGGGACATATTTGTATGTGGGTATAAAGGCCAGAAAAGGACATCTGTATTGTGGTCTGTCTTATTGCCTTGTGACAGTGTCTTACAGCTAGACTGGTGACCATGAAGCCTTAGGGGTCCTCCTGTCTCTGACCCACCCCCCACATGGCAGCAGTTACAGGCCCTAGCAGTCATGCCCAGCTGTCTATGTGGCTTCTGGGAGTTTGGACTGTCTTCCTGCTTGTAGCCAGTGCTCTTACCTGCTGAGCCACCTCCCCAGTCATTAAGAAAGGGTGTTATAAATAGTAAGTGTTTGGGCTATGCTCTATAATTAAACTAGCTCAGTGGTTTTGTAAGAATCAGCCTATTATTTTCTGGCTTACAGTGTGGAAAGTGTGTAAGGAGAAAGTGGGGTAGGCAGGGAAGAGAGAAGAGAATCTCAAATTTTCCAGGTTAATGTCACACCAAGTTTAACTGATAGGAGAATTTTCAGTGATTTCATGCTTTTAACACAGGAAGAAACTTCCTCATATTGATGTGAAGGCTGATACCATAGCATCAAACTGACCATGTTTTGTCCTAGGAAAAGTACTCTTAAATAATCAGTATTGATCACAATTTAATGGGCAGATTAAATTGTGTCAGGGATCTGCTGCCTCCTGAGTCTATATCATAGTTACAAAGATACACACACACACTCTCCTGAGTCTATATCATTAGTTACAAAGACACACACACACACACACACACACACACACACACACACACACACACACTTCTGTTCCTGAGTCTATATCATCAGTTACAAAGACACACACACACACTTCTTCATCCCTGAGTCTGTATCATCAGTTACAAAGACACACACACACACACACACATACACACACACACACTTACTTCTCCATCCCTGAGTCTGTATCATCAGTTACAAAGACACACACACACACACACACACTTCTCTGTTTGGGTGCTGTTGGTTACTAATAAACTAACCCAAGAAATTCATTCCATCATTTTTCTTCTTGTGTTTAAAAAAAATGATTGTACCATAAATTGAAGGGCAGTGGTTGTGTCTCTTGGGAGGGATGGATGTACAAGCAGCCTAGAACCTCACAGGACAGACTTTGGGAAAAACAAAGGTTTAGAATTTCCAGGGCTCTTTGAGACCAGCAACACAACCTCCTAAAGTTTAGCTGATGGCTTCAGGTTGTCACGCTGACAAACAGGGAGCTACAGCAGGAGCATATGGCTGCCACCTCTCAGAAAAGGAGTTCATCACTTCAACTGAAGAGTCTAGTGTGGAAATCTCACTGTGGTTCTTGTAAATATTTTGGTCCCATCCACCGTGCTCTTGACACTGTTGAATCATGAAATCCTCTCCATTCCTATTGAACTGCCTCAGATCACCAGTTTGGCAAAGGAACTTTAGGCCACCATGGTACTCATCGGAGCTATTTTGCTGTCCTCACTGTGTACTTTTAACAGTGACACATCCAAGTTTTCCTCTTGAGAACTGACATTTGATAATCAAATGGTCCAAACTGTAGGAAATAGAGACTCTAGCTCCATGGGAAGAAGTCCGCATGGGGAAATGTGTAGGCAAGGAGCCCAAGATGAAATGAATCCTACAAGAACTTTAACATCATCATCATCTGCGGAGTATGGACCTCTTTGTCCAGTGTTGTGAGACCTTAGTGGTAATGGTCAAGGGCCGAGATTAAGAATGAGGTATATACTGATAATCATTACAATTATACACAGGCAAGCCTTTTTTAATTGAAAAAACTCAAGTTTTTGTACAATATATTCTGATCATGCTTTTCCCCTCTTCCCACTCCTCCCACATCCTCTTTACCTCCCCATTCATCACCCAACTCCTTTCTTTCTCTTTATAAAATACTCAACAACAAAGAAAGGTTTTTAAAAAAAAAAAAGAAAAGAAACTCTCACATGCCCTCAACAAAAACACAAAATTGGAAATCAAAATATGCAAGTAAGATCAGCAAGACAAAAAAATTATTGAAAGCTCTATGAGACTGAAGGTGTACAAAATACCTGTGATTAATTAAGTTTGTATTGGCCATCTACTCTGAGGTGTGGGGCCTGCCCTGAAGTGTGGTTAATATAAAATTAGTGCTCTTTATAGCATAGTTGGAAGCCCTAGCTATCTGTATACAAGCAGAGACTCTGAGTGATGGGGACTCCCCTCCTCTCCATGGCAGACGCTATTGCTGTTTCTCACTTGCACAATCCCACGGCCCTTCATCCCCATGGATCTTGGCAGACATTCCGACTTCCTTTGCTCCCTCTTCTTCTCCAGTATACCTAACAATCTAAAAGTCCCGCCCCATCTCCCTGCACAGCCATTGGCTGGACCACAATTCTTTATTATCTATTGAAGCCAGCTGGAGGCAGGGACCCTCAAGTCTGAAAGTGTGGCTTTTGGGAGCTGAAATAAGACAAAGCATTAGAACCAATTCCCAACCAAGAAATGTTAGGTAAATAGGCTAGATTTCCATAAGAACATATTATCTAGAATGACTGTACAAAGGAGTCTCGCATTAGTCTATACAAACCACTGTAAAAAATAAAAAGAACAAGCTGTTAAAGGAGATAGAACAGGAGAACAAGAAGCTGTTAAAGGAGATAGAACAGGAGAAGAACAAGCTGTGAAAGGAGATAGAACAGGAGAAGAACAAGCTGTGAAAGGAGATAGAACAGGAGAAGAACAAGCTGTGAAAGGAGATAGAACAGGAGAAGGACGCTTTTGACAGGAAGTATCAGATGCAGATGAGCTGCACAAACTTTAGCTAACTGCTTTATTTTCACAAGATTTTGAAGAATTCACTTATCCTGACAGAAGGACATGCTAATATATTTAGCTGTACTTCTTTTTTTTTCTTTCTTTCTCTCTTTTTGTTGTTATTTCTTGTTTTGTATTGTTTGGTTTTTATTTTTTATTTTTATTTTTTTGAGAAAGAGTTTCTTTGTATGAAAGAGCCCTGGCTGTCCTGGAACTTGAACTGTAGACCAGGCTAGCCTCCAACTCACAAGGATCTGCCTGCCTCAGGCCCCTAAATGCTGGGATTAAGGGCATACACCACCACACCCAGCTTTTATCTGGGTTTTGTAACACATAAAGAATGTGGCTGGATATATGAAACTGTTTCATTAACCATTTCTAGTGAATGAGATTAAAAGATGAGATATTCGGATGTGAAAGTATTTTATAAATTTGCTGAGTTTGCAAGCCTATGATCGCTGTCAGAAGATGAATATGCTCAGCCACTAGGAACCGTCTGTGACCTAACATACAGGTCTCTGTCGGGAATCCTCGGGGCTTGAAAGGGCAGCCACACAGATACAGGTACAGAAAAGTTGGGGTGGGTGGGTTGTAGTTGCTCTGATGGGGGGGTGCCTACTGCGCAAACCCCAAAACAGCCTAATGGGGCAGGTTAGCTGGTCTCGAGGGAGGTCTCTGTAGGATGCGGCTGTGGTTGCTGGTCATTGTGCACCCGTCATTTGTAAACCCTTGTACTTGGACCAGAGGAAGGCTTCAGGCAACTCTTTGAGCCTGGCTGAGGGAAGGCTGAGTGAGGTACTGGAGTCCTTGATCTAGCGCTGCAATATGTTTTTCACTCAGAACTTCATCCGCTTCCACACTAGGCTTTGTAGCTACTAATTGAATCTAGTTCTTCCAAGTTCTGAGGACTCCTGAACCTGCTTAGATGAGGCACTGTACATGAATGGAGCTGTGCCTCAATTCCCCAGCCACCTCTGGCAGGCTGGAGTGAGACAGAACAGCGGCATAGTTGACTTCAGCCTGTCTCAAAGGGACTTCAGCCTCACTGTCTTTCACTTGATAAACAGGATGAGAGGGTCAGGAAGAAATATATAACGCCTACCACAACGGAGAACAGAATCACAGAGTCACTCGACCTCCCCAAATATCAGGTTTCTTATCCATTAAATGTGATTCAGTAAGATGATGAATTCGAAAACTTTTTTTATTTTGTATTTTTTTATTAGATATTTTATTTACATGTAAATTTCTCCATTCCTAGTTTCCCCTCCAAAAAATAAAGAAACAAACAAAAACAACAAAAACAAACCCCTATTGCCTCCCCTGTACCCATGCCTGCCACCCCACCCTCTCCCACTTATTGGCCCTGGCATTCCCCTACACTGGGGCACAGA
>NW_022196899.1:30890519-30891006 GCF_008632895.1 Mastomys coucha | reverse complement strand
ACAGAGGAGAGAATAAAAGCTAGCCAGAATAAAAGGGAGAGTGAAGATGAGGGAGTGGAGGCTAGCCAAGAAAAAGGGGAGAGAAGAGAAGATATACCCAAGAGTACAGGCCCTTCTGCTAGACCTGCGGAAGCGAGAGATAAGGAGAAGGACACCCTGGGAGAGAAAAGTAGAGAAAGAGATAGAAAAGTAGAGAAGAGACAGAAGCTCTTTGAGCCTGATAGCTCTGAGAAATTGAGCCCATCAAAAGAAAAAGACTTAAGAGAGAGAAGCGGCCGCCTCTCCAGAATCTAAAGCGAAAGGGAGATCAGAGCCGCTGAACGCTTTATGCTGTCCTGCCTGCTTTTCCAGGTGCACCCCTGCTGTGCACTGATAGACGCTGTTCGGATTCCTTTTTGTCTGGAAGAGACGAGAGTAAACTCTTACGTACCTTTCCAGTGTTTGAAGATACTGGTGGTGGCCTTGTCTGTGCTCCAGTGGAGTGCAC
>NW_022196899.1:30877454-30889696 GCF_008632895.1 Mastomys coucha | reverse complement strand
CCCTTCTTCCTCCTGCTTCACACCTAGCTACCAGACCCTGCTGACCTGGGTGTGTGGGGGTCATTTTGTCTACGTGACTTCAGTCTAACACTAAGACTGGGAGAAAAAGGACTTGGACTCACATACAGGACTAACACTAGAATTTAGATGGGCTAAGACTCAGATTCATACACCTGCATTCCCCCGGGCCCAGAGTGCTTGGGCTCGGGGGATACAGCACCAGTTCAGAGGAGATAGCTACTGTTTTAGACCCAGTATGTTTCACATAGCCTCAGAGGTGCCTCAACTGTTGAGCTGCCAGATTTTTTATTTCTCTTTTGCAATGATTGTAAAAGCCTCATGTCATTTTTAAAGAAATACACTCAGACCTTACACACTGGTGTCTAGTCTGTTTGTCAAAAGCCTTTAATCCCAGTACCTGCAAGGCAGGGCCAGGCAGTGGTGGCGCACGCCTTTAATCCCAACACTTGGGAGACAGAGACAAGTAGATTTCTGAGTTCAAGGCCAGCCTGGTCTACAGAGTGAGTTCCAAGACAGCCAGGGCTATACAGAAAAATCCCGGTCCATGACACCAAACAATAGAAAATTTTGATATTGGATATTAAAGATTGCTTTTTTTCCATCGCTCTTGGGCTAATAACCACTTATCAGAGAGTGCATACCATGTTTGTTCTTTTGTGATTGGGTTACCTCACTCAAGATAATATTCTCCAGATCCATCCATTTCCCTAAGAATTTCATAAATTTATTGTTTTTAATAGCTGAGTAGTACTCCATTGTGTAGATGTACCACAATTTCTGTATCCACTCCTCTGTTGAGGGACATCTGGGTTGTTTCCAGGTTCTGGCTATTATAAATAAGGCTGCTATGAACATGGTGGAGCATGTGTCCTTCTTACATGTTGCAGTATCTTTTGGGTATATGCCCAGGAGTGGTATAGCTGGGTCCTCCAGTAGAACTATGTCCAATTTCTGGAGGAACCACCTCAAAAACTTTTAAAAATTAAAAATACCAAAGAAATAAAAAATGTTTCCACGCTGAAGGCCATAAATATTAAGAGTTGCCTGGTAAAGACCAAGTTGGAGTCAGCTATCTGTCATAAGTTTTTGAGTGCTTGTGATAAACTGCAATAATATAGGATAAATAAAATTTAAAAGACCAAGTTGGAGCGTCACCTGGGGGAAATGTGGATTTCACAGATGAACAAACAGTGTGCCCTATTTTCAAAGGGCAAAGACAGGGTCTGAACTAAAAGCCAAGCAAACTTTAAAGAAACTAGTAACAATAGATGAATTAACCCTGGCCTCACACCAGGCCTAAGTGAAGCTTTAAGCCAGTGAAAGATCAGGAAAAAGAAAGCCTTGTGGGAGGTGGAATCCTCAGTAGTTTGCATGAGTGGCCAATATATGCAACAGGTGATGGGTTTCCTGGGCAGCAGCTCTAGTCTGGGCCTGCCTTCACTTCCAGGAGCAGTTGAAACAGCTAATACTAAGCAGTAGAGCTCTGTGGCTTATGACACATGTGGTAGTCAGGCAGCAACTGATTAGATCATCCCTGCAGCCAGAAACCCCAGCTGCTGTGTCAAGGATGTTAAAAATGGAAAGTGTACCACAGTCTTCGTAGCTTTCTCCCCAAGCACTTCAAGAAACTGGGAGGCCAACTTTTGTAATGGTGCCAATTATGCAATGCTCTGTAGGGGTAAGCCATGGCCCCAGGAACTCAATCTATATGCTTTTAGAAACACAGCCATGTAAATTTCTCTAATGGAAACAGCTGGAGAAATAGAGATATTGGGCCCATAAGGACATCAAAGGTTCCCTTGTGTGGAAAAGCCCCCACACAGGAAAATGTGTGGGCCTAACTCCTTCCATTCTGGAAGAGGAGGCCTGAGTTGCTTCGGCTGGGATGAGATGCTGAAGATCTGAGAAAAGAGACAAGAGCATTGAGGCTGAGAGGTTATTAGGGACAGGTCCCTCACAATGGCACACTTAATCTGAAGGTACAGAAGATGACAAAGACCAGGAGACCTGTTCCCATCCTGCTTCTCTTCAGACATGTTACCCATGCCACATGATTCCAGAAGTTGTCAACTTACTGCAAGATCCATGCAGAGTTTTGTGTTATTTTCTAGAGTAGCGTCCAATGATTGGAGAACTATCCCAGAGAACTATCCCATTCTCTGTTCTTTGTGAGCGACTACAAGCCAACATTCCTTACATTGCTCAATTTCCTGCCTCCACTCTCCCGGCATCAAAATTCAGCTTAAAGTAACCATTTGATTTTCAAAACTCTCTACATCACCCAACACCCATCATTCCTCAGGATGTTGTCCATCTCCATCCAAGGATCAGGCCAATAGAAAGACAGATGGTATGAGAGTAGATTCCAGAGTCACAACATTCTAGTTTCAAATCTTCACCCTATCCTTTATTGGCAGTAAGGGCTGAACAACCTCAATGACTTATCTAATTTACCCACAGTGTGCATGTAGCAGTTGAAAACAACTTTGTGGAGCTAGTGAGAACTGACTTTCACCTTTATGTTAAGTTCTGGGAGCAAGGTTTATATAGCAAGCCCCTAGTCATCTCATTATCCTACATCCTCAGTTTTCAAATCTACAAAATGGGATGTGTGTGATGTCATAGGTGTGTGGTGAGGCTTAAGTTAATCTGTGTATTTGCACATATTTTCTCCCTTTCTGTGTACCTCAGGATGTTTTAGATGGTAGATAAATGTCTGCAAAAAGACAAGACCAGTACAAGTTATTAAAAATGGAGACATCACAGGCAAGTGATCTGAGAAAGGTCCCATCTCTACCAGTTGATTTGGAACTGTGTTCCTATTCCATCACTCAGCCAGTGTGCTACACTGAGGATGAGGGATCTGATATATCCTATTCAGTCCACCCACTTCCTCTCAGAGTGCCCAGGTACTTTTAGGATAAACCCAAATCTATTGAAGAAGGGAGAAGAAGGTTGGCAGGATGGCTCAGTGGTAGATGCTAGGTAGAGGCTAGGTAGAGGCTAGTGGCAGAGGTAGGCACACAGACTGGATGACTTTTGTGTTTAGACTTCTGAGTCATATAAGGTGACAGGAGAAAAGTGACTAGCAAGAGTTGGTCTCTGATCTCCACAGGTGTACTGTGGCAATACACACTCACAATACACGTGCACAAATGCATGTACACACACATGCACACACACACTCGAATACTCACACATGCACATAAAATGCTCACACACATATACATGTGCACACACATACTCATACACACATGCACACGTGTGTGTACACACACAAAAGTATTTTTTAAAAATGAAAGTGCAACTAGAAACATACAAAAATAGCACCAACACCCTTAGATGTAACCCTTCCTGAGAATTTGTTGGACATCATACTTTTTAAAAAGCATAATAAGCATCAAGACACTCAGAGATAAAACATGTTATTAAATTTAAAACAACAATTAACAACAAAATAGTACCTAAAGCTCAACTAGCATTTTAGTGTCCTAGCTTACTATTTCTCTGGCTAACTGTATGAAGCCATCTATCACTTTGTGTGCAATTAGCTCATCGTGTAGATAAGAAGGTAAAACCATCTTGAAACAGGAAACCAATATTCTTCCTGTCTAATCAACAAATCTAAAAGATTTATTCTTTTCATCTATCTCCTCTTGCGTTTGTCCACCACAACAGGCTGCTTACAGGTTCAGGATGGTTTTGACAAAGAGAGCATTTTCATGAGTTACTTTTGTGTCTCCACCCCAAAGAGGAAAATTTGTTTCATACAGAAGGCGTTCATTGTATGAATTAAAACTGCCACCTAAGTGTGGGCTAACCCAACCAAGAGGGATTTCACCTAAATCCATTCAGTCAGTGTATGGGGGTTTAAAGAAATTCCAGAGAGTCATCAGAAGAGGAAAAACAAAGGTAATGCTTTCTGCCACACAGGTAGACTCTTTGAAAATATGTGTAATATGTAAAACATTGTAACACCCCCATATTATTTTTCCAGCATTAGCAGTATAAATTGCCTCCCATGCTGAAGAGCTGCCTATCACCCTTGCTAATCACTACTCACAGTGACCTCAAGTCCTGCAGGCATGTACAGCATGCAGCTCGCATCCTGTGTTGCACTGACACTTGTACTCCTTGTCAACAGTGCACCCACTTCAAGCTCTCCAACGGAAGCACAGCAACACCTGGAGCAGCTGTTGATGGACTTGCAAGCACTCCTGAGCAGGATGGAGGTAAGTGCATGTCCATCCCATCTACAGGCATTACCTTTAGTTTTCTTGCCAAAGGTCATGTTTTAATAACAATGTGTTATGCTTTCTCAGAATTACAAGAACGTGAAACTCCCCAGGATGCTCACATTTAAATTTTTCTTGCCCAAGCAGGTAAGTGAGTTTCTATATTCAATTGGTGCTCTAATGGATTCAAAGTAACATGCATGTATGTACCTCATCTGAAGAAAATAAGTTTCTTCACTATCTCTCTGTAAAAAACTCCTGACAATGGCACTTCTTTTAAATGGTTTTCTTTAAATTTTTCCTGTGTGCTGGGAAAGAGGGAATGAGAAGAAAATGCAAGATAATTGTATTTTGATGCTGGGATAATTTAAAGACTGTGTTGATTTCTGTTTTATGTTTATCCTAGAGATATTTGAGATGCATTATTTTAGCTTGTAAAATGTCAAAATTGACTTCAGAGAGTCTCATTTTATACATGCTTTATTGTTTTAAGAACTATTCCTATGACTGCATTTTTGAGAACAGCATGACCAATCTTCTAGGGCTGATGACCTGAAGCGGAGTCCCAGCCCTGCTAAGGTCTAGCTCTCATGACCTCAGGAAGTTGCCTATGCTCATTCACATACTTACTTAAATAATTGCTATGCTTATCGCTTGTCAGGTTTCAGAACACTGCCTAGCCAACAGCATGTAAACATACTACTAGTGAAGAAAAAGTCCGAGATGTCTAAAACAATTTTGGATTTATACAGTCTCTTTTTAACCAGTGGAACTAGAGAGCTGTAATAGTGCTACATGATACTCTCTCTCAATATCAAAAGGTTTTTTGGTCTCCTTTGGAGGCAGAATGTTGTATGATACAAAACAGTTTACCCAAGCTCCTAGAACTACATCAAGGGTAGAAATTTGCTCTAGTCCTGACAGTCAAAAGTGGATGGACAACTTTGGTCCTAGAAAGAGCTGGTCCCAGGATAAATCCAAGCCTAGAGCAAAATGGGATCTAAGGGGAACAAAGAGGCAGCTGTTGCAAAGAGGTGGCTGTTGACCCACTCCTGGTGAGTCAGGGGAACTTTGCCTCTAGCTGTTCTACAGGAGATGAAAAGGAAAGGCCCGATTGCTCTCCCAGCTTAACTACAGTCACATAAATTTCAACTCCAACTGTAAAATACTAGAGAGCTCTGTGAGGGAAGCAGCTCCACACTGAATACCCAGAACACACCATAACAAGCTGGAAGGTCAATCACAGACAAATCAGGAACTATGTGTTGTCTGGTCAAACCTCTTCCTCTAAAGATTGTTAGAAAAACAACAGAGATCGTGTTAATTTAGAGAGTGGTGAAATTCCTAGAAATCTAAGTTTTAAAATAATTATTGAAAACAAGAGTAAGGTGGTAAATTCTGCTGATGTTTTCATTTAACCTCCATTCGGTATGTATTTAAGATTTTAAAAACAATAGAACCATGTAATTCAAAGGGTGTGGTTAATGAAAAGGAGCGAGAGACCTTGCTACCCTTGCTCCCCGTTCATGTGGTTGTGGGAAAGACAGAGATTGTGAAACTTGGTAAAATGGAGATAACCGAGTTCACTGCAGACTTAAATCAGCTTAAGTAATGGAAATCATAGTGTACTATAGAACTAGACAATACTCTTTCTCATTATATGTATGTAAATATGCATATTTAAACATTATTTCAGACATGTATCAGAAAAAGTCTCCCAAGTGTCCTGTCCAAATATTATGACTTTTTATTTCATCAGGACAAATATATTTCAAATTTTATTTATCTATTTATTTATTTAATTTGCATATGTGTGGAGATGCATGTGTATCACGGTGTAACTGTGGAGGTCAGAGGACGAAGTATGAAAGTTGGATCACTCTTTCCACAATGTGGGTGGGTCACTTCAATTGAACTTAGGTTCAATCAAGTGTGGTGGCAAGTGCCTTTACCTTAGAAGCCATCTTTCTAGCCTTGACAAGTGGGTTTTTAAAAAATTCATCTTTAGTAATTGCAGAGAAGTATAAATTTAAGAAATATTAAATGTGTCTTCCTGGATATCTTGACACTCATCATTCTGGGCCATGATAACCTAGTCTGTAAGATTTGGGTCTATGACAGTTGGCATCCAAGGATTCCTGTCCTTTATCATTCTATGATTCTCAACTCTGGAATTAGATATTAGAATGTAGAATGTGAACCTTGCAGATTTCTTTATAGATTGGAACAACAGTCTGAACTTGTGCTATGCATTTTGATAGGGAAACACAGACTTTTTACAAAACCTAATGAAGCTAGACGAACTCACTAGAGTGGCCTAATAGTTAATGTGAACCTTATGGTTTTGAGCTTTTGCTTGTCTAGATTTATGGCATTAATGACTTCAGCCCCTCTCTACCCTGAGAACAGGGAATGGTAAAGCTATGTGCTGCCTACTCTTGACAGAGTAACTGCTGATTAACTTCTGGCTCTTCAGTGTATGGTGAACTGAGCTGAAGCTTAAGTTTATTACTCCTCTAGGCCACAGAATTGAAAGATCTTCAGTGCCTACAAAATGAACTTGGAGCTCTGCAGCGTGTGCTAGATTTGACTCAAAGCAAAAGCTTTCAATTGGAAGATGCTGAGAATTTCATCAGCAATATCAGAGTAACTGTTATAAAACTAAAGGTAAGGTGTTGCTTTACTTGCTAGTCTAGAAATAAAATAGAGAAGAAATGCATTTTTAAGTGGCATGCCATTTCTGGTCTTTGTTGAGTTCCCTGCATTTAGTCAGCCAAAGTTTAAAACCCCTGTGCGAGTGAATTCAGGATGATGCTAGAATGTCCACCTACCATCACCTGTAAGGAAACTGGGAGCATGCACACCCTGCTCCTTCCCACACTAGCACAGAACTGGATATGAAAGAAAGCACTGAGTAGAATTCCACAAGAAACAAGCAACTCTTGTTG
Source organism: Mastomys coucha (assembly GCF_008632895.1). Classification (NCBI taxonomy): domain Eukaryota; kingdom Metazoa; phylum Chordata; class Mammalia; order Rodentia; family Muridae; genus Mastomys; species Mastomys coucha. The sequence goes on along the minus strand of NW_022196899.1, from coordinate 30,882,492 downwards.
CTGTCATGTTTATCAGATCAGGAAAAATTATCTGAAAAGCTTTTCCACAGAAGTTGTGCTGGTATTGGTAGAAGAACAGAAACATTTGTCTCCAAAAATGGCAGCCATTAAAGTGGAAAGAGGAGGACAGGGAGAGCCCACTTGAGGGCTTTGTTTTTAAATGCAAAAGAACCATGGCCTCTGTTGAGACAGTAGCAGCAAGCCTCCAAGAGGGTGTGGACTAGTGCTTTCTAAACCAAAGCTACATTTTCAGTGCATTGTTTCCATCTGATGTTTTTAAAGCAGGCTGAAATACATGCCATCTAGATGTTGAAAGGCTTGAGTACTTACCTATGCAAAGAAGGGTGCTCTAAAATCTATAGCCAACATCAGAAAGTTTATCCCTAATGAATGGTACAAACTTTAGAGCTACATGGGAACTAGAAAAGTAAGTTTCAAGGGTCACATATTTTTAAAAATTAAAAAGTTAAGATTTTAGAACATTGAAATAGCTATGTAAAGAGAGTATATAAGACCACAACAGCTTAGTTTAAAAGGAATATTTATTTAAAAGAAATAATCTGCCTCATTTGACTTACAAGGAATTAGTCAGATTTGGAAAAGCCATTCCGTAAATTTGTCAAAATATTTCCTTCTCAGCTTGTCACCTAAAAACAGATTTAAAATATCTCCTTTAGCAAAGAGGGTTAGCTTCCAAAAAGCTAATCCACAGAACAAATTTAAAATATTTATACCATGTACAAACTTTGTGATTCGTCTGCATTGATATCAGGGTAGGTATATCTATTTATAACAAAGTTCTCCAAATTTTCCCCAATAGATGCTTGTCCTAACGTACTCTGGGTTGTTCCCATTCTGACTTGGGGGAAAGAATAGAATAATAGAATCTTAAGATTTAGCAAAGAACATATAACAAGTATCATTTCTTCATTCCTAAAGCCTAAACTGATGCATAACTGCATACATTTACCAGAGAAAATGAGGTCAAGCAGTTGGATTCTACAGGAGTGTTCAGTGTTTTCATTCAACTGTCCATTTGTACTCAATTCTGGAAAGCTTTATTTTTTATGATTTATCATTTGGTATCATAATAACACATAACCCAATAATTTTGATCATTCAAGAAATGAGAATGTTTAATATATTTAACCAATGTTAAAATAAACACCTAAAAACTTCAGTGAAGTTTTAATACTATATTTTGTTAGTTAAGTTGGCATTTAAAAGTACAGGAGCTAGAGAGATGGCTCAGCGGTTAAGAGCACTGATTGCCCTTCTGAGGTCTTGAGCTTAAATCCCAGCAACCACATGGTGGCTCACAACCATCTGTAATGGGATCTGATGCCCTCTTCTGGTGTGTCCGAAAACAGCTACAGTGTACTTATATACATAAATATTAAAAAAAAAAAAAAACCTTCAGTGAAGAATAATTATCTGTAAAGTAAACTACCTTATCCTAAAATTTTATATTATTTTTTTAGGGCTCTGAAAACACATTCAAGTGCCAATTCGATGATGAGTCAGTAACTGTGGTGGAATTTCTGAGGAGATGGATAGCCTTCTGTCAAAGCGTCATCTCAACAATGACTCAATAATTATGTGCCTCCTACTTACAACACACAAGGCTTTCTATTTATTTAAATATTTAACTTTAATTTATTTTTGGATGTATTATTTACTATCTTTTGTAACTACTAGTCTTCAGATGATAAATATGGATCTTTAAAGATTCTTTTTGTAAGCCCCAAGGGCTCAAAAATGTTTTAAATTATTTATCTAAAATTATTTATTATATTGAGTTGTTAAATATCATGTGTATGTAGATTCATTAATAAATGTATTTAGAAGAGTCAATGAATATAAATAAACTCAGATGTCTGTCATTTTTAGGACAGCACAGAGTAAGCACTAAAATAAGTCTCAGTTATTCCTGTGAACTCTGTGGTGGTCAATGTTTTCAAGAATCACTTTCCCCTGGAAAAGTGTGTAAAATAAGACAGGAATTTCTCACATTTCTTACATTTTCCTTTTAAGTGTTGACTGGATCTTTAGTTCTGGTATAAGAAAAGCTTATTGGGATATATTTTTATTTCCTTTAAGTTTAAACAGTATACTAAGAAAACAAGAACAACAACAACAACAACAACAAAACCTCCCGAGTCTTGATACTTTTACAAAGAAGTTAAGCTCACAGTTTTGGATGTTCAAGAGCATGTAAGGATCTTATGGCAAGGTGGCTTCACAATAGTGGGAATATGTGCAGAAGATGGTGTGTGTGTGTGTGTGTGTGTGTGTGTGTGTGTGAGAGAGAGAGAGAGAGAGAGAGAGAGAGAGAAGGAGGTAGTCCAGTCCCACACAATCTGACCCAGCCTCTTTAAACAACATTTATTCATTTATGGGGTAATCCCTGAGCCATAGTATAATTACTGTGCATCAACCCTACCATTACCTACTACTTTAACACCATCATACTGGGAATGACTTTCTATTCCATGAGTCTTTGGGGAACAAATCATAGCACATCTCACAGAATAATGTGCCCTCTATAGTTTAGCACTGCTGTCTGCATTTAAAATCCTTACCTGGATAAATAAAAAATCCTCTCCTTTTCTTTTGTTTTTCATTGGGTGCTGACAAAGGTGACTAAGATGCAGAGAAAGAGCTCTCTTGGCCACAGAATTTGCCTTCTCTCAAGGTGGTTTTATGGGTATATTTTCTTTGTGGATCTTACCTTTCCTTCCACATCTCCTTTTAAGGTGGTGGAACTTGTTTAGTGGTTGTCAGCTGTAAGGTACCTGTGCTATCCTTTACAGACTTCTTGCATCTTGATCAAAACTTTATAAATCATCCCTTTATTAAATCTTCCTTCTTCTTGGGAATGCCATCTGTTTTCTGCTAGGACTCAAATGTAGTAATTGTATCAGAAATACCACCAGGAAATACAACCCCATATAGGACTCTGGAATTGTACTGATTATAATATATTGGATGAAAGCAGTAATAGCTATGTATGTTTTGGTTTGTGGTATGTCTTGATTTCATGGTATGACAACACCATTTATATAACTATTTATATAATCTGATGTTTACTTAAAAATACTTTAAATAGAAGAGAAAACACCTGAGCTGGAAGTAACACATGCTATACAAGTCCTAACCCTGAGCAACAACTACAACAGAACAGAACATAAACTATACGTAGCCAAAGCAGACCTTAAAGCAAGAAGAGCAGAGACAGGTCATGGTTTTATACTGATCAAGTTCATTCCACAAAAACATATACCAGTCCTAAATGTGATCCAGTACATAGACCAGCCTTGAGAGAGCATGGGACCAGAGTGGCCTCTCATGACTCTCCATGAAAAGGAGACAGGGGAGTGGGGAGGAGGTAAAGGATGCAGAGCAGGAGAAGGATGGACGGGGTTGGGGGAATAAAATATGGAGTATAAAATAAACAAATAAAAAAATTTAAAAAGTCACTTCCATTACCATATTTTTCATTTTGCTTCATTTCATCTTTCTAACATACAATGTGGGTTTTGAAGGGTGTTATTTTTTTCAGCAAACTGTAAACAGACTACCAATTATTTACTAATTAATAAAAAATTATAGTTTTTAAAAAAAAGAAAATGAAACTCTGAACTATAGGCAGGACATGTAACTGGAAATGGACACAGCTGAGCTCCCACAGGAAGCACTGGAGTTCTGATGACTTAAAGAAACAGAGGTTAGAGTTCCAGTTTACTAAAGCAGCCTTGTAAGAAGGTGTGAACCACAGTAATAGAAAGAAAGAAGGCAACTATAAGAGTAGCTACAGAAGTATGAATAAAATCTAATTTTTGTTTACTGGGCAACAAATATTTTTAGGTAATAAAATCTATAATTCTAAACAAAGAATAACAGTCAGAGAAAGAATATGCACTAGAACACCAGACCCCAAAAACTAATAATGCTCTTAGACTGGACAGTATCCAGGTTCAATAGATCAGAAACTCTTAGACTACCCCAGGTTAGGTGCTACAAATCAAGAAGACTGTGTCTTAGATAGAAGAACAATCTAGCCTTGCAAACCTGGAGTAGGAGCAATCTAAATCTGAGTATAGACTGTGTTGGCTGTTAGCATCAGAGCATGCGATGCATGGGCGGGTCCACAGACCTGTTGCCAGGGCAACAGCCACCATATTCCCAGAATCCATTGGGCTCACCTCCCACCTTTACATGCGGCCACTATGTCAAAACCTATATACACACACACACACACACACACACACACACACACACACAGGGAACATTCCTCCATCTCTTGGTGCCAACACCCAGGATTTGGCGATTCGTGTCACCACCTGCTGCACTGCCCTGCAGCTGGGCGGGCAGAGGTCATGACCTCGTGGATTGGCTGCAGCACTGGAAACTGCAGCTGTTGTCAGTACGGGAGTTTGTGGCCCCCTCAGCTAGTGGCTACAACTAACGCAGGCTTTCACTATGGAAGCTGCCGCTGCTCGCTGAAGACACCACCACCAAATTGCAGCTGGGGCTGAAGCCACAGCTGCAACCACTCACGCAGGACATACCAACTTCTACCATGTGAACCATGCCCCGCCTGGTCTATGGGGGGTGGGGGGGTTAGCCTCTGCTCAGGTGCACACCTAGCCATTCCGTTTCACGTTTTCCATTTACCAGTCTGTTATAATTCTCGCACAGACACTGGCATATTAATTAATAGGATCAGTCAAGGGGAGAACCTCCAGCTTCCCAGATACGGCCTGGTCAGCCTTCTCTGGGAACCACAAGGTTTACAGTCACGTCTCCCAGTTGACATACGTCTTAGGACTTCTGCCATTGGTTACCCCTCCCTCAAAAGCAACTCTCGTTCCCCAATTTTTCTGGGCTTTTACAGCCGAAAAATCCTTGGATCCAGGGTGGGTTGCTTTCCACAGCAGGCCACCGGGGTCTGCTGGGTAGCCACTAGAGGGTTCTCCTGACAACCTGAACCACTAGTTTTGGCTGTTACTTCTTGGTTCTTGGACTGTTCTCAGGA
>NW_022196899.1:30863174-30876709 GCF_008632895.1 Mastomys coucha | reverse complement strand
ATCACTCAATCTTACAGCTTGACTTTCCATGATGTTCATATGATCCTTACTAACAACTTACTTCCTGATGAATGCAGACAAGTCTGGGAAGCAGCAAGAGTGCATGCATGGAATTCACCAAACAGACGGCACATACCCAATTGGCTCTGAGACAGTGCCGGACCAAGATCCCCAGTGGAATTACAATTCTGCAGGTGGTATTTTAGCCAGGGACAGGTTCATTACATGCCTTCTGGCCGGTCTTAGAAAAGCAGCCTTAAATCCAGTAAATTTTGAAAAACTCCAAGAGGTTGTCCAGGACAAGCAGGAGAATCCATCTCAATTTTTAGAATGCCTTATGAAGGCTTTATTACAGCATACCAATCTGGACCCTGAAAACCCAGAAGGTAAGCAACTTCTGATGACCTACTTCTTTTCCCAGACTACCCCAACACAAGAGCTAAACTTAAAAAATTGGAGAGGGGACCCCTAACTCCACAGGCAGAAGTCTTAGAGCTAGCCTTCAAAGTATACCATGGGAGATATGATAAAGTCTGCAAACAAAAATACTATATGCTGGCAATGGCTGTCCAACCAGTCCCAGCCACTATCCTGGACTCATGGTCTCCTAAGACTCAGAGACCATCAGGTACCTGCTACAAATGTGGTAAACCAGGTCATTGGGCAAAAGCCTGCCCTAACTTCTGCAAGCCAAGAGGGCCATGCCCTAGGTGCCATCAAGAGGGACATTGGGCTGTTGATTGCCCTCATGTTATGCAGAACAGGGGGACATCACTCTCAGATAACCCTCCAACTGATCTCCTAGGGCTATGGCCAACTGTGGAGTCCCGAGCTCCTCTGGCCTGACCACTGCCATCACTAGCAGGGAGCCCCAGGTAAATATCGTGGTATGTGGGCAATCAATCTCCTTCCTCTTGGAGTCACTTACTCGGTTCTGACGGAGTTTTGGGGATCCATTTCTCCTTCTAGTTCTCCTATTGTCGAGGTAGGAGGACAACCTTACTTCCCTCTCCAGACCCCACCACTTAGCTACATTTTTACATACCTCTCACTCATTCCTTTTTGGTAGTGCCAAAACATCCTTTCCCCTTATTGGGAAGGGATCTTCTAGCTAGGCTGGGAGCCTCTATTTCCTTTGCTCCTCACATTCGCCTAAACCCAGGCTCGCCAGCGGTTCCTCTTCTTCTCCTAGCCAGGCAACTTACTAACACTACCATGTTATTTCCTTTACCAGCTTCTCAGGTAGATCCCTGAGTCTGGGATGTCCAGAATCCCTCTGTTGCTAAACACAATTCTCCTGTTGTCATCCAATTACTGGACTCTACCAAGTATATAACCCAAGCTCAATACCCTCTCTCTCTACAGCCTACTCCTGAGGACTTAAGCTTCTTAAAATCTATCACTGCTTCTTACAAAATCTGTCAGAAGTCTGACCCCAACTCAAGGTATCATAGCACCCCTTTTCCTAACCATCAGGCTAGAGGTTCCCTTCCTGGAACTGACTGGCAACTTGACTTTACCTACATGCCCACTGTCAGGCGTGCCAAGTACCTCCTGGTCTTGGTGGACACCTTCTTGGAGTGGGTAGAGGCATTTCCCACAACTAACAAAAGGGCTCAGACAGTCTCTGATCTCCTCCTCCAAAAGATCATCCCCCAGTTTGGTGTCCCAGCCTCTCTTCAATCAGACAATGGTCCTGAATTTACTTCCCAAGCCTCTTAAATCCTATCTAAGGCCCTAGACAACCCCTGGCATTTTCACATTCCTTACCACCCTCAATCTTCTGGTAAGGTAGAAAGAACTAATCGCTCTTTAAAAACCACTCTTGTTAAGCTGTCACAGGAACTTCACTTTGATTGGGTAAAACTCTTACCTCTGGCTCTTTTCAGGTTACAAGCTCTCCCAAAGAGACCTCTCCTCATATCTCCCTTTGAACTCATGTATGGATGTCCAGTCCTAACTCCTGGTCTTTCACCTAAATGTTCTCCCTCCCAGACCATCTACTTACCCCATTATTTTGCCTCCGTTCTCTCCTATGGAACTTTGCTGACCACTATCTATCTCGGCCATACACTGTCTCCTGTCTACTACCTATCCACATTGGAGACCAAGTCCTTCTATCCCCTCCAGGTCATCGGCCCTCACCTCTCTCTCTCAAATGGCAGGGCCCTTTTAAAGTAATTCTTGTGACCCCTACAGCTGCTAAACTCAAAGAACTCTCTCATTGGGTCCATCTGTCTCATCTCAAACCTTTCATTCCTCCACCTAAAAATGACTCTTCTTCATATGTGGAGCGCTGCTGCCACACCTTAAAGATGGCGCTGGCCGGCCTTGCCATCCTGGAAGCAAACAGGTCCTTATTTGGTGAGGAGGTTGTGGCCATCAGCGGTTTGTTCTCTGTTACAACTCAGTACCCTATAGCTGTACAGAGCATGGTATGGACATAGGCGGCTCGACTAAGGGTATATAGTCACGCTCCAGGGCCAGGACAGGGGGCACACCCTTGCATTCACTGTAACTTGCAACTGCTGAGTAAACTGCTGCTGGAAGGAACTGGTGTGCATGTCTTTCTTCCCTGCTGGCCAGGGTGATTGGCGCAGCACATTCATATACATCAATCTTAACAGGACCATGCTTTGTTAAGATCCAGAAGACAATGAGACCGCCTACCTTGTCCCCAATCCCAGAAAATGAGACTCCACTCCGGCAGCCAAGCTCGACCTCACTGGATTAGACATGGGTTTCTCATCCTCACCCTGCTGTTCATTTCTATCCAGGATAGCCCTTTTATCTGGAGATTCAAGGTTCAAGAAACACCCACAGATAACAAACAGTCTTTCCAAATAAGCTCAGGAAACTGCTCCATAGTCGGATGCCAGGAACCAATCCAAATTGCTATCATCCCGGTATCTGTAATCCCATCTAAATATTATGATCTCTATACTTGCTTTCTCTTTGACCAGACAAAAGATTATTGTAGAAAATGGCCAGACAAATATGGGGGCTGTCCATATTGGTCTTGTCAAATACATATGCTAGGATCATGGATCAATCATTTCTTCTAGCAACATCACAAGACACTCTTTTCTACATACAAGACCTGTGAGATTCCAGGTGGGAAACAGGAGTTGTTGGAAAGCTCTATCGTAAAAATCAGCCCGGGGCCCCAGAAAGTACCATCCATATCCACAGAAAATATGTCTCAATTGCCCAACCCCTGGATATTGGAAAAGCAGGGGAGATAATCAAACACTCCTCTGAGGTCCTTATCTCTTTGACATCACCCCTCATACATGGCACTAACTTGTCATTTTGCCTTTTATTTCAGACCTTGACCTCGGCATACCAACTCCTTAATGTCACCAGACCTGGATGCTTTAAGGATTGCTGGTTATGTGTACCCCCTAGAACTAACTCACAATTGTCACTTACAGCTTCTCCAGTGATACTGCCATGTAACGTTACCTCACCCTTTGTCAGCTGCCCTGGCTCCAGTGTCGCTATGACTCCATACCTTACCTCTGTCCCTCTCTTTGGCATGGCAGCCTGTTTTAAGGCCTCTGGGACTCATTCAGTGAGAATGCTGAGCTCCCTAGACTGCAATAGAACCATAACCCTTGATATATCATCTCTGCCACAATGCCCTACAATCCAAAACACGTCAATTCTTTGTGGCACTCAGGCATATCATCACCTACCTGCTAAGGGATCAGGAGTTTGCACATTAGTACTTCTTTTCCCTGAACTGGGAGTAATCCAGGGAAAAGAGCCCCTGCCAATCCCAGTTGTAGATATGATAGCTGCCCAGCATAAGAGGGCAGTTCAAGTTGTGCCACTCTTGGTTGCTATGGGAACTGCCATAGGTGTCGGTACTGGAGTTGCAGGGATAACAACTTCCATGATCCAATATAATACATTCACTTCTCAGTTTCAAAGCGATTTTCAAAAAATGTCTCAAACTGTGCTTACTATCCAAAAACAGATTGATTCTTTGGTAGCCGTGGTGCTTCAGAACAGACAGGGACTAGATAGATGTCCTGACAGCCAAAGGAGGTGGTCTTTGCCTATTCCTCCAAGAAGAATGCTGCTTCTACGTCAACCAATCCGGGATAGTAAGAAATAAAACCCAGGAGCTACAATCAAACATAAAAATTTCAGGGACTGTGAGACCTCCAGTTCTGAGATTTTTAAAAACCCCATATGGAAGTGGATACTCCCATTGGTAACTCCTTTCCTAGTCATCTTCCTGGTGTTATTATTTGTTCCCTGCCTCATTAATATTGTTTCTACATTTCTTCAGTGACAAATACAAAAAAATTTCTAATCAAACTATTAATCAGCTCCTGTTACAGGATTACCAGCTGCCACCCACAGATGAGCCACTGTCCACAGAGGAGCCTGTTTCGAATGTTTACCAAGTGGATCTCGATGGTGAAAGCCAGCTACCCCCTCATTGACAACGCCCCTAGATAACAGGAAGTAGCTTAAGAGACACGACGCCCTCGTTCCCTTTTCACTATTGGCTTCCCCTTCCCTTTTTCTTTCCTTCTCTTTATGATATCAAAAAGGGAGGTATGTTAGCATCCAAAGCCTGTGGTGACCCATGGGTGGGTCTCAGAGACCTGTTACCAGAGCAACAGCCACCATATTCCTAGAATCCATTGGGCTCACCTCCCACCTTTACCTGTGGCCACTATGTCACAACCCATACATATGTGGGGAACATTCCTCCATCTCTCTCTCTCCTCCTCCTCTCTTCCTGCATTACTGCCCTCTCTCTCCCTCTCAATTAAACCTCTTACATGTGGAACTATTTGGGCCTAGTGTGTGGTATGTTCTGATGCGACCCACTGTTCTAACACATCACTGGGTCTGCTCTAAGAGCTTTAAAACAGCCAGCAAGACAGCTCAGCAGTGAAGGCAACAGCTACCAAGCCTGGTGCCTTGGTGGTAGAAGGACATAACTGATTCCTGCAAATTGTCCTATGATCTCCACAAGGGAACCATGTATAGCAAGACAGTATGTCAATATGTAGCTTAGCCTGGCTTTATGTTCATGTTCTTCTTTTCTCTTGCTCTTTAGTGCTGGGTTACAAGTATGTTACCACCTTGCTGGATTTAGTACCATTTTTGCACAATGATATAATGTGGCTTTAAACAAGTATGGTGAATGGGAGAGAGGCAGGAAAGGATCGAAAGGAATATGTTAAATTATTACTCACAGATGTGTAAAGAAAAGATCTGTCATGAAAGAATCTTGGATTAATGGGTAAGCTGAATAGGATTATTAGTAATATGGTTGATACATATGGGGTCAATTGTATTTTTATTTGTCAGTGTCAGTATCTCAGAGAATGTATTTTAAAACAATACTATTTACAACAGAACCCGAAACATCAGATATTTGGGAATAATTGTAAGAAATATGTGCCTGTTAAAATAAGAAAATATCTAGACTTTAAGAGCTAAGTAGATGGTTCTAAAGATTTAATTGGAAGATTTGATATCTTAAGATGTTAATACTCCCTAAGTCTATAGAATTAATAAAATCAAAGGCTCAGGCATTGGTATTAGATGTGTTAGTGACCTCAATGACTAGGCTTTTTGGGTAAAATTCTGTAAGGAAGGTATGCCAATTAAAGCAAGGCTACTGATAATTAGACAACATGATGTAAAAGGAAGGGCTTTTATTAGATTGCCCACTTTTCAGATGTCTTGTTCATCATTAAAGCTGTGAATTCTGAGTACATAAAAATGTAGAGCTTTGAAGAATGTGTGTGTGTGTACATGTTGTAGCAGCAAGCAGCTATGCAAACCAGGTCTCTGGAAGAGAGGCAGGGGCCTGGGAAAATAAGGGAATCGGATGGCAAGAGAAAAAAATGAGTCATGGTTTCTGATCAAGGTTCAATGTGTATTTTGAATCTGAGAATTAAATAGGCAGGGAAAAACCCATCCCCCCCAGTAAGCCAGGATCTTGTGGCCAAATTAGCATCTTGTTGCTAGCAGAAACTGGCCAGAAGGGTACTCAGCAACTCAGCAGGTGGTGGCTCTTAGCAGGAACTTCAGAAGAGGCAGAGAAGCTGCAGAACAAAAGGGCTTCCTTTATCTTGGGAAACCTCATCCTAGGTGGACTAGCTGCTTTGTGGCAAGGGCAAGGTCTGATTCAGCCGGCTTTTGGCTGGGGGAGGTTACATGTACAGATGTGAAGGAAAGCTTGAGAGGATTGATTCACACTAAAGTTACTATTATAAGGCCTAATTGGCTGGCTGTGCAAAATGTTAAAAGAAATTTGAAATGTCATTTTAGTAATTGCACAGATGGCTGTGAATAGTGTGGTTAATGAGCCAAGACAAAAATATTACCATAGTACTATTACTTCAAGTGAGTAAAATCAGATTATTAAGAAGATTGCTCCAACTACTATAGGACTTGAATGAGAGGAGGACCGAGATGGGGTAGAGTCTCTGTGGTTGATGAGAGTCAGAGGTGGAGGGTAAATTGTGCTGATTTTCCTGGGGCTGTAATTAGAAGGCCTAGGAAAGGAATTAAGTTGATGTTGTGAAAAAAATAATCAGTTAAACTTCTCAGGAGTTGATGTTTACAAAGAATCATGTTATAGCTAAAATGAATCTAATGTCTCCAATGTGATTATACAATACTGCTTGGAGGACTCCACTATTTGCTGATTAAAAGAAATGATATAATACCTATGCATTCCCAGGTAATAAAGTTGTTGGTTGAAGCAAAGATAATTAATGTGATTAAAAATAAAGGAGGTATTTGATAAAATAGCTTAGGAAAAGTTGGAGTGTATAGATCATGAAGAAAACTATGATTGATCAGGTTATGAATAAAGCCATGAGTAAAGAGACTAAGCAGAAATAGTCAAATATTAAACTGATAGTTTGGGAGAATTAACAGTAATTCAGTGTCAGTAATTAGGTGTATCAGGATAGTAGAATGATATTAGGAATAATAGGCTAAGAAGAAAAACATATTTGATAAATGAATTTACAAATATGGGAAACTGATTTAATGCCAGTTATACAAATAAAAATTAGAGTGTTGGTGTTAACACCATTTTCCATCCAGTCTGCACCTGTGCTGGGGCAGATCAGCTTGCCTGCTCCTCACTCTCAACACTACCAGTCTATAGGTCTCCCAGGAGATCTACTGCAGCCAGTGCCACAGTGCAGCCAGAGATCTACTGAAACCAAGCAACACATGAGGCAAGCTCCAGACAGAGACACCCAGGCCAGTTAACCCCAGAGATAACCAGATGATGAGAGGCAAGTGCAAGATCATAACCAACAGAAGCCAATATACTTTGACACCACCAGAACCCACTTTTCCCACCACATCAAGCCCAACACACCTGAAAAGCATGATTCTGGTCTAAAATCCCATCTCATGAAGATAATAGAGACTTTAAGGTGGATATAAATAACTTACTTAAAGAAATACAGAAAAACACAATCAAACAGGTGAAGTAATTGAACAAAGCAATCCAAGACCTAAAAAAATGGAAATAGAAATAATGATGAAATCACAAATAGAGACAACCATGGAAATGGAAAGCCTAAGAAAGAGGTCAGGAGCTACAGATGCAAGCATCACCAGCAGAATTCAAGAGAGAATCTCAGGTGTAGAAGATACCATAGAAGATATAAAGCATCCAAAACTCCTAACCCAAAATATCCAAGAAGTCCAACACAATCAGAAGACTAAACCTATAAAAAGAGAAAAGAGGGAAGATTCCCAGATCAAAGGGCCAGAAAACCTCTTTAACAAAATCATAGAAGAAAACTTCCCCAACCTAAAGACAGAGGTGGCCATAAATGTACAAGAAGCCTACAGAACACCAAATAGATTGACACAGAAAAGAAAATCCTCCTATCACATAACAATCAAAACACTAACTGCACAGAACAAAGAATATTAAAAGCTGTAAGGGGAAAAGACCAAGGAACACAGAGGTCTGCCTAGACCTATCACATTTACACCAGACTTCTCAACAGAGACTCTAAAGATCCTGGACAGATGTCATGCAGATCCTAAGAGAACACAAATGCCAGTGCAGGCTACTATACCCAGCAAAACTCTCACTCATCATAAATGGAGAAACCAAAATACTCCATGACAAAATGAAATTTAAAAAATATATATCTACTAATCCAACCCTACAGAGGATTTTGGAAGGAAAACTCCAACCCAAGGAGACTATCTACACCAAAGGAGGAAGGATAAGAAATGAAATCATCTCACACACACACACATACACACACATACACACACACACACACACACACACACACACACACAAAGAAGAGAACCACATATACATAATACCACCTCCAACAACAAACATAACAGAAACAAACAATCATCTGTCTTTAATGTCTCTCGACATCAAGGGACTCAATTCATCAATGAAAAGATATAAGCTAAAATAGAGTAGATATGCAAGCAGGATCCAGCATTTTGCTGTATATAGGAAACACACCTCAATGACAAAGACAGACACTAACTCAGAGTAAAAGGCTGGAAAAAAGTTTTCTAAGCAAATGGTCCCAAGAAACAAGCTGGAGTTGCCATTCTAATATCCAATAAAATAGACTTTCAACCAAAAATTATCAAACGAAATGGGGAAGGACACTTCATATTCAAAGGAAACATCCACCAAGATGACATTTCAATTCTGAACATCTATGCCTCAAATACAAGGGCACCCACATTCTTAAAGGAAACATTACTAAAGTTCAAAGCACACATTGCACCTCATACAATATTAGTGGGAGACTTCAACACCCCACTCTCACCAATGGACAGATCATGGAAATAGAAGCTAAACAGAGACACAATGAAATTAATAGATGTAATGAACCACATGGATTTAACAGATATCTTCAGAACATTTCACCCTAAAACAAAAGAATATATCTTCTTCTCAGCACCTCTTGGTACCTTCTCCAAAATGGACCATGTAATCGGTAACAAGACAGGTGGCCTCAACAGATACAAGAAGGTTGAAATAATCCCATGAATCCTATCAAATCATCATGAATTAAAGCTGTACTTCAATAACAACAAAAACTACAGAAAGCCCACATACCAGTAGAAACTGAACAGCTCTCTACCTAAAGATAACTTGGCCAAGGAAGAAATAAAGAAAGGAATTAAAGACTTTCTAGAATTCAATGAAAAAAGAAGACAGAATATGCAAACATATAGGACAAAATGAAAGCAGTGCTAAGAGGAAAATTCATGGCACTAAGTGCCCTCATAAAGAAAATGGAGAGATCCTATACTAGTAACTTAACAGCACACCTGAAAGCCCTAGAACAAACAAACGCAAACACAACCAAGAGGAGTAGACAGCAGGAAATAATCAAACTCAAGGCAGAAATCAACCAATTAGAAACAAAGAGAACTATACAAAGAACCAACAAAAATAAAAGCTGGTTCTTTGAGAAAATCAACAGGATAGATAAACCCTTAGCTAAACTAACTAAATGACACAGAAAGAGTATTCAAATTAACAAAATCTGAAATGAAAAGACAGAAAAACAGAAACTGAAGAAACTAAAAAAAAAAATATCTGATCTTACCTCAAAAGCCTTTACTCAACAAATCTGAAAAATCTAGATGAAATGTATGACTTTTAAGACAGACACCATGTACCTAAGTTAAATCAAGAGCAGTAAACTAAACAGTCCCATATCTCCTAAGGAAATAGAAGTCATTAATTACCCCCCATCCAAAAAAATCCCAGGGCCAGATAGCTTTAGTGCAGACAAAATACAACATCCCTTCATGTTAAAAGTATTGGAGAGATCAGGAATTCAAGGCCCTTACCTAAATATAATAAAAGCAACACATAGCAAATAGCCAATATCAAACTAAATGGATACTTGAAGCAATCCCACTAAAACTAGGAACAAGACAAGGCTGCCCACTTTCTCAATATCTATTCAAAATAGTACTTGAAGTTCTAGCTAGAGCAATTAGACAACAAAAGGAGGTCAAAGAGATACAAACTGGAAAGGAAGAAGTCAAGGTATCATCACTATTTGCCGGTGATATGATAACACACATAAACAATGCCCCCCCCCAAAGAATTTCTACAGCTGGGAAACAACTTCAGCAATGTGGCTGGACATAAAATTAACTCAAACAAATCAGTAGCCTTCCTTTATACAAATTATAAATGGGCTGAGAAAGAAATTAGGGAAACAACACCCTTCACAATAGCCACAAATAGTATAAAATATCTTGGTGTAACTCTTACCAAGCAAGTGAAAGATCTGCAAGACAAGGTCTTCAAATCCCTGAAAAAAGAAATTGAAGAAGACCTGAGAAGATGGAAAGGTCTCCCACGTTCATATATTGGTAGGATTAACATAGTAAAAATAACCATTCTACCAAAAGCAATTTAATGAAATCCCCATCAAGATTCCAACACAGTTCTTCACAGACATTCAAAGAACAATTCTCAACTTCATATGGAAAAACAAAACAAAACAAAACAAAAAATCTAGGATAGTAAGAACAATTCCTAACAATAAAAGAAATTCTGAGGGAATCACCACCTCTGACCTCAAGCTGTACTACAGAGAAATAGGGATAAGAAAGCACATGGTAATGATACTGAGACAATCAATCAATGGAATAGAATTGAAGACTCAGAAATAAGCCCTCACTCTTACGAACACTTGATCTTTGACAAAGAATCCAGAAACATACAATGAAAAAAAGAAAGCATCCTTAATAAATGGTGCTGGTCTAACTGGTTGTCTGTGTGTAGAAAAATAAAAATAGATCCGTATTTGTCACCTTGCACAAAGCTCAAGTCCAAGTGGATCAAGGACCCCAACATAAAACCAGATACACTGAATCTAACAGAAGAGAAAGCAGGAAAGAACCTCGAACTCATTGGAACAGGGGGAGATTGCCTAAATAAAACTCCAATGGCTCCGGGTGGTGGTGGCATGCGCCTTTAATCCCAGCACTTGGGAGGCAGAGGCAGGTGGATTTCTGAGTTTGAGGCCAGCCTGGTCTACAGAGTGAGTTCCAGTACAGCCAAGGCTACACAGAGAAACTCTGTCTCGAAAAATAAAAAACAAAAAAAACAAAACGAAAAAAAACCCAACAAAACAAACAAACAAACAAAAAACCTCCAATGGCTCAGTTGATAAATGGGACCTCATGAAGCTGAAAAGCTTCTGTAAGGCAAAAAACACAGTCGATAGGACAAAGCAGTGACCTACATATTGGGGAAACAAAACTTCACTAACCCCACTTCTGCTAGAGGGCTAATATCCAAAATATATAAAGAACACAAGAAGTTAACCTCCAAAAAACCAAATAACCCAACTAAAAAATAGAGAACAGAGATAACAGAGAATTCACAAGAGAGGAATGGCTGAGAAGCACTTAAAGAAACATTTGAAGTCCTTTGTGATCAGGGAAATGCAAATCAAAACGACCCTGAGATTTCTCCTTACACCAATCAGAATGGCTAAGATCAAAACCTCAGGTTACAGCAGATGCTGGCAAGGATGTGTAAAAAAAGGAACACTCCTTCATTGATGGTGGGATTGCAAACTGGTACAACCACTGTGGAAATCAATCTGGAGGTTCCTCAGAAAATTGGAAATAGTCCTACTTGAAGACCCAGCTATACCACTCTTGGGCATATACCCAAAAGATGTTCCACCATACCATAGGGACATGTGCTCTACTATGCTCATAGTGGCCTTATCTATGATAGCCAGAACCTGAAAACAATACATATGTTGCACAATGGAAGAATGGATACAGAAATTGTGGTACATTTACACAGTGGAATACTATTCAGCTATTAAAGACAAGGACATCATGAATTTTGCAGGCAAATGGATGACTTCGAAAATACCATCCTATGTGAGGTAACCCACACTCCAAAGGACATACATGGTCCTAATAAGTGGATATTATCCAAAAAGTATAGAATACCCAGGATATAACCCACAGAAACTAAGAACTTTAACAAGCAGAGAGGCCAATTGAGGATGCTTCATTCCCATTTATTAGGGGGAAGAAAATAATCATTAATCACAGGAGGCAAAGGGAGGAAGGGATTTATGCAGGAAATGGGAGGAGGAAGGGAAAAAGGGAACACGATAAAGTATGGGGTAGGGAGACAGGAGAGAAGCTCTGAGGGCCAACAGAATGAATAGAACTATGCTACCTCAGGGATGGGGTAGGGGTGGAGGGCAAGGGACCCTCTTGAAAGTACTGGAGACCTAGAAGGCGAGAGACTCTCAGGACTAAAAGGGAGGGACTTTAGATGAAATTCCCAACAGTGAGGAAGAGGGAACTCTGTACAGTCCACCTCCAGTAGAAAGACAGGGCATCTCTGACCCAGAATTGTTCCTATCTAAAAGAACTTCAGGGACAAAAGTGGAGAAGAGACTGAGGGAAAGGTGGTCCAGTGACCTGCCCAAATTGAGATCCAGCTCAAGGGGAGGCTCCAAGGCCTGACACTATTATTGATGCTATGATGTATTTACAAGAGCCTAGCATGGAAGTCCTCTGAGAGGCCCAACAAGCTGTTGACTCAGACAGACTCAGATACTTAGACCCAACCATTGGAATGAAGTTGGAGACCCCTGTAGGTGAATTAGAGAAAGGCTGGAAGAAGCTGAGGAGGAGGGTGACCCCCATAGAAAAACCTGTAGCCTCAACTGCCCTGGACCCCTGAAATCTCTCAGCTACTGAGCCACCAATCAGGCAGCATACACTAGCTGGTCTGAGTACCCCAACACATATACAGCAGAGGACTGCCTAGTCTGGCCTCAGTGGGAGAAGATGCGCCTAACTCTTGAGAAACTTGAGGTCCCAGAAAGTGGGGAGGCCTACTGGGGATGGGGTGCATCCTCTTGGAGAAAGGGAGAGGAGGAGTGGGATTAGAATCTGTGGGAGGGCAGACTGGGATGGGAGCAACAAATGGACTGTAAAAAAATAAAATAAACAGAGCTTGAACTAGAAGATTAAATTGGTTACAGTAGTCACAGTCAATGGCTCCATTTCTTCCCCATTCCGTTGGCTCACTGCCTTCTCCTTGGTCCTTATAAAGTCTCCCCTGAAACCTTAACTATACATAGACTTCATTTTCTAACCCAAAACTTCTGAGTAGAAATAGTATCTAGACACATTCAGTGACTAGGTTCTGGATAAAAAGTTCTCCTGAGGGCTGATGAAATGGCACAGCAGTTAAAAGTATACACTGGTCTTGCAGAAGACAGGAATTTGATTCCCAGAACCCACATCAGGTAGCTAGCTCACAAACCACTTGTAACTCTACCTCCAGGGGATCTGAACTCTTCCCAACTCTATGGATATCTGCACTTTATGTGCACATGCTCCCCGCCCCCACCAAAGAACTGAAAATAAAATCTTTAACTTAAAAAAATGAGTACTGCTCCAGGCAGTGGTGGCACACGCCTTTAATCCCAGCATTTGGGAGGCAGAGGCAGGTGAATTTCTGAGTTCGA
>NW_022196899.1:30857170-30863164 GCF_008632895.1 Mastomys coucha | reverse complement strand
AAGAGATCATAATTCTACTGATTCTCTTCGCAGGACAGTTCTTGGATCCTTGACTAGGGAGACTTTAGAGACTAATCATCTGCTTTCCCAGATGTTACAAATGTGAGTGGCCAAGAAAAGATGAAGCATTTTGACTTTTCAAAGGCAATTTTACTATTAAGTAGCAAAATTAAAAAAAAAATAGGTTGAAAATTTCCATTAAAAGAAGCTGCTTATAAGAAAGAGATTTAAAAATATTTACAAGAAAATCTTAATGAGAGAAATAAGCAAAAATAGTAAGTACCATACAACCAACTGAGATGTAATTTGCTAATATATTTACATTGATCCATAAGACTCTGCTCATATTTTAATCATTTTCATCATGTAAAAATGCAAATTCTCATGGTTCAACCTAGTAAGTAGAGTCTAAACCACCCAGAGACATGTGTCTTTATAGAATAGTTTCAGCATACACTTAGAGTTGAGACAACAGCCTGTGTAGGGTGAGGAGGACTCATAAATTTAGTAGAGATTTAAGTAAGATAAGAGGAACAAACTTAAGAACCAAGCATGCTTGATATAGCTGGTTGAAAAAGAATAAGGTAAAAATACGTGATTAAGCTGTCCTTCCCATCTAACTACTGTCTAAACAAAGATCTATGATGTTCAAAAATGTCTTATTTCCCTACAAATTAAAAATCTCTACCAGTCTAATTATAAAGAAATAAATTACATGTGTTATAAATCCTATAGGCTACTTAAAATGGGAACTCTTTTTAAAGAATATTATTAATCATAATCATTACCAGATTCTTTCCTAATGTGATTAGGGTTTTTAGGTATTTGTATGTGTTTACCCATGAGATCCTGTGCCACAGTAACATTCTAATTATTTGTTTTCTATCACCAAGCAGGGTGAGTGGCACACCCAAATGCCTGCTAAATTAGTTAAGTAAGTATTATTTTTATTCTTGACTTTTCACTTTTAATTATAAAAACCTACGTTTGGACATCAGATACAATGTTGGATATTACATCTGTATGGATAAATTTAAAGTAAAGACCAAGTTATATGAATGATCTTTTAAACCCATTAAAAGGTTAATGGCTCCTTAAAACTACATAAAGGTCATAATAGCTTTATGTCTACAAAAATAATGGAAAATGTCTACATGTTTAATTAGGTAATTCTTTTTATAAAAGGCAAAAGACTGTAATGTCTCAATGCAAGGTGCAAGGTATCATGGGTATTTATACATTTTTAGCAATAACCAGGCATTGCCATTGCAAAATTTCCACTGTAAGGCCTAAAGTCTCTATAGTTTAAAGCATTTTTACCAGTCAAGTACACCAAAAATAAAAGATTTTTAATATGCCAATGTGTTGTCTAATTCACATACTAAATTGCTCTATACAGGGAGACTTCACAATCCAGGAGCCATAGCCATGCTGCTGCAAGTAGGCCTTCAGTAACGCCTTAGCTTCTTGATAGGGTCCAGACATACACTAGAGAGAGAAAATTGATTGCATCAAATTGGCCTGCAAAGTAAATAACTCCATACTGTTGAACTTTAAATTTAAAAAAAAATCTAATGAAAAACCTCTGAACTCCTATGCTAATTTAAAACAATTCTTCCCAAATATGCCTAAACAGGCAATTTTGCTTGTTATATAACATTATAATTAAGATTAAATAAATTCATGACAAAAATATAAAGAAACATACAAAAGTATCATCTACAACAAACTATAGTTAACTATAGATAACTGCCACTGCTATTTTCATGTGTTCTAATTTTTCAATTAATGAACATGTATATCTTCACAAAGCTACCTTTACTGAAGTATGGTTAACTATAAAACTTATCCACTGTGATCTCTGTTAGAGTTATTGGGATATGCAAATGTTACCATGTCCAGGGGTAATCTAACGTCACTGCATCTAAATCTTCCATTCTGTCTCCTGAGCCCTGCCATCAGTCTCTACCTCTACCTTTGGCCCTAACCACAGGCAACTACACATTTTTTTGTCTCTAGATTTAGTTTCCTGGAAGTTTCATATAAGAGATTAATGAGTAAGCACTCTGCTATGTCATGCTTTCAAAATATTTTCCAATTCATTCTACTTCATGTGTCAGGCTTGTGTTTTCATTGTCAATTAACACCACTGTAAGAATCTATCACATCTGTCCATTCACCCGCTTATGGACATGCATGTTTCCAGTTTTCAATATTAGCAAAATGCTGTTGTAAACATTAATGTAAGTCTTATTTCTACAAATGCCAGTGGTATTGCTGAGTCACATGGCAAGTATGTTTACTTTTGCAGGGCAGGGAGCAGGAGGAAAGCCAAATTGTTTTCTGAAAGTGGCTGTATCATTTTCAGTCTCACTATAATGCATTAGGCCTCATCCGTCCAAACTATCAATAGCGTCTGGTGTGGTCCATCTTGTGGAGTACAGCTGTTCATGAGGGTTAGGGAAAGAGCCTGACTCCGTCAAAGTGTGGAGTAAAGCAGCAAGTGCTGATGAAGAAGCTGAAGCAAATCGCCTCTCTCTGGCTCACAGCACCGCCAATGGGAGTGCACTCCACACTGCTCAGAGTAAGCAGCTCCAACCTCAACAAGTTACTAGCTATGACTTAAAAATAAGCCCATGACTGCCTTAAAGTTTTAAAGAATAACTCGATTGTTTTGTTAAGGGATAATGTACCTACTGGCTATCAACCAAAGCTAATATTCATTTACTACCCAGAAATCCTTATAGCCATCAAAAGAATCATACTAAATTAATTTTTCTTGTGATTTATGAACTGCGTGTAACTCTGGATGAGAGCACATCTGTTAATGGTGTGGCCTACTGACAAGGTGTGCAGTTTTATTTTTAGACAAGGACTTTGTGTGTAGCTTAGTCTCTTCTCATGTGCTTAAAATGGTGTCTATTCCTGGTAGAGGCCATGAACACTGTTGAAATGACAACAGAGAATTTAGAATATGATTTAAATTTACTTAATGAACAGTGGCAAGGTTTGAAAGAAGTTATACTGGGTTTAAAATGCTATAAAACATGCTACCTGGAAATCTTACATGAAAAAATAATGAAAAGAAAAAGGATTAATCACTACTGACTTGAGAAGTGTAGGCATTCCAGCACATGAGAAGTGGAAGGATTGCTAAGAGTTGGGCTAGCCTGGGCTATACTAAGGCCCATGTCTCTAAAGAGCAGCCCTCTATGTGAAAGCAAGGCCCTCTGCTAACAAAACAACTCATTGTTTTGAACCAGTTTTGGATTTCATTTATTTTTTTATTAATTTTTGTTTCAGATTTTATTGATTTCCATTCTGATACATATTATTTATTCCATTTTATTTATGTTTATCCTCCAGCTTTTAACCAGTTTCTTGAGCTGGAAGCTTGGGTGATTTCTAGGATTCTCTTGTAATATAAGCATTTAAAGTAAAAAAATTTCCAAGTATATGACAATTTCCTACATTTTATTGTCCTGTTAATTGATATTTTAATGCCACAGTGGCTAGAATATATCTTTCTGATGTCTATGATGTTACTTTACAGTTCTGCTTTCATTGAGATCTGTCTTCATCAGTGTGGAGCTGCTATGCTCTCATCCTCATTCTTCCCTTTTATTTGTATAGTAGGCCTAGCATCCCAGTGGTTACTTGTACCTATATAACTTAAGACAAATGATATACAGACAGTGTACTCATAGGGCTTCTATCTTCTTCTTGCAAACTGGCATGTGGAAGTGGGTATATTTAATATTGCACCTATTTCTTAAGTATCCTTTAGCTTTCATTCACTGACTGTTTTTCTTGAGCTCATCTTCTACATGACTCTAGTTTTCCTATCAGCCAGAGAACAAAGAGAATTTCAAATTGATTTCAGTCTTTTCATTTACCCATATCATCTTGGTAAACAGATTTACCACTTGCTTCCAACAAGGACTCCAACTTGAGCCAGTGGATTTACCAGCTTTTCCTATTCATTTCCTACCAAGTTTGGCACCTTAAGCTGAAAAAAAAAAAAAACCCTGCAAATTTGTTATCCTCTGTCCCATATCAAGCCTACTGAGTCTGGCAATAAAGCTATGACTTTAAGGGCATCTGAATTCTGGTAACTATACTCACTACGATTCAAACCATTCACACTAGAGAGATGAAGACAAGAGAATGAGAACAGCTCCAGGCAAGAACATAAACTTGTAATTCTTATTTAAAGTCCTAGCACTTTTTCAAGAAAATATAATTCTGATATTTGACATTTCCTATCTTTAATTCATTTCCAGAGTTACGAAAGGGTGATTTTGACTACTTTGTTTACTTTTCATACTGTAGTATTTACAAAAACACCAATAGTTTCTTTACATCACTGAAAACAGCAATGATCAAAAGAAGCTTATACTTGGTTGTATGTGAGTATGTGTACAAAGGCTTATAGCTTCCATAACTGTATGTGGGAATATGTACACAAATTTGCAGTTGAACCATCTCTAAGTGGGTATGTGTACACAGGATTGTAGTTGATTTAGCTATTTGACGTATGTGTACATAGGTTTGCGATTGATGTAAGTGTATATGGGAATATCTATATAGGCTTGTAGTTGATATGGCTAAAGTGGGAGTATATATACATGCCTGTAGTTAATATGACTGCTTTACCGCTCAAAAGTGTTGCTTATTCTAGTGCAAAATTAAGAGACTTTAATACAATACTGTATTATTAAAATCAGGAATATCAAAATACTAATGGTAACATGGAAGTATGTATATGATAAGCCATATCAAAATGAAAGTTTAATGAATAAAATCCACTATGTACTTGCCTTGAATGTACAAGCAATCTAATTAGGGCCTGGAATTAAACTTATCTTGAGCAATGTATTATTGAAAGATTTAACATTCTATAGTTAATAATGCCATGCATGGAAAAACGATTTATTATATTTGTTTCTCGGGAGATAAGAAAAAGGTGTTCAGCAAAGTAAGTACTATGATATGTTATATAGAGAGCCGTTTAATAAATGTCTGCTGTCTTCATGTATTTACAGCATGACTGTCATTAGAGCTTTATGATCACCTTACCTTAGCCGCGTGGTATGTCCGAGCTTCAAGTAGATCATCTGTTTTAGCTTCCTTGGCAAGCAGATTAAATCGACTTAACATTGCAGCCTTACAAAGCCGACTTGCCATTGATAAACCACTTTTAAATGGAGAACTAAAGTTGAAAGGAATGAAACACACAGTAATCATAGTTAATGACTTATCCTGGCAATTGTGGGGGTTAAATAAGAGTCCACAAATATTTATGAGTCCCAGTTAGGCAGAAGCACATATGTAGGGAAGGTTTATTTTGGATAAGAACTATACTAAGTATTTAATTGCTGTCAGAGCTAATAAAACTTGTTACTGTACTACATCAAAAGTTAAAACTGAATGTTTGTATCTGAGTAATTTTGTTATCTGAAGTTAAACTAAACTATGGTTCTACAAACGGAAGCAGTGATTTTCCGATGCTTGACTGAACAGTGGCAGGGAAGCACCTTCTGGAGTGAGAACAACCCTTGAGTTCTGGCTACAGCAATAGTGACATGAAGGACACATGGATCAAATCTGAAACTGTACACTGCATCCTCTGCAAGCAAACTTTGAGAAAACACTTCTTCATAACCATCCATACAAGCACATATATGTGCATACACACGTATACATTGTCTATTCTAGTAAATCTTGCTTCCAGATTGCAAACCTTTTTAATAAGTTAACTTTTTCCCCATTATAACTTATTAGCTGTTCTGGCAGATGATTAAAACTGTTAAAACTTTCCATTCCTCTGGTTTCCATGGAGCTTTTCAGAGCCATGCATCCCCTTGAATTTGTGCTAGCCTTATGATTTTTTTATGGTGAACAAAGATAAAATGTGCCAGTCCAGAGCCTAGGCTTCAGGGGAACCCTGTTTTCTTCTCTTCAGACTCCTTCACTTTCTTTTTTTTTTTTAAT
>NW_022196899.1:30851497-30856449 GCF_008632895.1 Mastomys coucha | reverse complement strand
GAAATTCTTAGGGAAATGGATGGATCTGGAGAATATCATCTTGAGTGAGGTAACCCAATCACAAAAGACCACACATGGTATGCACTCTCTGATAAGGTTCATGATTAGACAGAAACTCCATTTCCAAGGGAGAATACGAAGTGTAACTGTGACTTCATAGAGTGAATTGGGTAGTGTTCCTTCTGTTTCTATTTTGTGGAACAGTTTGAAGAGTACTGGTATTAGGTCTTCTTTGAAGGTCTTATAGAATTCTGCACTAAGCCCATCTGGTCCTGGGCTTTTTTTGGTTGGGAGACTTTTAATGTCTGCTTCTATTTCTTTAGGGGTTATGGGATTGTTTAGATGGTTATCTGATCCTGATTTAACTTAGTTATTTAATATCTGTCTAGAAATTGTCCATTTCATCCATATTTTCCAGTTTTGTTGAATATAGACGTTTGTAGTACGATCTGATAATATTTTTAATTTCATCAGTTTCTGCTGTTATATCTCCCTTTAAATTTCTGCTTTTGTTAATCTGAATACTGTCTCTGTGCTCTCTGGTTAGTCCAGCTAAGGGTCTATCTATCTTGTTGATTTTCTCAAAGAACCAAATCTTGGCTTTGTTGATTCTTTGTATATAGTTCTTTTTGTTTCTACTTGGTTGATTTCAGCCCTGAGTTTGATTATTTACTGTACTCTACTCCTCTTGGGTATATTTGCTTCTTTTTGTTCTAGAACTTTCAGATGTGCTGCCAAGCTGCTAATGTATACTCTTTCCAGTTTCTTTTGGGAGGCACTCAGAGCTATGAGTTTTCCTCTTAGCACTGCTTTCATTGTGCCCAATAAGTTTGGGTATGTTGTGCCTTCATTTTCACTAAATTCTAAAAAGTCTTTATTTTTTCCTTGACCAAGTTATCATTGAGTAGGGCATTGATCAGCTTCCATGTGTACGTGGGCATTCTTTTGGTTTTGTTGGAATTTACGACCAGCCTTAGTCCATGGTGATCCGATAGGATGCATGGGATTATTTCAATCTCCTTGTATCTTCTGAGGCCAGATTGTGACCGATTATATAGTCAGTTTTGGAGAAGGTACCATGAGGTGCTGAAAAGAAGGTATATTCTTTTGTTTTAGTATGAAATGTTCTATAAATAGATGTTAAATCCATTTGGTCCATAACTTCTGTTAGTTTCAATGTGTCTCTGTTTAGTTTGTGTTTCTATGATCTGTCCATTGATGAGAGTGGGGTGTTGAATTCATCTACTTTTTTTGTATGAGATGCAATGTATACTTTGAGCTTTAGTAGAGTTTCTTTTATGGATATGGGTGGCTTTGCATTTGGAGCATAGATGTTCAGAATTTAGAGTTCTTGGTAGATTTTTCCTTTGATGTGTATGAAGTGTCCTTCCTTATCCTTTTTGCTAACTTTTGGTTGAAAGTTGATTTTATTCGACACTGAGGTGAGTTTCCTGTATGTAACAAAATGTTGGGTCCTGTTTACGTAACCAGTCTGTTAGTCTGTCTTTTTATTGGGGAATTGAGTCCACTGATGTTAAGAGATATTAAGAAATAGTGATTGTTGCTTCCTCTTATTTTTGATGTTATTTTTATGTTTGTGTGGCTATCTTCTTTTGGGTGTGTTGAAAAAAGATTGCTCTCTAGCTTTTTCTAGGGTGTAGTTTCTCTCCTTGTGTTGGTGTTTTCCATCTATTATCTATTGTAGTGCTGGTTTTATGGAAAGATATTATGTAAATTTGCTTTTGTCATGGAATATCTTGGTTTCTCCATCTATGGTAATTAAAGAGTTTTGCTGGGTATAGTAGCCTGAGCTGGCATTTGTGTTCTCCTAGGGTCTGTATGACATCTGCCCAGGATCTTTTAGCTTTCATAATCTCTGGTGAGAAGTCTTGTGTAATTCTGATAGGTCTGCTTTTATATGTTACTTGACCTTTTTCCCTTACTGCTTTTAAAATTCTTTGTTTTGTGCATTTGGTGTTTTGATTAGTATGTGACAGGAGGAATTTCTTTTCTGGTCCAATCTATTTGGAGTTCTGTAGGCTTCTTGTATGTTTATGGGCATCTCATTTTTTAGATTAGGGAAGTTTTCTTCTATAATTTTGTTGAATATATTTACTGGCCCTTTAAATTGGGAATCTTCACTCTCTTCTATATCTATTATCCTTAGGTTTGGTCTTCTCATTGTGTCCTGCATTTTCTGGATGTTTTTGGTTAGGAGCTTTTTGAACTTTGCATTTTCTTTGACTGTTGTGTCAATGTTTTCTATGATATCTTCTGCCCCTGAGATTCTGTCTTCTATCTCTTGTATTCTGTTGGTGATGCTTGCATCTATGACTCCTGATTTCTTTTCTAGGTTTTCTATTTCCAGGGTTGTCTCCCTTTGTGCTTTCTTTATTGTTTCTATTTCCACTTTTAGATCCTAGAAGATTTTGTTTAATTCCTTCACCTGTTTGGTTATGTTTTCCTATAATTCTTTAAGGGATTTTTTTTGTTTCCTTTAAGGGCTTCTAGTTGTTTACCTGTGTTCTCCTGTATTTCTTATTAGGAGTTATTTATGTCCTTCTTAAAGTTCTCTATCATCATCATGAGATGTGATTTTAAATCAGAGTCTTTCTCTTCTGGTGTGTTGGGGTATCCAGGGCTCGCTGTGGTGGGAGAACTGGTTTTTGATGATTCCAAGTAATCTTGGTTTCTGTTGCTTTATGTACTTGCTTCCCATTGCCTCTTTTTTTGGGGGGGGATTGTTTTTTGTTTTTTTTTGTTTTTTTTGGTTTTCGAGACAAGGTTTCTCTGTATAGCCCTGGCTGTCCTGGAACTCACTCTGTAGAACAGGCTGGCCTCGAACTCAGAAATCCGCCTGCCTCTGCCTCCCAAGTGCTGGGAATAAAGGCATGCGCCACCACCGCCCGGCTTCCCATTGCCTCTTGCCATCTGGTTATTTCTGGTGTTAGCTGTTCTTGCTGTCTCTGACTGTGGCTTGTCCCTCCTGCAAGCCTGTATGTCAGTACTCCTGGGAGACCAGTTCTCTGTGGGAGAAATTTGGGTATGGAGAGCGTTGGCACAGAGTCAGCTCTGGGCTGCAGATGGAAACCGGAAGGAACTTGTCCCTGGATGTTCCTTAGTTCCTGTGATCTGATGGCTTAGGGCAGGTCCTTCTTGGGCCAGGAATTTGAGCAGGATATGGTGGTACATGCTGTCGATCTTGAGCAGATGTGGTGGTCTTATCTGTGCTCACAGGTGTGTTGGCACTCCTGGAAGACCATCTCTCTCCCAAAGGTATTTGGGTACTGTGGCACAGGATCAGCTCTGGGCACAGACAAAAGCTGGAAGGAACCTATCCCAGGCTGCTCCTCAGTTCTTGTATCCTAAAGGCTCTGGACTTTCCCTATGAGGACAAGCAGTGGTCTTACCAGTCCTCACAGGCTTATCAGCACTCCTGGGAGACTCACTTTCTCCCAGTGGTATGTGGGTATGGAGCACTGTGGCACAGAATCAGCTCTGGGCACTGTGCCACAGGGCTCTGAAGTTTTGAATAATAAATAAAAGTGGCTAAGAGATACCTCAAAGAGTGTTCATGAATTTAGCAGATAGGGAGGGAGGTGCAAACTAAGACAACTGAAATTTCATCTCACTCTAGGCAGAGTGGCTAAGATAGAGTGACTGACAACCAAAGCCAGAAGAAGCCATAGACAAAGGGAAAACTTACTAACTTGTGATGGAGTCACTCTGGAAATAAGTATGGAAAATCCTTAAAAAGCAAAAATAAAAGATAAACCTACTATATGACTCAGCTATACCATTCCTGGGCATATACATACCTAATGACTTGATATCCAACTCCACAGATACATGCCTGCTCTATATTTCCAACAGCCAGGAAATTGAAAGAATCTAAGGTAAATACCCCTCAATAGAAGAAGGGATAATAAAGCATGATACACACATAACTCAATAAAGAAAAATTGAGACTTTTTGGCGGGCTGGATATGGTGGTACATGCTGTTGATCTTAGTGCTCTGTGAGAACAAAGGCAGGAGAACTGCTGAGTTCCAGATAGCTAGGGCTGAATAGTGAGACTCTGGCTTTAATTTTTTTTGACAGAGTCTTTAGGGCTTGAATATCTAAAAATACAACAACAACAACAACAAAACACAAACACCTTTTGTTCAGAAGCCCCGGTTGGTCAGAATCTAGGGACCCTGTTTTTTCATTTCTGGTGCCAGGATCAGCACCACTGGATTGGACTTTCTCTGTTTTATTGAAATTCTTTGAGACTAAGATTCACATAGCCTAATAGTAAGACATATCCACTGCTATGTTTTTATTATTTGCAAATGCTTGACCATAATAAAAAATTATACTAATTTCATTTTTATTTATTCCATTTTGTCATGCCATTATTTTCTGAGTTTTAAAATATCTTTGATATAGCTGAATGTATAAAGGTGAATCCAAAGCACAGACAATGTATTAATTCTGGTAGTCTATATTATTCTTGACTCTATCTTGAGTATTCTCCCAAAGTATTGTGCTTGATGATTTTCACGCCCAGAAATAGTTGTATTGGTCTTGATTAAATACCCTTCTACAAGGAAGATATTGAAAGCATGTAAACTTGGGGGTGGGGAGCACACTAAAAGAACACTGGGTTTACTTGGGACAACACTTGTGTGCATGGGTATAGGATTATTTACAGGATCCTAGATAACTTAGCATATCTCTAGTCCTGAAGAAAAAAGGCTTCTCTTCCTCTGTGCATTAAGCTTTTAACATCACTGTTCATTTAAAATGTGTATATACATTAGGTGACATTTTTATTTTTATTCAATAAGAAATTGTGCCAGGTGATGGTAGGCGGATTTCTGAGTTCGAGGCCTGCCTGATCTACAGAGTGAGTTCCAGGACAGCCAGAGCTATACAGAAAAACCCTGTCTCGAAAAACAAACAAACAA
>NW_022196899.1:30837323-30851487 GCF_008632895.1 Mastomys coucha | reverse complement strand
AACATTACAAAGAAGTATCTAAAAGGTATAGAATATTATGTTTAAAAATAATGCCTTTGGAAATAAAATGTCTAGATTAGAATTCCAGTTTATAATCCTTACTACAGGGGTGAATTAGAAAATAATAGAAAATCACATGCAACTTACATGGCTATCATAATAGAAAGGAGTGTAACATGTTACAATAGTTTTTAGACTTATGTGTTCATAATATTTGGAATAGAATATGAAAAATGCAGATTCCTAATCCCAGATCCAGAAATTCAACTTTAAAGAACAAGTTCTATGATTCTGATACAAGATGATGCTTTAACAAACACAGGATCCAGAGTCAGATTCCTTGGGGTTGAATGCTGGTTTCACTACTTACAACATAACTGCTCTAACCTCATATTTCTCCTAAAGGAAGTTATAATGAATATGATGTCAGTAACTTGCTGCACTCATTAAAAATTCTTCTGAATTCAATAAATAATATATAAAATTGTTGAGCTTTGTATTTCAATATTTTAATAAAATGCCTTCTTTGCTTAATATATATGATTCTTTTTAAAAATTTTTTTAGAGAAAGTAATAATTCTAACCTTTCAGTGATCTTCCCACTTAGGCCATCCACAATCTCCAAAGAATTGTCCCCTTGTGCCCAATTCAAACTGAGTGATTTATGGTCCAAGTTTATTTGCAGAGGATATGCAGTAGGCACTAAGCTAATATGAGGTCTGTTGACCAAGTAAAACATGGGCAGTTTTGAAGTGAGTGCATCATCAACACGCTGGTTTATTGCGATTTCTAGGCCTCTTGTGTCATTGCAATTCCCATCACCTAGAAAGAAAAAACAAAATACATTTAGGAATTTAAGATCAAAAGGTTGTGTTAAAAGCCTAAAGATAAATAATGGCAATGGGTTAACTGTAAACAATCTAAAGCTCACTTCTCCTTTAATCTTCTCTATCCTACATCTGTCCTCTTAGCAGCTACTTTCATATATGTTACCAAATCAGTACACCATAGTAATTAACAACAGTTTCATCTAAAAAGGCTCAAAAAGGAAATAATGAAGTAATACTGGTAAATAAAAGCAAAGAACCAAGGGTATGAAGATGGCTCAAGATTTGCACTGGCTGTTCTTCCCAGCACACATAGTGGCTCACAACCTTTTGTAACTTCAGTACCAGAAGGTCTGATGACCTCCTTGGGTTCTTCAGACACTGCACATCCATGACACACAAACATACATGCAGGCAAAATACCCAAATACATAAAATGAAAAAATAATTAAAAACGCAGAGTAATTGGGTCCAGCGGGACCAGGCACACAGGAACTCTGCTAGCCCAGTGACTTGGGTTCCTTCCGGTCTGCCTGGGCTGGGGTCCAGAGCAGATCTTGGGTGCATGCTCCGCAGCCAGTCCCACAACACCCAGAGGATGCTCCACTCCCAGGCACTCTGACACACCCAGGATCAGAGAGCATACCTTGGGCACAAGCTCTGCAGCCAGTCCCACAACACACAGAGAAAGCCACACTTTCAAGTGATCTAACAAGCCCAGGATCCCAGGATCCCAGAATCACAGGATCACAGAGACTGCTTGACTCTGAGGAGTTCTGACACAACCAGGATCACAGGAAGGACAGGCAGATTTGGCTACGATGGAGGTAAAATCCTTTGGTGATTTGAGGGTCATTGAAGTACAGCCTTATTACAATGAAATCCAATGTCTAAAAATTGTTCTTATTTTGGGCTTGTACCACAGAAAAAGCCAAGATTTTAAACTCTACTAAATACAAAACAAACACAAAGACTTTATATATTTATGTTCATTTAAGAAAATACTGGTAGTGATGTATTATTTTGAAATATACAGTTAATATGTTTGGAGTTATTTGAAATTTATACTGAGAAAAACTATGTATTTTCAGTATTGCTGTAGATAATCATCTATATAACACTGTTAAATTGAGTGTTTTATATCAAACAACTTTTATAATACTCATTATTGTTATGATATTTTGTAAATTTTAAGGAATATGACAAAAAAGATATCGTAGGTATTGAAGAGGGGGGTCTCTGGGAGGAGTTGGGGTACAAAAGGAAAACAAGAATGTGATTTAATTGTATTTATTTAAAATATGTTTTTAAATGTTAACAGATTCAGACAAATTGAAATCATGTAACTTTTTTCATAATAATGCAAGAAAAGTTAAAATAAATTAAAAAAAGAATTAAAAATGCAAAAAACCAGTACTGACCCACAAAGAAATAGTACTTTTTACAGAGTTCTGCCAGAAAGAACTTACTCATTTTGTCTCAGTTCTCTGGTTTCAACATGAAATCAGCACTGGGGGATCAAACAAGGCTGACTCTTTAATCTTCTATACCTAATGGCCAGCCACACATTATAGCCAATAGAGGACCACAACGTTCCATTTCAGGACATAAAGCAAGTCAAAGAATGCCAATTTTGGTTAACATTATGAACAGTACCAAGAGCTTTGTATTCTCCTAATATTGCTGAGGAGAGTAAAAGTATTCTCAAGAGCTACTAGAGCCACTCACTTTGGCTATCAGACAACTAAAATGATAAACACCAAGGAATTGGAAAAGACTGGGATCCTGGTGGCAGCCAGAGGAAAGGTGAGGGTTGTCTCTCAGAAAGAGATTTCATACTGTTTTGACAAATTGTCAGACAATCTTGCAGGAGAAACTAGAACTGACCAGGATGAATGGGACAGACTGCAGCAGGGATGACGGTAAGGCATGCATGCCTTCTGTCTTTTCTTTAAACCTAAATCTCCTATTAAAGACGCTGAAAACCTTTCCAAAGCTAAAATGAAGTTTTTAATACATTGTTCTTTGCATTCATAATCTAAGTTAACATGGGCTTGGAAGAATCAATATAAAGAATTGAAGGATCACTGACATGACTCTTACTGAGTTTGATCCCAGAATCCTCGTAGTAGAAGGAGATAACCTATTCCTCCCAAGTTGTACTTATATAGCGTGACACATGAATACACAAACACAAATAAAATGTAATTTTAAACTTATTTTAAAAAGAATTCTAATAGTCCATAAGACTTAAGAGAATGAAGATAAAGTTATTTTCAAAGATTTAAACTTAATCTGTAATGTTCCTTGTTATAGAATTAAAAGTGAAGCAAAGTTCAATTATATAAAGGATGAAGCTTGTAAAGAACTGGAGACGTAGCTGGGCCGTGGTGATGCAAGCCTTTAATCTCAGCACTTGTGAGGAAGAGGCAGGTGGATTTCTGAGTTCGAGGCCAGCCTGGTCTACAGAGTGAGTTCCAGGACAGCCAGGGCTACACAGAGAAACCCAGTCTCGAGAACCGCCCCCCCCCCAAAGAACTGGAGCCATTTAACACAACTGGTTGTGCTCACTCCTATACTCTACTGAGTTTTAACACAGGCTAAGATGATGGCCTATTCAGAATAGCATTTAATAAGTGCTATATGTTAGGTAAGAAACTGTATGACATAACAAATAAACTTCAATTAACTCTCAAGATCTTCCAAAGATCTAAATCACTCTCTTAGAATAGTTGTTTAAGTAAGAATTGCTAAAAATGTGAGCCATTCAACTACTTGTGTCAGAATCCACTGCAGAGTCTCTAAACTGTGTCCTCTTAGCTTTATATTACAGATTCCAAGAGGTCCAGAAAGCTTCATTTTCTTACTTATACACATAACACAGTTTTAGATTATACCAGACAGATCACTATTTTCATATGAGATCCACAGAGAAACTGAGAGAAAAAAAATCTGACTCAATTTTCTAAAGCCATTTTCTTTCCATTGCCTGCATACACCCTCCCCCCAACTGCTCAGTGCAAGGTGGCAGTCAAATGACCAGATCTAATTTTTCTGTTCCTATTCCAATTCACTAACCAAAAATGCAAAAGAATCAATGTCTAGTCTCTTTTGCAACATTATAACTACAGTATGAAGTTATATCACACAATTTTTTTTAAAATACCATGATAAAACTTAACAAAAGCTCTCATCACCAACTATGTATATGTGGTTCCCAAAAACGCACACAAATTTCTTAGATTCCATGACACATTTATCAAGAACAAAGAGAATCTGCTACAGAAGATTTAGAAAAATTTAACATGTCTTGAAAAAAGGATTCAAATGGGCTCAAACTGAATAGACTGTAAGAACATTAGTCAACAATAGAATCTAAACAAGTATCAAATAGTAGTTCTCCATGGACTGACTGAAGTAAGCATGACTGTGGGTCTGAGTAAGCAGGCATTCTCACTCACAGTCAGTGGGGAGGCACACCAGCGACTCTTTGGAATATTTCATGGAACTGCATATCTTTGACTTGCAATGTTACTTGCAGGACTTCATACTATAAATATCCTTTACATGTATGAATATTAAGTATGAAGAGGTCATTCACAATAACATTTTTTGTTTTGTTTTTTTGTTTCTTTGTTTTTTGAGTTTTGTTTGTCTGAGACAGGGTTTCTCTATGTATCCCTGGCTGGCCTCGAACTCAGATATCTGCCTGCCTTTGTCTCCCAAGTGCTGGGATTAAAGGTGTGCACCATCTCTTCCCAGCACAATAACATTTTAGTAGGCACAAAAGATCAGATACAATCTAGAATACCATCAACTGATACCTGGTTAAATAAATTGTGATATATTCATGTATTATAAAGTCAAAAGGATTAATAAAGATGTTATTTACATATACATATGTAAATCTTTCCAAGGTCCTTTTTTAAATATGAAAGGTGGATGTAGAAAGTATAAATTGGATGTTCCTGCTGATATCTGTGTATCTAAAGTATAAAATATAAAAAGGAATATATATACTGATTTCAATAAAGCACAACTTAGTTATCCATAGAAGAAAAAATAAGAAACTAACAATATGTCCTTTCACAGAAGTAAAATGAGTGCCTAGGGACTATGGTGGGAGAGAGACTTTTTGCTAAGTCTTTAAAATCACAAATCAAGTTAATGTATTTCCTCCACACTTAAAATAAAAATAATATTAGCAAAACAAATAACCATTTTCTGTTCTACAATGTGAATTGTGAAGTTGAACATACACATATGGAAAAGCTGGGCATGGTGTCAAATGTTTTAGCATTTGAGGAGCAGAGGCAGAAACATCAGGAGTTCAAGGCTAGTCTCAGTTACAAAATGGGTTTGAGATAAGCCTAATCTACATAAGACTCTGTCTCAAACAAACAAAGAAATCAGAGAGATCTCAACTAAGCAACTTAGCCATGTCTCTAAAGGTCTTAGAAAAACAAAAACAAGCCAGACACCAAAGCAATAGACAGAAAGAAATCCTAAATCAATGACATGAAATAAAAACTACAAAGAATCAATATAAAGAGTAAGTCCTTTGAAAATATAAACTAGATTAATAAACTCTTCACCAAAGTAATAAATACTCAAATTAACATAATTAAGAGATGAAACCAAAGTTCATTAGGGAATACTCTAAAAACCTAGATTCCTAAATGCTGGAATTAGCCATCTTCTATAACCAGGCACACATATGGGAGGCACTGGTACACCAACCCAGCCACAAACCTTCAACCTGCAGTTTGTCCTGGCTGCAGAGACTACATCCAACAACTAATGGGAGCAGATACAGAGTCCATCAGAAAAACACTAGGTGGACCTTGGAGAATCTTGTTGGGGGTTTGGGGGAGAGGATTGGAGGAGCCAGAATGGTCAGGGATACCATAAGAACATGGCCCTCAGAATCAACTGACTGGGACTCATGGGGGTTCATAGAGATCAGGGAACCTGTAGGGGTCTGATCTAGGTCCTCTACATATATGTTATGTTTCTGTAGCTTGGTGCTCTTCTGGGAATAATAAGTTTGAGTGAAGACTGTCTCTGACTCTCTTGCCTACTTGTGAGACCTTTTTCTTCTTACTGGGTTCCTTGTGCAGCCTCGATGTGATGGTATGTGCATGGTCTATTGCAGCTTGTTATTTAGTTGATGTCCTTAGGAGGCCTATTTTCTTCTGAGGAGATAGATGAAGATGGGGTTGGATTTGGAAGATAGGAAAAGTGGAGAGAAGAGATTAGCAGAGAGAGAAGAAAGGGGAAACTGCAGT
Source organism: Mastomys coucha (assembly GCF_008632895.1). Taxonomy (NCBI): domain Eukaryota; kingdom Metazoa; phylum Chordata; class Mammalia; order Rodentia; family Muridae; genus Mastomys; species Mastomys coucha. Next base: position 30,845,372 of record NW_022196899.1, on the reverse strand, counting down.
CAAGATGTAATATATGAAAGAAAAATAAATTTAAAAATAAAAATTTTAAACACACTCAACATTTTTACACCAAAATTTCCCCGCATCATTCAAGCAATAAATGAGCAGATGAATTAAATAATTCTCAAAAGAAACATAAATGGCCAATAAATACATAAAATTTTAAATATTCTTAGCCCTCAGAGAAGTGCAAACCAAATCAGGCTGAGGTGAGATTTCATCTCACCCCAGTCAGGATGACTATCATCAAGAAAACAAATGACAATACATACTGGTGAGGATATTGAGAAAGAGAAAAACACAAAATAAATTGCTGGCAGGAATGTAGACACTATGAAAGTCAGAATGGAGGCTCCTAAAAAACAAAAAACAAACCCTAATACTGCAATGGCCATATGATCTAGCTGTAACATTTCTAAGTATGTACCCAAAGAACTCTAAGTGTCCCAGACTTAAGTTCACATCCACACATTTATTACAGCAGTAAGCACAATCCCTAAGACATGACACCTGCCTAGGTGTCCTTTAACAGATGAATGGGAGAAGGAAAGTTAGTATATAAATACAATGTGATTTTAGTAATGTTTTCTCATATGAAGAATCTAAATTTTCATACATACATGTATGCATATAGTGTATACACACAAAAACACACACACCATGAAAGCCAACAGATACCAGTGGAGGGGAAAGGAGAAAAAAGGGAATGCAGTTATTCACTAATAGGACATGAATATGAACATAATACAATGACATATGAGCATGTAAATGCCATGATTCCCATTATTGTGTGTGCTAAATAATAACACATAGAAGAAAAAACTACAGAAAGAAATAATAATGGCATGTATATATGAAAATGCCATAACGAATCTCATTACTTTGCATGCTAACTTAAAAGAAGAAAATTCCCAAACTTTTTCAATGAGATAGTATCTGGAAAGCCATCTAAATATAAATTCAAAACTCAACAGCATCTTCTATCTAAGAAATGAATAATCTGTCAGTTGTGTTCCAGTTAATCAGACTCATTTGATCAATTAAAAGGATTAACGTAATATATTAAAATGATGTAAGAATAAGAAGGGGGAAATGGGCATTTAATTTCTTAGAGAAGACAAGACACAGCATAAGCATTTAGATTTAGGAGGTTCAAAAAAGCATCTTTTCCATGAAGAAATGTGATTCAGTATCAGGTAAATGAAACTGTAAGTTTAAGACAGAATAAGTCTAAGTGTTTAGTGTGTTAATTCTTGGCCTCCTATAAGATTATTATACAAGTCATATAATAAGTGTAATTTCTAGAGATGACAAAACAAATAGCTAAACAAAGCAATAATGTGTAGTGAGAGTTTTGGTTTCTTTCTTTTTTTTTTTAAAAGATTTCTTTATTTATTATATGTAAGTACACTGTTGCTGTCTTTAGATACACTAGAAGAGGGCATCAGATCTCATTAAGGATGGTTGTGAGCCACCATGTGGTTGCTGGGATTTGAACTCAGGACCTTTGGAAGAGCAGTCAGTGCTCTTAACTACTGAGCCATCTCTCCAGCCTGAGTTTTGGTTTCTTACGTTATTTGAACATGCTTTTGTTTTAACCCCAAGTGTGGGATAAGAGGCTACTTCACAGATTGTGGTTTGCTTCATGAACAGGGTCATCATTTTTGCCAGCTGCTGCTGCTGGTTCCTGCTGCTGTCTGCTGCCACTCTGGATTGCTGTTGTTGGACTGCTGGAGATTCTGATGATGAAGACTGGACTTCCCCCAGGGAGCCCAACTCCCCTAATCGGCAGGAGCACCCTATAGAGGTCTATACCCTCTTTCCCTCTAACCTTCTTTCTCTCCTACCTAGTGTTGGGGGATTAGAAGGAAATAGGGTGGAATAAGTGTTGGGAGGGAGGTAGAGGTTTAAGAACCTAATAAAATAGTAAAAAACCAAAAATTACATCAACAGTGATGTGTGCTTTTTAAGTCTCATTTATGCAAAAGCTGGTTATATACTAGTAAGTCAAATGTTGTTTCCCCCACACTAAATATCCTCAAATGTGCTGAAACTCACCAACAAGTATACTGCTGATATAAACTGGCTGTATAAAGTGACTCAGCAAGGCTCCCTGTACACCAAGCACCTCCCATCTTGTCAGCTTGTCACTTGAGGACATACTGTTTACTCTATTAACCCCGTCTGCAGAACAGTAAACAGTAAGATAAATTTTGCCTTCAACAGCCACATGGAGACTCAGCTCTTCATTGGCTTCAAACGCAGAAATAGAATGAGGATTAAGGCGTCTAGAGAGAGAAAAAAAGTTTTCTTTAAGAAAAATAAAATTGCTAAAAGTAAAATGTGCATGCTCTCAAAAATTGTTCTCTACCAGGTTTAATTTGCCAGTACACACTTAATTCCAGTAACATGAGCAGATATACAAATATAAATACAAAGAAAAAAGTAGGAATGGGTTCATCATCTCAAAAAAGTAATACATAACAAATTACCAACACACAAAGCTTCAGCACAATTTTCCTATTATCAACATTTTTACGGCCATTAATATAGAATGGTAAGATCTAGTGGCAGCACATGCGTTTAACTCCAGCAGTTGGGAGACAGAGGCAGACAGATTTCCATGAGTTCATGACCAGCTCAACATCTGCCAGGGGTATATCATAAGATATCTCAACTCCTTTACCCCTGCCAAAAAGTTTAGGATCAGCCTTGGCTATATAATGAGTTTCTGGTGGTTTGAATATATTTGGCTCATGGGAAGTGGCACTATTAGGATGTGTGGCCTTGTTGGAGGAAGTATGTCACTGTATAGGCGGACTTCCAAGGTCTCTTAATGCTTAAGCTTTGCCCAGTGTGGAAAGAATCTCTTCCTGTCTGCCTTTGGATCAAGATGTAGAACTCTTGGTTCTTTCAGTATCATGTCTGCTTGCACACTTCCATGCTTCCTACCATGATGTTAATGGACAAAACCTCTGAAACTGTAAACTAGACCCAATTAAATATTTTTCTACATGGTCATGGTGTCTCTTCATAGCAATAAAACTCTAACTAAGACAAAGTTCAAGCTTAGGCTGGGCTACATGAGACTGTCAAAAAATTAATAATAATAACAAAAGTTTTCATTCTTATACTTTGAGAACTAGGTTCTCCTATATAAAAAGTTTTAAAATATAGAGTGTAAAAAATTAATTAATTAAAAAAGTGTAATAAAATTTTAACTGTCAAAATTTTAAAACTACAAAATGATGAAATGTTAAAATTTTTATTCAAAATTCACCTATGGTAAAATGTTAATAAAATCTAAAATTATTTTTCTTGAATTTTATCTATCCATGGATCTTATTTTCAGAGAAATTCCTAGAATTTTTTTATAAAACTATTGTCCATGGTCACTTCTAGGTGGAGAGGCTGGGGTGGGCTTTTCTTCGGCCTCACTGTTCTTATGTGTACTATTCAAAGTTCTCCCTACCTGATATGCATTCATCAAACAATGCCGTTTGACCATACAATAGTGTTTAGTCTCCTGTATTTGAATATGAATACTACATAGGTCCATAATTTCCTAAAGCTTTTGAAATCTTCAAGGCAGAATTTTTTCAATACAATAGAAAAGAAAGTGGTGGAGCACAAGTATTTTTTGAAAGTAGTCATAGATCAGAGTGAATGGAAAGGAGACACAGCTGCTGGTGGAGGTGGTGGTGGATTTGTTGTGCCCTGAAGCTGAAATATACAGCTCAAGGATACAGAGAATATACATACACATGGGCTTACTCTTCTTGTTTGAGAAAGGGATTCAGAACATATATACAGTGATCATCCTACTGTCTTTTAAAAACAACTTCCATAATACTTACAACTGTGACTTAATTTGGGCTGATCCTTTAGGCAACTGGTTCATATAGAGGTAGAGGTTGATGTTCTGTTTCAGAGTAAGTAGATTAGAAGCTGGTTCTGTACAAAAGATTGACTTTTCCATCATAGCAGGATTTTTGCTATAGAAGAGCAGAAGCTGTCTATAAAAGTACCTAAAATGAACATAGTAACTTTGTTAAGTAATAAAATTTATTATAGATGTATCTTAATGAGCTCCATAACCAAATATAACATGAGCAATGTTTCTGTGCATCAACAGTTTTGATACTGACAAGAATCTTATAACCTTAACGGGTGAAAAATTAAGCCCCTAAGGAAGTCCTGACACTGGACTGCCTTCTAACTCATGTTAAAGCACGGCTGCTTCATTCCTATTCTGCACTGCACATCTGAGTTTCTATCATATCTTGCAAAGGACCCATTTCTACAGGTTCCTTCTTTCTTCCTGAGAGAGTTCTGAAGAGTCAACTTGTTGCCCTTTTCCCTATTAAATTAAATTCCTCCAATTTTACTACTATCACCATCACAAACATTGTTTCTTAGTGCTAGTGAACAAAAACCCAAGAGCACAGATACAGCACAGGGAACGTTAGGGGTTGTACAAAGTATATAAAAATGCCAAACATGAGAAAAATGTCACACTTTAAAGGTAGCATTAAGAAAGTCAGATAATGCCAGGCAGTGGTGGCGCATGTCTTTAATCAGTGCCTGGAAGACAGAGGCAGGTTGATTTCTGAGTTCAAGGCCAGCCTGGTCTACAGAGTGAGTTCCAGGACAGCCAGGGCTATACAGAGAAACCCTGTCTCGAAAAACCAAAAAAAAAAAAAAAAGGAAGTCAGATAATTCCATCAGCATCAAGGGAAAATGGACAAGAATGAGTTAACTCCTATGGGCTTCCACAATAGTGTGTGTGTGTGTGTGTGTGTGTGTGTATGTGTGGTGTATGTACATAAATGTGCATGACTGTACATACAAAGGCTAGAATAAGATGATAGGTGCTTTCCTCAACTCTTCCCCCTTACTGTCCTGAGAAAGGCAGTTTGTCTTGCAGTTTGGGCTGGGTTAGTGGCCATAGAGATCTCAGGATCTGGCTGTCTCCACTCCCTAAGGCTGGGGTCACAGGAACAAGCAGTCTTGTCCAGCTTTGTATTTGAGTTCTGGGAATGTGCAAGCAGGTTGTACTGGCTGGTTTTGTGTGTCAACTTGACACAGGCTGGAGTTATCACAAAGAAGGGAGTTTCAGTTGGGGAAGTGCCTCTATGAGATCCAGCTGTGGGGCATTTTCTCAATTGCCCCTTGTGGGTGGTGTCATCCCTGGGCTGGAGGTCTTGGGTTCTATAAGAGAGCAGGCTGAGCAAGCCAGGAGAAGCAAGCAAGCCAGTAAAGAACATCCCTCCATGGCCTCTGCATCAGCTCCTGCTTCCTGATCTGCTTGACTTCCAGTCCTGACTTCCTCTGGTGATCAACAGCCATGTGGAAGTAAGCCAAATAAACCCTTTCCTCCCCAACTTGCTTCTTGGTCATGTTGTTTGTGCAGGAATAGAAACCCTGACTTAAGACACAGGTCCTCATGTTTTTAGAGGAAGCACACTTGACCATCTACATTTTGTTTTAAAATATTCCAGCAAAGAAAAGAGCAACAGTGAGAACACAGAAATTAAGCAAGAGTAGCAGAATGCCGACAACTGCTCAGGCTAGGGGACGAAACTTACTCCAACTTAATTTAATATTTGCTATAATCAAAGTCTGTGAGAAGTTTAATGGTTTAAGAGAATCAAAAGTTGGTGCATATTATGGGAAGTAACTCAATTCCCACTCTTCATGTTTTTATATACAGAAACATTCTTGGCTGTCGTGACCCTCCATCTACTTCTTCCTCTTGTGAAGAGCAGAATTGTTGATCAGTTTGGGAAAAAAAAAAAAGAGGAATCTGACTTCAGCTCTTTTCTTTCTCTTTTGATATATCAGTCTAGAGCAATGTTCTCAGCCCTCTGAGTGCTGTGACCCTTTAATACAGTTCCCCATGTTGTGAGGAACAACCATAAAATTATTTTGTTGTTACTTCATAAATGGAATTTTGCTACTGTTATGAATTGTAATGTAAATTCCAGATATCTGATCTACGGCCCCTGTGGAGTAATCTTTGAACCCCAAGTGGGTCCTAAAGCAAAGGATACACCACTTATACTCTGCTGAATAATAGTAGAGTATTGGAGGAATTTATAACTGGAAACCTATGCTTTTCTGGTGCTATATTTGGATAAGTATATCTAATTTAGATGTGAATTAGGATCAAGTTTACTTTGTATTAACATAATGTTATACTTTCCAATATCTTTAATCATTCAAAGATAATATTTCTAACTTTAAAATATCTTGAGGTGCTCTTTTTAAAAAGATTTATATCTGAGTGAGGTAACTCAGACTCAAAAGGACATACATGTTATATGCTCACTACTAAGTGGATATTAGCCAATAAATACAGAATACCCAGGATACAATCCTCAGAACTCAAGGTTAACAAGCCGAAGGGCCCACATGAGGATACCTCAATCCCACTAGGGAGGGAGAAGAAAGCAGTTAGTTGGGGGGGGGGCTGAATGGGAGAGGGTAGGAGAAAAGGGGAACATAATCAGGTATTGGGTGCAGGGGAAACAGGACTGAAGCCCTGAGGACCAGCCGAAAGAATGGAAACAGGCAATCTCAGCAGGGAGGAGTTGGGGGGACCCTCTAGAATGTACCAGAGACCTCGGAGGTGAGAGACTATCAGGACTCAAGGGAAGGGACCTTAGATAAAAGGCCCTACAGTGGAGAGAGGGAACTTGTACAGTCCATCTCCAGTAGAAGGACAGGGCATCAAGTGAGAGATGGGTTGTCATCCCACAGTCAAAAACTCTGACCCAAAATTGTTTTTGTCTAAAAGAACTGCAGGGACAAAAATGGAGAAGACCCTGAGGGAAAGGAGGTCCAGTGACAGGGCTCAGATTGGAATCCATTTCAAGGGGAGGCTCCAAGGCCTGACACTATTACTGATGCTATAGTGTGTTTACAGACAGGAGCCTAGAGTGACTGCCCTCCCAGAGGCCTAACGAGCAGCTGAAAGGGTCAGATGCATATACTTGCACCCAACCAAAACAGAAGCTGGGACACCTGTGGTTGAATTAGGAAAAGGTTGGAAGAGGAGGAGGGCGACCCCATAGGAAGACCAGCAGTCTCAACAAACCTGGACCCAGATCTCTCAGACATGTAAACACCAACCAGGTAGCACACACTAGCTGATATGAGGCCCCGACATATATACAGCAGAGGACTGCCTGGTCTGGCGCCAGTGAAAGAAGATGCACCTAGCCCTCAAGAGACTTGGGGCTCCAGGGAGTAGGGAGGGCTGGTGGGATACGGGTGGGGAGTGGGGACATCCTCTTGGAGATGGGGGAGGAGGTATGGGATGAGGGCAGACCAGGAGGGAGATAACGACTGGACTGTAAAAAAAGAATAATTAAAATTAATTAATTAATTAATTATTATGTAGTATTCTGCCTGCATATATGCCTTCATGCCAGAAGAGGACGCCAGATCTGAGCCTCCATGTGGTTGCTGGGAATTGAACTCAGGACCTTCAAAAGAGCAGTCAGTGCTCTCAACTTCGGAGTCATCTCACCAGCTATCTTGTAGTGCTCTTAAAAGTTAGTTCCCAAGAAGTCACCAAAACATATACAATACACTATAATTACCATGGTGATGTTACCACAACTTAAGAATATAAAATGACTTGGATTAGAGGCTGATACTCTTTGCTTTGTTATGAGTAATGTTCCACTTGAAAACAGGAAAATTCCTATGTAGTTACTTTGGTCTGAGAACATTACTACTTAAGGCATTAACACATCCTTTACCTTACCTAAGGAGAGATCTTCGTGCTGTAACAACTGCATGAGTGTCATGCAGCACCCTTCCATTCGGCTTGATGCACTGGCTATAGTTGTATTCGCCTGTGCCTATAGCCACAACTTCATGATGTCCAGCTGAAACAGCAGCAAGTTGTTAGTTAACCTCCCTTTCTATGCTCAAGCTCTACCTTTATCCTCATTTAAAAAATTGGAAAAAAAAATTGGAAACAACCCAGATGTCCCTCAACAGAGGAGTGGATACAGAAATTGTGGTACATCTACACAA
>NW_022196899.1:30834677-30836606 GCF_008632895.1 Mastomys coucha | reverse complement strand
TGTTGTTTTTGTTTGTTTCTTTGTTTTTTGGAGGGGAAACTGGGAATGGAGAAATTTACATATAAATAGGGAAAATATCTAAAATAAAAAAATATTTTATTTTTATTTATGTGATGTATGCATGTATCTGTGTTTATGTTGTGAAATATCTACAGAATTGACATCATTGATAAGTCCTGCAGTACAGGACTGATAAGGGCCTGTTCATATGAATGGAATGCTAAAGCCAGAAGATTTCTCCTCATTTATTATAGCAGTTATCAAACAAATTTTGCTTTTGCTTTTCCTCCTTTGGTCCCCTTCTGGACCTTACAGCTTTCTACCTCAACAGGCTCCTTTCTGCTTTTCTAATTCATGTAGCCTTTTGTTCCTACTCCCCTTCCTTAATACCAACTCGTTTCCTACCTAGCTTCACAACTTGTACCCACTCCACTTATCTACACACATGCCAACACTATAAGTTAAAATCTGCATAAGAGAGAATACGATTTTCTTTTGGGGCCTTTATCAGCTCACTTAATAAGTACTTTCCAAGATCTGTCCATTTTCTAGTTAGCTTCTTACAACCCAGCCAAAACAATAAGGCTAGGAAGCAAGGTACTGCAGTCTAGGAATCCACGCGAATTACTGCAGGAATGCCTGCTTGGCTTCCCTCACATTTCACTAGCTCACATACACACATGTATTTCCTAAAACATTTTAATTCCCTCTTATATTCTTCATACAACTTCATGACACCTTCCAGAATTTCAGTGCACATGGGAGTCACTCACCATTCTACTATATAAACTTGAAGTGGTGATTTTTACCTCTACTAGTATATTGTTATCACCTGCACATTGTTGATTTAAATACAGATTTTTCTATTTTTGTTCATGTTCCCGGTTCTTACAAAGAAATTCCACTGCAACATCTTCAACTGTGGTTATCTCATATCTAATATCTTTTGCATTATTAATCTTATTAAATCTAATTTTGACTGGCTTTTAAGTAGTCAAATACCATATCTTACCAATTTAAATATATTTTATTTTACTTCTGTATATATACTATCATGTATTGTTAATAAATTCATCTCCTTGTTGCCCCAATAAATATTTTCCACCACATTTGTTCCTAATGCCTTCTTCTGTCTAAAAATAATTTCTCTCCTCTTCAGGGAAACCACTAGCATTTAAAGTTTTAGCTTAAGTCTCGCCTGATGAAGAAGTTTTTTATTCAGTGATCTATGAATTCTCATAATTTGTTTTTTGAAACATGGCCTAATTATGCAATTCCAGACTGATCCTTACATTATGATCCCCCTGTCTCATACTTCTGATTCTACAATTACAAAAGGGTGTACCAACATGTCCACATTCTCACATGTTTGCATGGTTAAAAGCAGTTTTCATTTTTATCATCTTAGACACACACACATACACACATATATATATATATATATGCACATATAAGATATATAAGAGGTATATGATGTATATTGTAAATATGATATATACATATACATACATATATATGTATACACACATATGTATACACACACACACACACACACACACACACACACACACACATATATATATATATATATATTTATCTTCTCTTCCCACCTGGATCATAAATATTTCTTAAGAATATATCAAATACCAAAAATTGTGTTATCAACATCTCTAATACAAAATTCAAACTCTAAACATTAAAAGGCAAGATAAAGTTAAAATAGAACTGAAACATCAAAAGGTTCACAAGAACATGCTCTTTCATATTTTGATGTTTTCTTATTTGAAAATAAAGACATTAATTAATTTGTATTATTCTGTCTTTGGTGTGTGCTATAATGAGGGTGGATGTGGAGAAGGCATGGCCTGTGGTGGGGAAGGTTTAAGTGTCAGGCCCTTCACTAGTCTGCAGCTTTCTGTTGGCCTGTGG
>NW_022196899.1:30830590-30834545 GCF_008632895.1 Mastomys coucha | reverse complement strand
CTGTGGTGGGGAAGGTTTAAGTGTCAGGCCCTTCACTAGTCTGCAGCTTTCTGTTGGCCTGTGGTGGGAAGGTTTAAGTGTCAGGCCCTTCACTAGTCTGCAGCTTTCTGTTGGCTCCTGCTCAGTTCATGTTGTCTTTACCTTTGAGAAGCTTTGAATATAACGACTCGCCTATCAGAAAAGATCACTTCAAATCAATGTAAAATCACTGTCTACAGAAGCAGAACATAAAATATACAGTATGGTTCAAATCATTAAGGTATTAATTTTTCTGTAGAGTAACATATACCAAATATATGGACGTACCTCTTTCAATAATGAAAGCAGCCAATGAACTGCTACATTTCAGATATTGTGAGTGACTAGAAATTAGTTGACCAAATGTTTCTTTAACAAGCTGTGAAATCTTGGCATACTGGACTTGTCTCCCTTCTAGGAAAAATAAAAATCAGGATGAATTTGAAGATTGTTATTTTTCTAAGAGATGTGTCATTTTGCAGTTACATTAGTGATTTATAGAGATATGTCCCCTCTTTGTTATGGTTATATTCAGCTGTAAAAGAATACAAGTTACAGAGCTCTTGGAGTAACTTCTTATGAATGATATGTCAGTACTAACCTTACTATCTGAACATCACTGTTTATGTTCGTAGAACTCAGTCAGATATGATTCTCAAACTCATTTGAGACATAGGGAAATTTTTTTTTTTTGCTATACAATACTGTCTATCTTACATACTATAACATACCACTTCCCTAACCTGTAACAATCAAAACATATTCATCATAGTCATCACAGGAAGAAATATGTAGAACTTGCCCCAATGAGAACTAGTGTAAACCAAAAGCATTTGAACTACTGATAAAGTTTCCCCATATTCCCACTAAAAAACTTGACTGCCCTTCTGCCCCTTTCACCCAGTCCTTTCTGCTGGAACAGACTCCTAGCTGGTCTGCTCCCATGAAGACACCACATTCTGACCCATCCTAGAGGATCTACTGCACTAAGAGCAGTTGACTGCTAGCTGGTCTGCTCCCATGAAGATATAATATGCTGAGCTATCCTAGAGGATCTGCAGCACTCAGAGCAGTTGACTCCACAGCTTGAAGGCAAGTAGGGCAACTGACTGGAGAAACTAAAAGCCTCCCTGGAGTTCTGCTGAACACAGAGAAACAGAAATCACAGCCCATAGGCTCCACTGGAGAACACCTTCACACAGGACAAAAGGTTGACTACTTTACTGAAGACCCAACGGTCTGAAGGCCTCCCAGGAGATCTACTGTAGCCAGGGCAACAGATCAGCAGCTTCTCTGTCCCTCTAAGGAGCCACCATTTTGAAGACCCTACAGGTGGTCTGCTACAGCCAGGGGAGCAGGCCTACTAGGAGACCTGAAGCAACCCAGGGACAAATGAGACAGACTCCAGAAAGAATCACCCAGACCAACAAACACCAGGGATGTCCAGATGGCAAGAGGCAAGTATAAGACCATGAGCAAAAGAAGCCAATATATGTGGGCATCATCAGAATCCAGTTCTCCCACCACAGCAAGCCCTGAAAATACCAACACACCCAAAAATCAGGAACCTGTCCTAAAATCCTATCTCAAGAAGATAATAGAGTCCTTTAAGGAGGGTATACATAACTTAATGAAAAAAATACAGGAAAACACAGGTAAACAGGTGAAGGAATTGAATAAAGCGATCCAAGACCTAAAAGTGGAAGTAGAAACAATAAAGAAAACACAAATGGAGGCAAACCTGGAAATGGAAAACCTAGGAAAGAATTACAGATATAAGTATCACCAACAGAATACAAGAGACAGAAGAGAGAATCTCAGCTGTAGAAGATACCTTAGAAGGAATTGACACAACTGTCAAAGAAAATTGAAAACATAAAAAACTCTTAACCCAAAGCATCCAGGAAATTCAGAACACAATGAAAAGACCAAATCTAAGAATAACTGGAATAGAGGAGAACAAAGATTCCCAGCTCAAAGGACCTGGAAATGTCTTCAACAAAATCACAGAAGAAAGCTTCCTCAACCTAAAGAAAGAGATGGCCATAAAGGTACAAGAAGCCTTTAGAACACCAAATAAATGGGACCAGAAAAGAAAATCCTCTCATCACATCATAATTAAAATACTCAACCCACAGAACAAAGAAAGAATATTAAAAGCTGCAAGGGAAAAGGGCCAAGTAACATACAAAAGTAGACCTATCAGAGTTACACCAGACTTCTTAACAGACTATGAAAGCCTGAAGAGCCTGGTCAGAGGTCATGCAGACTCTAAGAGAACACAAATGCCAGCCCAGGCTACTATACCCAGCAAAACTCTCAAATCAACATAGATGGAGAAACCAAAATATTCTGGGACAAAAGCAAATTCAAACAGTATCTTTTTACCAATTCAGCCCTACAGAGGATCCTAGAAGGAAAACTCCAACACAAGGAAGGTACCTGCACCGAAGAAAGACAAGATATTAAGCATCTCACAACAAAGCCAAAAGGGGAAAACCACAAGCACATAAAACTACCTACAAAAACAAACATATCAGGAACCAACAATCATCTCTCTTTAGTATCTCTCATTATTAATGGACTCAACTCACCTATAAAAAGGCATAAGCTCCACAAACAAGATCCAGAATTTTGCAGCATACAAGAAACGCACCTCAATAACAAAGACAGACACTATCTCAGAGTAAAAGAATGGAAAAAGGTCTTCCAAGCAAATGGTCCCAGGAAACAAGCTGGAGCTGCTATCCTAATATCCAATAAAATAGACTTTCAACCAAAAGTTATCAAGAGTGACAAGGAAGGACACTTCATATTCATCAAGGGAAAAAAAATCCACCAAGAGAAAGTCTCAATTCTGAGCAAGAGCACCCACATTCATGGAAGAAACTTTACTAAAGCTCAAAACACACATTGAATCCCACACAACAATAGCGGGAGACTTCAACTCCCCACTCTCACCAATGGATACGTCATTGAAACAGAAACTAAACAGAGACACAGTGAAACTTACAGAAGTTATGAACCAAATGGATTTAACAGATATCTACAGAACATTTCACCCTAAAACAAAAGAATATACCTTCTTCTCATCACCTCATGATACTTTCTCCAAAATTAACCATATATTTGGTCACAAAACAAACCTCATCCAATACAGAAAAACATAATCCCATGCATTCTATTAGATCACCACGGACTAAGGCTGGTCTTCAATAGAAATAAAAACAACAGAAAGCCCACATACACATGGAAGCTGAACAAATCCCCACTCAATGATAACTTGGTCAAGGAAGATATAGAAAAAGAAATGAAATACTTTAGAATCTAGTGAAAATGAAGGCACAACATACCCAAACTTATGGGACACAATGAAATCAGTGCTAAGAGGAAAATTCATAGCACAAAGAGCCCTGGTAAAGAAACTGCAGAGATCTTACACTAACAACTTAACAACTTAACAACTCTAGATCAAAAAGAAGTAAACTCACCCAAGAGTAGTAGACAGCGGGAAATAGTCAAACTCAGGGCAGAAATCAACAAAATAGAAAGAAATAACAATACAAAGAATCAACAAAACCAAAAGCTGGTTCTTTGAAAGAGTCAACAAGATGGATAAACCTGTAGTCAAACTAACTTAAGGGCCCAGAGGCATCATCCAAATTAACAAAATATGTGCTGTCACCTGAGGTTTTGATCTTAGCCATTCTGATTGGTGGAAGGTGGAATCTCAGGGTTGTTTTGATTTACATTTCTCTAATCACTAAGAACTTTGAACATTTCTTTAGATGCTTCTCAGCCATTCAAGATTCCTCTGTTGTGAATTCTCAGTTTAGTTCTATACCCCATTTTTTGATTGTTTTTTTTAAATTTTATTTTTTTATTAGATATTTTCTTTACTTACATGTAAATTTCTCCATTCCCAGTTTCCCCTCCA
>NW_022196899.1:30824733-30830060 GCF_008632895.1 Mastomys coucha | reverse complement strand
TTTTTTTTTTTTTTTTGGTGGTTAGCTTCTTGAGTTTGTTATATGTTTTAGATATTAGCCCTCTGTCGCATGTGGGGTTAGTGAAGTTTTTTCCCAATCTGTAGATTGCCAATTTTTCTTATTGACTATCTTCTTTGCTTTACAGACACTTCCCAGTTTCATGAGGTCCCATTTATCAATTCCTAAGCTTAGAGCATGGGCCATTGGAGCTCTGTTTAGTAAACTTCTCCCTGTGTCAATGAGTTCAAGGCTCCTTCCCACTTTCTCTTCTATTAGATTCAGTGTATCTGGTTTTATGTTGAGGTCCTTGATCCACTTGGACTTGAGCTTTGTGTAAGGTGACAAATATGGTTCTATTTTCATTTTTCTACATACAGACAGCCAGTTAGACCAGGACCATTTATTGAAGATGCTTTCTTTTTTCCATTGTATATTTTTGGCATATTTGTCAAAGATCAAGTGTCTCTAAGTGTGTGGTTTTATTTCTGGGTCTTCAATTCTATTCCATTGATCAATGGGTCTGTCTCTGTACCAATACCATGCAGTTTTTTATCACTATTGCTCTGTAGTAAAGCTTGAGGTCAGGGATGGTGATTTCCCCAGCTGTTCTTTTATTGCTAAGAATTGTTTTGGCTATTCTGGCTTTTTGTTTGTTTTCTTTTTTGTTTTGTTTTGTGTTTTTGCCTTTCCAGATGAATTTGAGAATTGGTCTTTCCATGTCTTTGAAGAATTGTGTTGGGATTTTGATGGGGATTGCACTGAACCTATACATTGCCCTTGGTAGGATGGCCATTTTTATTATGTTAATTCTGCCAGTCCAAGAGCATGGGAGATCTCTCTATTTTCTGACATCTTCAATTTTTTTCTTGAGAGACTTGAAGTTATTGTCATACAGGTCTTTCACTTGTTTGGTTAGAGTTACCCCAAGGTATTTTATATTATTTGTGGCTATTGTGAAGGGAGTTGTTTCCCTACTTACTTTCTCAACCTGTTTATCATTTGTATAAAGGAAGGCTAGTGATTTGAGTTGATTTTATATCCAGACCATTTGCTAAAGCTGTTTATAAGCTGGAGAAGTTCTGTGGTAGAACTTTGGGGTCGTTTATGTATACTATCAAATCATCTGCAAATAGTGATACTTTTATTTCTTCTTTGCCAATTTGTATCCCCTTGATATCTTTTTGTTGTCTTATTATTCTAGCTAGCATTTCCAGTTCTATATTGAATAGATAAGGGGAGAGAAGGCATCCTTGTCTTGTCCTGATTTTAAGGGGGGGGGGTTGCTTCAAGTGTGTCTTCATTTAATTTAATATTGGCTGTTGGTTTGCAGTAAATTGCTTTTACTATGTTTAGGTATGGGCCTTGAATTCCTGATATCCCCAATACTTTTAACATAGGGGTGTTGTATTTTGTCAAATGCCTTTTCTGCATCTAAGGAGATGATCATGTGATTTTTTTCTTTGAGTTTGTTTATATAGTGGGTTACATTAATGGATTTTCGTATATTGAACCACCAACTTTGCATTCCTGAGATAAAGCAATTCATTGTGGTGTGTATGTAAGTGCAGGTGCCCATAGGAACTAGAGATGTCAAATTCTCCCAGAGCATATTTATCACGTATGTATAAGTGTGTGTGGGTGTGGGGTGTATATGTGAGTGCAGGTAACCGTAGGAACCAGAGATGTCAAATCCTCCTGGAATTGGAGTTACAGGCAGTTGTGAGTGGCCTGCTCTGAGTGCTGGGAACTGAATGGAGGTCCTCTATAGGAGCAGTAGGAGATCTTAACTACTGAACCACCTCTCCAGTCTTACTATACCACTTCTTTGACTACAAGTCAAAATTGCTAATTTCAAGTGAACCCCATTGTCATGAATAACCTGGATTTTCAGAGACAACATAATACTATTCTCATGCAGATATAGTCCACTAAAATATTCTGCAAAGTAGATAGGCTGTAAACTACTGACGACCTTGATAACTGGCCCAACACAAAGTACTCAGTAAAATTTTGTGGGTCTCAAATTTTTTTATTTTTCAAAAGCTTTAACATTTGATTCCTATTTTAACATCATACATTTGTTTGCTTTAACATTTGACTCCTATTTTAACATCATACATTTATTTGTTTGCTCCCCTTTTTCTGACACTTGGCTCCAAAACTCAACTTCCCAAACTGGACTTTATTTTTACAATATATTTTAAATTGTATCCTTTCTGACTCATATACTATAACCCGTTTTCCCAGGGTAATATTATCTAGATTGTTGTTTGAAATTTAACCCCTTGGTCATTACATACATCTATAGAGACTGATTGGATTGGTAAAACTTCTTCTAACATTATGCAATAACCCGTGTAGACTGAGCCCTCGAGGCTATTCATGAATCCTTATACCTTTGAGGTCAAGTGGCTATACCTATCTCTTGTTGGATTTTGTCCTTTAAATATGCTTATTTTCCCAGTCTGTCCATGCAAAAACATCTTGAGATTTTTGTCTGTCTTAGGAAGATGAATACAACAGTAAGGCCGACTAGAAAAACGCAAGCCTGACTAAATAAAAACCGTGAAACTTTTCACTTTACAAATACCATGAAATCTGAAGTATCTCTCAAACTTCATCAACAGACAAGTTAAGAATGTCCTCCCGCCTTCTGGGAGATGATGGTGTGCCAGTCAAGGACACACTGCTACAATACTGAATGTGATAGAGTCACAATAAAACAATGAAAGTTCTAATGTAATGAGGATTTGCTGTGTACCAGTTACTCATGTATTTATTTTATGCCTATCAATCCAGTCCTCATGATAATTTGATGAGGTAATTGCTTTAACAGCAATTTTTAAAATGAAGAAATTAAAGTATAATGAGAATTAATTAGTCTTTGGTCACATATAAACTCAACTGGATATATACACACACATATATATGATTTTTAAAGATGTATTTTCCTATTTTTGTCTGCATGTATATATGTATAACATGTACATGCCCTATTAATCTACCTCCTTATTAAAAGGACATGCCCTCCCAACTATTTTGTGTCATTCTGACAACTGAGCCAAAGTTCTTACACCATGTAGGCAAGTATTCTACTACCAAGCTATGCCTAAGATCCCTCTTATATTTTTAGACAAGACTCACTAAACTGACAGACAGGATGTTTGATGGAGTGGCAAGTCTTGAATCTTCTATCCTCCTGCCACAGCTCACAGAACAGCTAGGATTTATATATAGCCATACCGTCAGAACTGGCTTAAATCCCTTTTTAAGTCTTTTTTCTCCAACCTCATTTATCTTCCTACAAGCAATTTTTAAGGGGAAACTTCTCTTTTAATAGAAGTATGAATAGTCTGAATAAAATGTTAAGGTATATCTTCATATCTGTGCATTTTAATTTTTCAATGGGTTAATTTTCTAAACAGAACTTTACCTACCATATTGTACTTTTGAAACATATGCTGCTTCAGGAGTAACAACAGGTTCTGCAGGGATAGGAGGAGGTCCTGTAAATAAGACCAAACCATAGGAAACAATGAAAGGGCAATGTTGTGAAGCATGAGAGCTAGCAGCTCTTTATTATTCTGCAATAACAGTAACCCAAGAATGCAATAAAAACAAATAAACATGAATCCAAGAATAGGAAAACATTAGGGATATAGTCTGTATACTTTTCTGCCAACTCTGTCATCATCAAATGCTCCTTAGCTCACACTGGTCTTTCCTATTTTGACCAAATAGGAATATCAGCTATCCAAACTAATTTCTGAGTTTCTGGATCTTAACAGTGATTTAGCTTCTTTGTAAAAGTGACAACATTCTGGAACTCAGCAGAGTCTTATTTCAGATACTTAGGAACATTTTCTATTATAATAATACTATGTAAAACACTTGAATACTTTTTGTCAAAATGAGTAAAATATTAAAAATGTTGTCATCAGACTTTTAATAGGACAATGCTATGAATTTTCTAATGAGTTTTCAGTCCAAATCTTTGTAAATGTTTTCCAGCTCAGTCCTAAAAGTTAAAGAGCACATGAAAAACAAGAAAAGTTCATGATACACAGAGAGACACAAAGGAAAAAAAAAATCCAAAAGTTTAACTGAAAAGGCTCGAGTAGCTAAGGTTGTTAATTTAGTTAAAAGAAAGCAGAAAAACATCTCTAGACTAATTTAGATGAAAATCCAGTTAAAGGTATAGAAACAAGTCAGGAAGAGAGGTGCTCTTACCTGAGACCTCACACTAGAGGAAATGCTAACTAGAGTCAGACATATGTACCTGGACTTGAGAAAAGCAAGTTGAAAACTCAGAAGAAAGGATTTAAAATCTATTTACTCAAAAGAGTTTGACTCAAGCAGAAAAAACAAAAAATAAAATAACTAAAGACATTAGCCGGGCAATGGTGGCACACCCCTTTAATCCCAGCACTTGGGAGGCAGAGGCAAGTGGATTTCTGAGTTTGAGGCCAGCCTGGTCTACAGAGTGAGTTCCAGAACAGCCAAGGCTATACAGAAAAACCCTGTCTCAGAAAAAAAAAAAACCCTAAAGACATTAAATTATGGTTATATGAACAAATAATCTCAATAAGTAAAACAAGACTGTACAAAGAAAACTTCATTGTAAAATACCAGGGACAAACAGCCAAACATTTTGAAAAGAAAATGAAAAAACCTAAAATTGGAAAATCCACATATCCAGATTTCAAAGCTTATTCCAAAGCTATGTAATCAGAATAATATGACAGTAATCAAAACAACGTATTATTGTTATAAGCACAGACATGTTGCAGGATTTTTCCTGTTCAATTAGTGCAGAGGAGGCCTGTGATTGGACAGGGAAAAGGGAGTCTGAGCTAAGAGTTGAAGAGACAGCATCTCAAAGGAGAGAAAGGGAGAAGGAGAATGGAGGCAGATGTGAACCAGCATGGCTTGAACCAGCCACAGGTAGCTATGATATCATAAGGAAGCTTTTATCATTATCAACTGACTCTGGAATTACTGTATTGGTATCTTGTAAACTGTAATTTTATTGATACATAATCTGACTGGTTAACTATAAGCTTTAGGAGTTTTGATTTTACTGGGTTACTGGTATTGTGATATCTAACCATGAGGTGGGAGGATCATTTGGTTACTGGAGTGTGGGACAAAACAGGCTGGACCCTGCCAGATTATAGTGTTGTGGCCCACCAGTGCCAGCATTGGAGTGGGAATGTGCCAGATCTTATTCAATATTTACTGCAACATAGACACATAGGTCACAGTGCCCAGAAAGACACAATCCAGATGTTTTTAACAGGGGTGATAAGGTTTTTTTTTTTTTTTTT
>NW_022196899.1:30780260-30824611 GCF_008632895.1 Mastomys coucha | reverse complement strand
ATGAAGTCAGACACTAACTTCTTATACAAAAATAAAAATTTATCAAAAACTTTTAAATGTAATAGCTAAAACTATAAAGCTCTAAAAAGAAACCACAATGGGAGAACTTCATGACACTAGATTTGGCAATAATTTCTTGGGTATAGCACCAAAGGTACACGCAACAAAAGAAAACTGGACTTATCAAAAGCAGAATGTTTTGTACATCAAAGGTTACTACCAATAAAGTTAAAGGTAACCCTCAGGATAGGATGTTTCTATTTGTACATCACATATCTTATAAATACCAGAATAGACCCAGAGTTTTAAAAGTCAGTAACAATAAAACTCATTGAAAAATGGAAGAAATGACTTAAACATATTGTCTCTCCCCCTTAAAAAGATAATGTGGACATTAAGTTTTACACACAATAAATCACACAGAAATTGGAAAATTTAAATCAAAACCACAAAGATTATGCCCTTTAGTATGAGTACTGGCAAAACATGATTATATCTCTTGGTGATAAAAATACAAGATAATTGTAACTATGAAACATTTCAGCAAACAGCAACTGAAAAGAAGTATTCCAATCCTACAGTCTTGTAGCTGCTAAGTAAGCCTTTCTTGATTCCTTTTGGAAATAACACATTCAAACCCACATGTCAGTTGCATTTACCTGCTGATTCTAAGACTCGTGGTTCAGGCTCATCCAGCTGTAGAAGCTCATCGAGAGCTAATTTTGCTGCATTGGATCTAGATTCCTTTTTATTTTGTCCCAGTCCTGTCTTGTACTGAATACCATCCACCACAGCACAAAAAGCAAAATATGGTCCCATAACATTTCCTTGAAAAAAAACCCAGAATGAATGTTACAATAATTCACAGTGTATTCTCGCAAGTAATGTCTGAATGTTAGTATTAAATGACTTCCCTTTAGTGTAAACCCAGCTCTTTGTAAAGCAAGTAAGGATTAAAATTACAGTTAGATCAGCCCCCAAACTTGCATTATAACTGAAGCCAATGGACTTAAGCAGCTGCACTGTCTGCAGATAAACTGCAAGCAATACAGACAGCTTCAGAATACAGTATAAGGTATGGCAACGGCTATCACTCAAATATTTATCCAATTAACAAAGAGTTAGTAAAATATTTGAAAACTTCTAGTAATGTTCATCTTTAAAATTTCTCTATATATAAAATTTAATTTCTTTCATTTTTGGAATGCCCTAAAAATTTTAAATGTTCTAAAATGTACAGCCATTAAGACATCATAGTAGGCAACTGAATCAATTACAGTTCAGGAAAGGGAAGGTCAGGGAATAAATAGAAAGAAATAAAACAACCAAGAGAAAAGATGTCTCCATGAATTAAACAAAATGCCCATTCTTGCACAAACTCCACATCAGGATTACCTTACACTATGACTTTTACTTGGATTTTGTATTTGCCTTATGAAAATGAAAACTTAATCATCTCCTAAATTTACAGATGAGACATTTTAATGTTAGGCACTTAAATATCTTCTCTTTGGTTAGGGATGGCTAAGGACTAGCCACTGCACACACCACTATCTTATTTTCTCACATATTTATAATCATGTTACAATAACTGTTTCTAAAACATACACATAAGATTTTACTAGGTACTTAAACACATATCTGGATAATCTTGCTTTTTTCTCCTTTCCTAAACATCTCAATTTACCATTTTCCCATGTTTACCTATATTTCAATCTAAACTTATTAATCTAGATAATATTTACTTTCTTAACAAGTGTTTCCTAAGACTCTTATGTTACACACTATACTTGTTACAAAGTGTTCTATACCAGAAAGCTGAGTATTGAACTTAGCTTGTTTATAGCCTAGGTTCACCAACTTCTTGAATCATACATACTTAGAACACAGAACAAACAGAACAGCACTGGCAATCCTCAGAGCAGTGGAGTCTTTTCACTGGGGAGTTTTTGATCTTTCTTATTAACAGCTTATATTTCCAAGGGTGATCTGAGAATAATGTAGGAAAGCTAAGAAGTTAAACAAATATTGAGACCGCTGTTTACTTAATGAAAGTATACAGTGTACATTTTTGTCAAGTTTACTGGTATTTCACCCAAAGAAACTTATTTAAAATGTACAGTAAAATTTCCAGAGCTTTAAATTATGTTGCAGAGATCCACACAGGGAATTGTTAGAAAACTACGGAAACAAAATTCTCTGCATGTATACAAATATTTAAAGCTATTTTCACTATCACATTGGTCAGAGCTTCTTCACAGCAAGTTCCTAAGGTTCTTGGTTAGGACCCACAACATGAAGAGACTGGCCTGTCTGCCTCTGACTCTACTGACTATACTGTGGCCTTCCACAGATACACACAGTAAGATGTACTTCAGGCAACTCTGCAGAGGCAACATCAACCATGCAAATGCCCTTTTCTTATCAAATCCTTCAATTTTAGGGGTGAAATCTGACCATATTTTTCCCCCTAGGTATTACAATCAGAGAATCTTATGATTTCAGAACAAATACTTGATCAACACTGACAGAAATGTGTGTTCATGCTACAAATATTTTTTTGTCACAAAATATCTATTTAATCTTAACATTGTGTGTGGTAAGCAAATGTAAAACTGCTTATATACTCTACCTTTATTGGAAAAAAAATGCTAGGCTTGGGTTAATTAGGCACAACTTCCAACTTACCTGTTGTTACAGTTTCCTTAAGGTCAAGCTGAACACGCTGCATTTGTGCAAACTGGTGCAAGGCTGACACAGGATTGATCTCCCCACGTCTGTATTTCATTATAAACTCTTTAGGTATTTTTTTTGGAGGAAGAACAGGATTTGAAATAGATGAAAGACCTTTGGAAAGCAATGGCTCTGGAAAATTACCTAAGAACAAATATTTATACTGGTCAGTTTGTTTTAAAGAAAATGAGTCAAAATACTAAGTCCTTATACAATAAAGTATGTTTTCCCCTAAGTTCCTACAAGACAGTTTGGATACACATATAACCACAACTTGTTATTGTATATATCTTTTGGCACACTGAGGACACATTATACAGAAATATCATTCATGGTAGAAAAATTAACGGAATTTTAGTGATGTCTCAGAGATAAGTCATTTTCACAGATGAGGTCACTAAGGTCTAGAATGGCAATGATATAGAACTAGTTTTGTTGAGACTACAATCAAGTTTTGTGCTCCAATCTGTCATAATGCCTATCCCACTGAGCTGTCTGAGTCCAATTCAATCTAAGTTTCACAGTATGTTTACTGCTGCTTTATATTATATAAAGTAATATGTAGAATATAAAGTGCTTGTAAGTCTAAAGCTTTCCCTGACACCCCATAGTGGGGGCAGGTTAAGTTATATTTTAAGTAATTCAACAGTGAAGGTGGGAACTAATAAATGATCTGCAAAATTAAAGAATTCTACAGGCCTCCTACTGTAATTAATATAAGTCACAGTTACTAACTCCAAATGGCACATGGCCACAGATATGGCAGACACCACACACTAACACCCACACCAACACCACTCAGCAGTTACCGACAATCCCAGAATCTTAACGTACCTAGGTACTTCTACAAATAAAAAGAAAGTTGTACCTGTCACTTGTGTAACCTTGGATGCCATACTCGACAGACTACAACTTTCAGAGGAATATCCGGTGGGCAAAGTTACCGTCTGAGCTGAGGACTGAACTGGCAAGTTCTTTTTCAGCATCTGAGCAAAGCTAGGGACCCTGGAACTCTGAAACCAGTCATTGTTTCCAGAAGTTTTCTCACCTGTTTAGGATGAAATTGGCCGAAAATGAAAATCCTGGGAGAGGAACTCCCCAAAACTTTTAATTTGACAGACTTTTTCCCCTCACCCACATGCTCCCATGGCTACGGTCAAGTAATCCCTCTTGAACCGATCTCAAAGCTGTGTTGTGTTTTAACAGCTAACTTTTCCAAATTCTTCCCTCAACTCAACGATAAACTGGAATAGAAGGAACAGCAGAGGGGACGTGAAACCCCACCACCACTGTAAGCAACAGCAAGTGTCCTCGGAGCTGAAGGGCCTCTAAAATTAGCAAGGTCTAGAGAGAGGAGTCCAGGAGGGACCAGAACCAAACCGACGGCCTCTCGGCCAGCGCACCCCCGAGGCTGTCCTTCGCGCCCTCCCCGCCCAGGCCTGCAGGCAGGTGGGTGGCCAGAGGCAGGCCGAGCCTAGGGCCGGGGACCGGGGCTCGGCGGCTGCCGCCCGCCGTCGCCATTGCTGCGCTGCCACCGTCTGCCTCTCGCCTCAGGCCTCTGCGGGCCGCCGCGTCTTTCAAAAGGCCCCTCGAGCTGACCCTGCAGAGCGGGGCCAGAGCCCCCGTGGGCGCCCCTCGTCCAATCAGCAAGGGCCTTCGCTCTGACCCCGCCCCCGCGCCCTGCGCACGTGGGAGGCGTGCGTAGCTCCGCAAGGGTCACAGTGAATGGCGAGCAAGTTCCAGGCCTCGTCTCGCGCGCGCCCCCATCCCCTCCCCGTTCTTCCGGCCTTGTCAGGTTGCATTCTTTCTGTAGAAGACAAAGTCCCAAGGTTCAGCCTCACCTCCCCTGCCCCTCTCACCTCCCCTTCCCCTCTCACCTCCCCCTGTGGCTGCTTGTCCTCACCCCACTTAGGGAGACGCCAACACACAGAGCGCTACACAGCTGCTTATTCCCACCTCAGTTGTCTACGCCTAGGACAACCTACCCGCCTCACAGGGTGCCATGTGGCTACCTAGCCCCGCTTCAGTTGTCTCCTTGTAGGGTGACCCCCGTCATCCCAGAGCAGCACATGGTTGCTTATCCCTGCCTCAGTTGTCTACACCGAGGGTGCCAGCCCTCACAAAACACCAGGCGTCTTCTTAACCCCACTTAGTGTCTCTACCGAGGGGAACCTTCCCCGAGGCATGTTTCGAAGATACCCTTCACCTTGTCTCCAGGTAAGATCTGAGAAAGGGCCCAGGGGTTAGGCCTCTGACAAGCAGAAGTTCCCCTAGTGCAGCCCAAAAGAACAACCAGGAAGCCAGCTGTGAGGCTGAAAGCAAATGGCCCCGATATCTAGGTGACTGATCTCCCCCATCTCCTTTTTAAGATTTTTCTCACTCAAGTCAAAGGAGGACCTAACCATGGTATTAGCTAATAGGTAGTTGAGAGTATTTTAAATAGTGAATTATCAAGTGTTGTGATGCAATCAAAAAAGCATCCAGAGGATTGTGTTGTGTTAGCACAAGATTGTGATGACATCAACCCTTTGATATGGGCAGATGCTCTTAAGAATTAAAGCCATCTTAAAAAGTAAGAGAAAAGGACAATAGAATCGATGGCCATTTACATAGTATAGCAAGAAATATCATTCATCTACAGCACATAGTGAAACTGAAGGCAAAACAATCTCACTCTTGTAAATAGCATTTGCAATAAGTATTTTTCTTTCATTATTATCAACATGTCTTGACTAATTTGTTTAATCAAAAGCCCAATAACAACTAATGATCCGAATATTTTTGTTGCTAATGATAAAGATGGGAATAAAATATTTAATAACACAATCCAATTATATTAAAGTCAAATATAAAGGTAGACATGGAACAGAAGTAGAAATTGAAGGAACCAAAAAATAAAAAATAAAAAATGACTCAGAACAAAAGAAGAAAAATATAAAATGACTCAGTAGATAAAGGAACCTGCTGCAATGCATTGTAACTTAAGTTTGATCCTTCAAAGGAGAGAATTAGCTACTGTAGGTTCTCCTCAAACATTCTAGGCTGTAAGCTGAAGCCTTCAGAGCTTGCAGAAGAAGGCTAGAAGCTTCTAGGGCTATGCCTAGGGATAGTTAGAACAGAGAAGGAAATGCTCTGGACTCAGCCTGGTTATGGTTCTCATCTCATCCTTCCTCTGAGGGAATAAAAGTGACATTTACACTTGTAGGTGGAAACAACCTGAAAACTTAGTGAGTTCTCTCCCTCCTACAGAAAGATAATACTATGGTTTTGATATTTTCCACTGGGAGATACTTTCTCATCCTCCAATTTACATTTAGTCCAGGCTTAAATACAGAAAAATGGCACTCTTCTTTTATAGGTCTGTGGGTCAAACAAATAATGGGACAACTATCTATCTGCAGGATCAAAGATCTTTTTGTTTGTTTTTTGTTTGTTTTCTTTCTCATGAGCAGCCAAGAGGAAAAGGCCCTAATGGCTTTGATGAACACTTCCTGTATTTTGTTTGCTTAACTTTAAATCGGTGGTAGAACTTGTGGAATACACCTTAGGGGTAGATCATTAGACCTAGGAATGAGCTGTACTGTGTACCACTTAATTTCAGAGGTTTTTTGCTTGGCAAAAGAGACCCAAGACCCAAAAGTTTACAGGGAGTGAAGGTAATTTTGGAGATATTATAGTCATCAGGGGCTAAGCTTCTCAAGATGGAAGGATGGACCCCACAAGTTGCCTTGATTTGCAGTAATCAACTTTATTCTCTCCTGCCCCATAAAAAGGGTATGGTTGCTTCTCCCTGGTCTTGCATTTTTTCTTGCAATGATCAGAGGGGAACCCAAAACTCAGAACTGTCTATTTTGATAGGACATGTTGAAGGCATAAGGAAAACAAGTTCCCTTAAATAAACCAGGTGAAAGACTGTTTAAATTGCCTTGGAAACCAAAGGAATCCATCTTTGAGGTATGGTATTTCCTCCTAAGTCTGATATAGGAAATGCAATGACTATGTCACATGACAATAGAGACACCAGAAAACATCACATGATTGTAGCCTACCCGAATTAGCTTACCACAGATATAGCAGGAGTACAAGTAGAACATGGGAAATGACCCTGAGATGTGAAGTCCCAAAACAGCAAAGTAAGGGTATTGAGGACACAGAAAAAGAGCAAGGGATTCTATGATCTCACCCCAAGGAAGGGTTCACATAAGCCTTGCCTAATCAGTGGTAACTGAAAATACCAAAAGATATTATTGGATCTTGTTTTATCTCTCTATGACTCTGGAGTCAGCTGGGATGAAAGTCCATGAAAGAAGGGAGAGTAGGCAGTTGTGCACAATCTCCACAGGTGGCATTTGGCTTTTGTAGCACAAGAAGAAAGTTGGAGGGCTGCCATTCTGTTCCGTCAAAGTGATATAACAATGTACACCATCCTGTCCCAACTTTATGTCTCCCTCACCACGTCTCAGCCTTCTACCCCCTAAACAGACACTTCTGCCTTGGGAGTGCTTCAGGGACTGTCTATGACCTTGACCGTGGTCCAAATGTCCCAACTTTATGTCTGCCTCATCACATCTCAGCCTTCTACCCCCTAAACAGATACCTCTGCCTCAGGAATGCTTCAGGGACTGTCTATGACATTGACCGTGGTCCAAATATAATATGTAGTGCCTGGAAGATACCGTGAGCCTTGCAAAGAAAACAGATGTTACTGGGACATTCTAATTTAGTACACCACCCCCAGCACTGATGCAATTATGGTATTTGGTCTTGTTTTGTTTTTATTTGTTTTGTTTTGTTTTCCTTTAAAAACACTAAACCTCTGAACTTGGGCACCAAGAGACTTTTCAGAGTCATGAGTCTATTCTTGGTCTGGCTATTAATTAAAAAAGGTCTCAAAACTTTATTGGCTTAATCAGCATATCTTGAAGTCACTATCTCATTTGGATCAATATTCCTTGTGTGAGCTGAGACCATTTTTTGACTGTGTTAGCAGCATTTTAGTCCTTTAGAAACCAACATGTTAGAATCAATTAAACACAATGTAAAGTTCCAACAGCCTTGTGTGTACATTTACCCACTGTGATGGTTTGTATATGCTCTGCTTAGGGAGTGGCATGATTAGAAGATGTGGCCCTGTTGGAGTAGATGAATCACTGTGAGTGTGGGCTCTAAGACCCTGATTCTAGCTGCCTGGAAGGCAGTATTCTGCTAGCAGCCTTCATATGAAGAGGGGGAACTCCCAGCTCCCCCTGTACCATGCTTGCCCGGATACTGCTGTGTTCCCACCTTGATGATAATGGACTGAACCTCTGAACCTATAAGCTAGTCCCAATTAAATGTTGTCCTTACAAGAATTGCCTTGGTCATAGTGTCTTGTTCACTGCAGTAAAACCCTAAGACACCCACTTGATTATCAACTGCATACGAATCATATGATTTAAGGTCTAAGTGTTGGTGTTACAAGTAGTCCACCAGAGACTACCACTCCAGCTGGCTGGGTATTCAGGACCCAAGTGTAGTCCCAAGTGTTTAGGATAAGGGATTTTAAAAGGCAAAACCCACATTCTGGTATCTTGCTTGGCATCTGTAAGGAGAGGTTTTAGGCAAGCAATCAGTTTAACAGTAGCTAACATTAGCTGGGACATTTTGATCTTAGGTTCCTAGAATAGCGTTGGATCATTTTCCACAGGATTCTCCATCAAAATCAAATTTTAGATAAACCTACATTGATCTCAGCAAGATACAAGATGAAAGAACTCCTCACTGCTGTGCCCTGTCACACTGTCAACCGTCTATGTTGGCTAAGTACTTGCAGGCTAACCAAGCCAAGATGCCTTGCTCTCATTTTGTCCCCTAAACATAATGATCCAAGGTTTTCTCAGAATTGAGGGAATAGCAGTGATGAATGAAGAAGTGGAAGTTCAGAATCTTAGAATACACTCACCTGTTCTATCATCAGAGCTTTAAAATTCCATCCAGGTCGCCATGTCACAGGAAATGTTGGACTGTAGATGTGATTGGAAAGACATGGTTTTTTGTTATTTAAAAAAAAAATGAATGGACTCAGAAGGAAATTTAGGGACAATTTTGGTGATTTTAGGAATTCAGCAGGGAATGGAGGTCAATAAGCAGATACATGGCCAATAGCAGCTGTGCGATATTTCAGAAAGAGGAGAGCACTGTTTGCTTCAGGAAAGAGTGAGAAAGCCAAGCATGTCTAAGAAAACATGCTAACCAATATTTAAAATAAAAAGAAAAAAGAAAAGGAAACCTGTTGTAGGTGTTCCTTCCAGCTTGGATAGAAAGGTCTTCTGGGATTCAGGAGCCTATGAACTGCACAGCTCTGAGAGGAGGCCTCCCCAGCAGAGGTGTTGTAGCCCTGTGGGAGAAAATCCTTGACTGAGCTGGAGTGCTACAGTGTAACAGTTTCACTTTGTAGCTTCTCTTCTTCAGCATTGTAGCTCCCAGGGGAGGGTATCCCCAGTTGAGCAAAAGATCTGAGGAGCCTCAGCCCAGCTCCACTTCTTTGCTTTATTACTTCTTGGCTTCTTCCTATGAGAGAGTCACACCAGGCAGTAAATCTCATAAAAGAGATTTATTAGGATGGATACATATAGTGTGTGAAGAGACAAATCCAGGAGTGGCTTGCCTCTGCTCCCAGGAGATAACAGCAGTAAATTAATAGAGGGCAGGGTTGATATAGGATTTTTTGGGCCAAGGAGATACATTTCAGGGCAGAAATTTACAGAGTGAGAATTGGTGGGATTTCAAGTCCTGAGCTTGGGGAGCTCAGGGATTGTGGGGTTTTATTTAGACGGTTCATCTAAAATTATCATAATCTGAGAAGGGTCCTAATGAGAAGCTGGAGATGACCTTTGTGACAGCTACCTAGAGCTCCTCAGGCCTGGGCCTGGCTACTTTCCTGTCTTGGGGATTTTCAAAGTTTACACAGTATACAAAGTTTACAAAGAGAGTCCACAGCAGTGAAACCCTTCCCTGCTGCTTGAGCTTGCATGAGTAGCCAACACTTAAACATCCTGAGTAACTCTAAAAGCAGTCAGGATTAGCAAAGTTACATAGAGGCATCTCTGGAAGCAACTGTATAGTAGCAGTTTCTGGGGAGGTGATGTGTGTTATCTCATTAATTACTCCTTCCATCTCCTTCCCCCAAACTCAAGTGAATCAGGATTCAGAGGTAGTCTTTTTGGAGAAGTGATAAGTACAGCTGAAGAAACTTTAAAAAATAGTTTCTGAGAATTTCATATGTGAACACTGTATTTACACAATTTGCCACCTCTCCTGATATCTTCCAACTCTTCTTTGTCTTTCCTTTTTAAATTCATGCCTTTTATTAGTCATACATATACACATACTAATTTATAAATACAGCCTCCTTAAGGGGCTCATCCTTGGAACAGACTGCTCAGCAGTCGTTAATTACCCATAGCTCTCCACATCCAAAGGTTAAGTCTTAGGAGGAGACTGCAGTATGTAATATTCAGATCTTTGGGGCAGATCAGAATGCCATGTCTCCACCTAGAGAAAGAGGTAGATTCCATTCTTTTGACCAGGAGGAAATAATTTTCCCTTAATGGTTCAATACAGATCCCTGGTAGCTATTATCAATGGCTTCCAAGACTACTAACAATGTGGCCAAGAATCTGTTTTTTTTTCTGAGCTTAGGTCTCTAAAGGGCGAGGAAATACTTTAGGCAGCAGGTGACAACATGGAGTTGATTCTCTGTGTAGTGAGAACTTTGGTTTCTTTAAACAGAAATGTTCTGTGAATATGTTTTGTTTTAATCTCAGGTGTGGGATATGGGGCTGCTTCAGATTGTCCATAGCAGCTATCTCTGGTTTGTCTCATGCTCTGGCAGGAGTGTGATTTGGCCAGCTGAAGACAGTTTAAGTTTGGAATTATGGGGACTCTTAAGAGGGTATAAAGGTGCCAGAGTCCTGTGGTAGCTGCTGCTGTTCTGGCTGCTGCTATTCGCTGGATTGCTGGTTTCTACTTGGAGAAATCTTGGTGACAAATATGGATTTGTCTCACGGAGCTTGACACCCCTAATCAGCAGGAAGTAATCTAAAGAGACGGATGCCTTAGTTCGGGTTTTACTACTGTGAACAGGCACCATGACCAAGGCAACTCTTATAAGGACAACATTTAATTGGGGCTGGCTTACAGGTTCAGAGGTTCAGTCCATTATCAAACCAAGAACATGGCAGCATCCAGGCAGGCATGGTGCAGGAGAAGCTGGGAGTTCTATATCTTCATCTGAAGGCTGCTACTGGAAGACTGACTTCCAGGCAGCCAGATGGACTTCTGCAGAATAAAATGTTCTCTGCTTTTGCATACTATGTGAGTCTGGGGTATCATTCTTCAGTGAATCATGGACTCTTACAAATGAAATAGAGCAAGGGGGATAAATATTGTTAAAGATCAGTTGTTTTCTGACTTACAAGAACAGATTTGAATTTATGATGTTGTTATAGAGCAATATGCTTTAAGAGCTTGGGACAAGGGTGAGGACCTGAGAAAAGGTAACCTCATTTATTAAGATAGTATAAGGCTCTGGGGAGGCCTTCACAGATTTCTTGCAAAGATTGGTTTCACCTGTAAACTAAGCTATATTAGACCCTGTTGTGAGACAGGTGCTGATAGAGACCTTGGCATTTGAGAATATGAATACCAAATGTAAACAAATTATTAGATCTTTAAAGGTGTGGGCAGTGCCCATGAATGAGTGAATAAAGGACATGACTGGTATTGGTTCTCATGAGCATCATGCCAATATCAATGCTAATGGTCTCTAATATCAAAATGCCCAGTGCTTTATTTGTTGTAAATTCAGTCATTTACAATGAAACTGTAAAGCCTCAGATCACAAAATGTCTGGTGTGTTAAGTGTGATAAATACGGTACTTACCAAGCCAGATCTAAAAATGCCCAGTGTGTTATGAGAATTTGGTACTTTCCTCCACAGAAGGCAACAATACACTTCTTAGCTGTAATTGATTAACACAGGTGATAGGATTGCTCAACTGTTGTTTCTTTACATTAAAGGCAAATCTGCTCCAGTAGAAAGAACAGAGGGGTTTGGAAGTACTGGAAATGTGTGTTATGGCAAATGATGGTTAATGATCAGAGACCAAAAATTAAATTGCAAGTAAATGGTGTTGAAATAGAAGGTTTGGTGGATACAAGAGCGGATGTAACTATCATCTCCCAAAAATCTTGGAATTCAGGATGGCCACTTCAGAAGGTTTATATACAGTGTACAGGAATTGGAAAATGATCTCAAATAAAACAAAGTGTACATGGGGTAAATGTATGGGACCTGAAGTTCTAACAGGGAAGTTAAGATCTTATGTAGCTGATTCTTATGGGGAAAGAATCTTTTACAACAGTGGGATACTCAGATTCCTGCAATACCAAAGACAGCTCATGATAAAATTAGGGGTGAAATGGTGGATGATTCTGGGGAAGGTATTGACGTATGTCAATTGTCCAAACACAGGATACCTCTGGGACTGAGTTTCCAAATTTATAAGGGGGCTGCGCTGCCCAAATACTAACAACCCTACTCTGGGAAGTGGGTTGGACTGACAGGCTTATGTAGATCCGTGGCCCTCGACAAAGCTGTTCAGGCACCTGAACA
This sequence comes from Mastomys coucha, assembly GCF_008632895.1. Lineage (NCBI taxonomy): Eukaryota > Metazoa > Chordata > Mammalia > Rodentia > Muridae > Mastomys > Mastomys coucha. Next base: position 30,812,223 of record NW_022196899.1, on the reverse strand, counting down.
GCTGGTACAGGAGGGGCTAGAAGCTCAATACATAGAAGAGTCTACCAGCCCATGGAATTCTGTTGTGTTTGTTATAAAAAAGAAATCAGAAAAATGGTAGATGTTAACAGATTTAAGAGCATTAAGTAGAGTATTTCAACCAATGGGTCTATTACAGCCTGGAATTCCTTTGCCTTCTTTATTACTTAAGTCATAGCCTATAATAGTAATTGATTTAAAGATTACTTTTTATCCCCTTGGATTATCAGGATATGGTTTGCTTTCTCAGTACCTACTAATATCATTGGAAAGTACTTCTTCCTGGAATGTTAAATGGTACAACTTTATGTCAATATTTTGTGCAACAACCACTAGAAATAATTGTAGGCAATTTCCTCAGTCCATTAATTATCATTACATGGGTGTTATTTTGTTGTCCTCAGGAACATGTTTCACTATGTTCATAGTGGCCTTATTTATGATAGCCAAAAGGATAGTTGTGACCCTCCCATCAGACTGCTGAAACAAGGAACTAAGGGAAACGGAATTTTCCCTAGGAATCTCATGCTAGAAAAAAGAAACTGGAAAGAGGACTGGATTTCAGTGCTGAGATAACTTGTCATACTATCTTGCAGGAAAGACTTTAATCAAGATGATGATGAGTCAATGATAAGTGGACTACACTTTGACCAGAATTTCTTAGGTAGGCACATGCTGATGGCCAGCCCTGGCTGTTCCTCTTTCTTGGTTTCTCTTGAGGCAGCAGAGGGGGAAGAGCATTGGTGGGAGTAAGACTTGGTCTTACAAGATATTTAGGGTTGCTGTTTAATAAAACATTTATCTATCTTAAGTCTAAGTTACTTTGCTACTGTAGCTGACATGCCTGAGTTGGTTTTGGGCCAGAAACTGAAGTCTCTGGCATTTAGCACCTCATCTTAAAACAGCAGGGATTTAAGTACTGGATTAATTGCTAGAGCCTTTTCCCTCTAGTCTAGATGCCTCTCTCTTCTCAGGCTAGGGGTAGGGTTGGGCAATAAACTTCTAATGAATCAGGAGAACAATCATGCTAGCAGAAGGAAAAACTTTTACACAAGCAAATATGAATTAAACTCACATAATTCATATACAGATTCATGTACACACATTTATAATTTCCATTCAAACCAGTTGGGCTGAGCTTATACACTATCTCACAATTACATACTTACACACATCCATACTTACATATGTTATATGGAGCAAAAGACCAAGTCCCAGCGCAGAAAGAACTCACTCATTTTGGATGAAAAATGAGTTCCAATCTTTATTGCAAAGAGAAAGTAAAAGCTTCTATTCTTTTATTGCTAAATGAATTAAAACCAAGTCTGTAAGAAGAAAGCTTTGTTCTCATTAGTAGACCTCCACATAAACCAAGATACACTGAAACTAATAGAAAAGAAAGCGGGGAAGAGCCTTGAACACATGGGCATAAGGGAAAGTTTCCTGACCAGAACACCAATAGCTTATGCTCTAAGATCAAGAATTGACAAATGGGACCTCATAAAGTTGCAGAGCTTCTGTAAGGCAAAAGACACTGTCAATAGAATGAAAAGGCAACCAACAGATTGGGAAAAGACCATTACCAATCGTACATCCGATAGAGGGCTAATATCCAATATATACAAAGAACTCAAGAAGTTAGACTCCAGAGAACCAAATAACCCTATTAAAAAATGGGGTACAGGGGCTGGAGAGATGGCTCAGTGGTTAAGAGCCTGACTGCTCTTCCAAAGGTCCTGAGTTCAAATCCCAGCAAGCACATGGTGACTCACAACCATCTCTAATGAGATCTGATGCCCTCTTCTGGTGTGTCTGAAGACAGCTACAATGTACTCATAAAATAAATAAGTAAGTAAATAAATAAATAAATCTAAAAAAAAAAAAAAAAAAGGCTGTGGTGGTGCACGCCTTTAATCCCAGCACTTGGGAAGCAGAGGCAGTTTGAGGCCAGCCTGGTCTACAGAGTGAGTTCTGAGTTTGAGGCCAGCCTGGTCTACAGAGTGAGTTCCAGGACAGGCAGGGACACAAAGAGAAACCCTGTCTTGAAAAACAAAACAACAAAAAAATGGGGTACAGAGCTAAGCAAAGAACTCTCAACTGAGGAATACTGAATGGCTGAGAAGCACCTCAAGAAATCCTTAGTCATCTGGGAAATGCAACCCTGAGATTCCACCTCACACCAGTCAGAATGGCTAAAATCAAAAATTCAGGTGACAGCAGATGCTGGTGAGGTTGTGGAGAAAGAGGAACATTCCTCCATTGCTGATGGGATTGCAAGCTGGTACAACCACTCTGGAAATCAGTTTGGCGGTTCCTCAGAAAATTGGACATAGTACTACCTGAGGACCCAGCTATACCATTCCTGAGCATATACCTAGAAGATGCTCCAACATGTAATAAGGACACATGCTCCATTATGTTCGTAACAGCCTTATTTGTAATAGCCAGAAACTGGAAATAATCCAGATGTCCCTCAATAAAGGAATGGAAAATGTGGTACATTTACACAATGGAGTACTACCATTAAAACAATTATTAAAAACAATGAATTCATGAAATTCTTAGGCAAATGGATGGAACTAGAAAATATCATCCTGAGTGAGGTAATCCAATCACAAAAGAACACACATGGTATGCACCCACTGATAAGTGGATATTAGCCCCAAAGCTCGGAATACTCAAGATACAATTCACAGACCACATGAAGCTCGAGAAGGAAGACCACAGTGTGGATACTTCGATCCTTCTTAGAAGGGGGAACAAAATACCCATGGTAGGAGATACAGAGACAAAGATTGGAGCAGAGACTGAAGGAAGGCCATCCAGAGACTGCCCCACCTAGGGATCTATCCCATATACAGTTACCAATCCCAGACACTATTGTGGATGCCAAGAAGTGCATGCTGACAGGAGCCTGATATAGCTGTTTCCTGAGAGGCTCTGCCAGTGCCTGACAAATACAGAGGTGAATGCTGTCAACTAGCCATTGGATTGAGTACATGGTCTCCAATGGAGGAGCTAGAGAAAGGACCAAGAATCTGAAGGGGTTTGCAGCCCCATAGGAGGAGCAACAATTATGAACCAACTAATACCCACCAACTAACCCACCAACCAAAGAGTACCTTTTCTAGGAGAATAGATCACATGGTTTTTCCAAGCATCCTCCTCCCCACCCCCAATGTTTTAACAGAAGCTCACTAGAAGTTCAAACATAAATTCAAATCACAAGAAGTTTACAACAGAGAATGTTTACATGCATATCCATTAAGAGTAATTATCAGGCTAAACATTCATCCTCTGTCACTAGCTCTACAGGTTCATGGAGAGTTTAAGACCATAACTATTATCTCTGAAGTTTTTGTATAGATAAACCCAGTTTTGTGTGTGTGTGTGTGTGTGTGTGTGTGTGTGTGTGTGTATAATATTTATTTCAAAAGTTATCCCCTTTCCTGATTTCCCCCCCTAGAATCACACTATCCCATCCCCCCTCCTCCTGCTTCTCACCCACTCCTGTCTCCTTGCCTTCACATTCTCCTATACTGGGGCATGTTGAACATTTCTCTAGGTGCTTCTCTGTCCTTGAATCTATAGTAAGTCCTTAGTTCCCTTTTTATGACCCTTGGGCAATGGTTTTACAATCTTTTGAAATGTGCCTTAAGTTGTAGATGCATGCTTGCTATCTCAGAAGCGATTAACTCCTGACACTTGATGACTGGCAGAGTTCTCAATGCAGCTTTGACATCAGAAATGACTTAATAGTAGTCATATTATAAAAGAGCTTAACAATTACTAATATAATTTTAGGAGTTCTTATAGGATCATCAAGAATTAAGAAATCATCTATTTGTCTACATAACATCACTACAAGGCAGTACATCTTTGTTGTTCTACAGAGATCTGTTCAAAAGGGTAGACTAATGTCTAGTGATTGTTACATATATTTAATAATAACAGGAAAGCATATTAACAGCAGGAATCTTTCCTAAAATGAAATTCTCTGCAGTCTTGCCTAGAGAAGCAATTCCATCATTAACTTTTGACAGTCCATGGCAGAACCACCTCAGGATGATTACCTGCTAGTTTTTAGCTTCTCGTTGACGGCTCCTGGCAGGCATACTCTTGCCCTCTATTTAAGTTCATCTTAGCCTTTATAATCAAAATAGGTACAGAACTTGCTTCTCTGGTAAGCTTAAATAATGAAATGAATTTTATAGATTCCTCTGGGACCAGCTGTTGAGTGAGCTATAGAGGATTCAGAGTTTGATACACGGCAGATTATTACTAGACTTGGTGTCAGCTTATGCCCCAACAAGCCAGGTTGACTATTTGTCCTTGTAAGTCAATGCAAAGATCTAAATCAAGAAAAGGAGATTTTTATTCAATGTAGCCACTGTGAGAAGAGGGACAAAGATCTAATGACATCTCTAAGTGCATTTTGTGGGTCCTGAAGTGAGGTTAAAGTTTTGAGTAGAGGGATAAAATTATGAGTATCTAAACTGTCCTGGACTCATCATTGTTTTGGCTTTACTCTCTCCGAGGTGGTCTGTCAAGTTGAAAATCTCTTCCCAGGAAAAGAGTTTCCTTTCTGGCTGGCTCAGACTTTATGGTTTCTCCCAACATGAGATTTCAATAGTCAAATAGCCAAACTGAGGGCACAAGTGTCACCTCAGAGGATCTCCATTTCTATTCAATCAGTTAACACAAAGAGATGGTCTGGCAAAATACAGAAATGTCTGATGTCAGCAATTAGTTCCCCTTTTATCACTGTATATTGGACATAGAACTGACTGAGCATGTAATTTTTCTAGAGGTTTGTCCTACTATTTAATATTCATCTCTATGCAAAGATCTACAAGAAATTTCCTTGAGGTGTTTTCTAGTTTTCTGGTTTCTTCAGTTCTGCTGCATGTCCACTTTTTAGACTGTCCTGGCTTGGTCAAATTTTCAATTTGAGTTATCAACAATATACCTACTCCTGAATATTGATTCATGTACACTGAGAACTGGAGTATCATTTTAGATAAAGCAATTCTTTTTAGTATGCCTATATATGACTTTTCACAATACACTATACATACATGTGTATATATGTGATATGTAACATATCTTATGACTTTATAAGCATTAAGTTTTATATACATATACAAAGGATCAAATACAGCATAGTGATAGAAATGATCACCTGTGTACTCACTACAGAAAAGAACAATACCTAGTGGCTATGAAACCTCTGGGGACCTTTTCCCTGGAACTATTTATATTAAGTATTTTCATGCATCAAAATTTTACAAGCACCATATTTTAAAACACATGGTTAACTGTGAAACAGAATGAGTATTTACATACTAACAAACTAGCAAATGAGGCAAAGACATGAAACAACTATGGACTGAAGCCATTATTGTGACTTTATTACAATAGTTACAAACAATATTTTGTGGTATATAATCATCACAATTACTCAAATTATATACAAATAGATCTTTATACAAGACTACATAAAAAAAGACCCCCAATCACATTATCAACAAGATTTTTTTTCTAACAGTTATGGCCAAGAAGAAAAAAAAATTCACAGTTATTCTGTAAATACTTTAATTGCAGCAACCATATTGCACATAAAACAATCATAAACTTTAATGAGCAGATGTGTATCTTTTAATTTAGTTTTTCTACAAAATTTACATTTTCATGCAATACTTTATTGTTTACAGAATGGTAGAGCTAAAATAAACAGATTAACTTACAAACTTTCAATAATGGCCACAAAATTAGAATTATTTTAAAGTACCATTTAAAGTTATCCTGAAAAAAATTGCAGTGTAATAGAATTTAACGGACAGAGTCAGGTGTTTCATAGATGGAGCTGCTATTTAGTGTTCTTCTCTGTCTTTTCCTCTTTTCTCCTTCTCATCCTGCAGGGCAGTTCCGAGTTTTTTGATGAGAACGGACAGCACCTTGTCCAGCGGGTCCATCACTCCTCTCTGAAGCCATTTGGGGATAGTAGTCCTGGCATGGTGAAAGCCCAATTTTTGAAGAATATAATCAACACCTACAGGGTCAATCTTTCTTCCAGTCCAAGAAATTAATCTAAAATGGTAATTAGAGATGGTCATTATCAAGATGTATGATGCATGAACATTATTGCACTCCCTTAATATACTCTGGATAAAATACTTTAGCAGATAACATTTGAATACTTGAGCCTAAAAACCTTGTATTCATTGTAAAAGTTCCTAAAAATAATTTATGTGTCCTGATAAGTGTTTGAGGCTGGTCTGATGTTATGTATGCAAATGCTAAATTCTGAACCCCATGATCTGGTTGCCCCCAGACTACTGAATTCTCACGTACAGTGGCCTTTGTTGTATAAATATTACTCCCCAATTTAAAGCTATTGGTTAAATAAAAGTGTCTACAGCCAATTACTGGGGAGAATAGAGGGTAGGGCTGGGGAGGTTGCAGGAGGGAGAGAAGGAGGGAGGGAAGAGGGGGAAGAGAGAGAAAGAGAGAGAACGAGAGGGGGGAGAATATATGAAGAAGGAGAAAGAAGATTTTATTGCATTTGTACCTCTGAAAAATATGTTGACTCAAAGTCTCTGCAAAGAAGGGCCAAGAGCTCACTGTATGAAGCTGTGAAAGTGAAGCATTAAGTAGCAAAGGAAGCCTAGAATGAGGGGTGCCAGTATAGTGGGATGTCTCCTGAGAAAAGCTGCAGGCATGGAGAACTGGCCCAAGAGAGAGGGTGTGTGTATTTCAGGAGGCTGAGCTATAAGAGTCACTCAACACCTTTAGAGCTTTGGTTTCTGCCCTGTTGGGTTTCAGTACTGCTTTGGCCCAATCTTTCCTTGCCATGCCCCCATTCCTCCATATGTAATGGGGAAGGTTTATTCTGTGTCACTGTATATTGGAAATATTAACTTGTCCTTTGTCTAGCAGTTCACAGTTAAGAAAGAGCCTTAAGCTCCATAGGGTTGGGACTATGAAAATGTCTGAAAGTGAATACATGCATTTTTCATTATGGGGTGGCTTTAAGCCTGTGGGGGATGAAGTGAGTATTGTGGTTTGAACATAAACTATGCCTTCCATGGCTGCATTGAACACTTGGTCCCCAGATGATGGCAGAGCTGAAGACTGTGGAGTCTGTGGAATCTTGAGGAGGTGAAGCTTTCCTGGAGGAAGTGCAGGTTACTAGAGGCAGGCTCTGAGGTGTTAGAGCCTGGCTATACTTCCTGTCACTTTTTTGTTCTGACTGTGTATACACTGTGAACAGCTGCCTCCTATTGTGCCACCAAGATGGACAGTGTATTTCCATTTAAACTGTGAGCCACAATGCTCCCCCACCTTCAGCTTCTTGCCAAGCATTTGGTCACATCAGTTGGAAAAGCAACCACTTTAGGAGCCTTGGACATGCTGAGGTGTGCACACCCAATTCTTACCTAAGAGTAGGCTCCAGATGCCATGTGTTGCACATAAAGTCTCGCCAGTCCACAGTGGTGTAAGTAATGCTATCTTCCCTGTCTCTGTCAGAGGAATTATCATCGTGTATAATGAGTGGACATTTCTGTCCTGGTCGAGTGGATAAAATCCGAGGTGGAAAAATGGCTAGAATAATAATGAAAAAATATATGTAAAGCCAGATCTTAAGAACCATCACTAGCTCTATTACTATGCCAAGTTTCATTTAGTTATACCTATTAAAAGATATCTTAAAATAAGCCAAGGGAAAATATCAATTCTTAGTATTTCTGAGAAAAGGGAGGTTGTCACTGTGGTAAAGAATGTAGAGATCACATTTGTGTTAGCAAGTGTAGGGCATTGTAGTCAACAGAGGTGGATTTCCTGGACGATGACTAGTAGTTGAGTATGCTGGTCACATCTGTAGTCCCAGCTGGGTAGGAGATTGAGGAGACTTCCTATTTCAAGCCCAATTAAAATTTGGTGAGATTGTGTCTCAAAATAAAAATTTAAAGGAGGGTCAGGGGTTATTAAGCTATGTGAAACCTTGGAACTTGAGTCTGAACTTCAACATAGCAAATAAGTTGTAGCTTGATGACTTTTAAAAGTTTAGTTGGACTGTTATTTATATACCAAATTCAAATAAGTATGTAATCAGTGCTTTTTTGTGTGTTAATAGTTGTATAGTTACATAAACAGTGTCAATAAGCATCATTCTGTGTGTAATCCTTTCCTCATGGTGCTTAAGGAAAGTCTCTTTAAAGTTGGCTACCATAAATACACACACATGATCAAATCTGAGACACACACTGCCTTTTATGCGATCTAATTGAATAAACACAGCATTTCTCTTGAAGTACAAACTTCAGAACACAAAGTGGGCTTAAAACAATTGAATATGATGTTCGCTATGCAGCTTTCTATTGTAACTTGATTGGTAACGGGCTAGGCAGTACCACAGCCAGAACACAGATGCTTACAAGTTCTGCTGCTTAGTGGCTTCTATTATTGGTGGAAGTTACACTGCTGTAATATATCTCCATGCTCTAGAAATTGCTGATTTCTGTCTAGTCTTACATAATGGTGTGAACTTTCTCAGAGATGCTTATGTTTATTTTGGCTTAAATTTGTAATAATGAGCTTTACTTAAGTGGTTATTATACTATCTTTACAAGGAAATCTTCACAGACACCATTTTGTCTTTTCTCATGCAGATGTCTTAAGTTGTTTACGCACTACTGGGGATTGAGTCTAGGCCTACCAGATGCTACACAAGTACTCTACCACTAAGATATAGATCCCTAATCTCTTTAAGTTTTTCCCTAAGAAAAATGTTCACTAAATTGGTTGCACTGGCTTTGAACTTGCACTCCTCCTAAAATCACTGGGTTTATAAGCCTATGCCAACCACGTCTCACTAAAATAGTTTAAATTGAGAGATTCTGCTTCAGAGGTAGACTAATTTGAGGCAAACTGAAACCATTACAATATTTCACAAAATGTCAAAGGTTTCATAATATATTTGAGAGACATAAATATGGGTTCTCACATATGGGCAGACTGAAAATGAAGTTTAAACATTGGTTTGCACAAAACCTGCTTTGTATACATTTTGTATAGATACTGAACACATCATGAGCAGGAAGGTAACTAGTGACTGCTGCACTTCTTTGCTAGGACATGAAAGGTGGGCTTAACAGACAGTGCTGTCTAGGGCAAGGTGGGAGGTATGTGGCCGCTTGATCTTACTCTTCCCATCATCACTATAGATTTTACTCGCATCCAATTTTTGGTATATTTCTGATGAAGAATAATGGAAGAGCAGTTCAATCTATGTTAACTTGTTAACTTTGTACTCTTTCAATATGGTTGTTTTGATAATATTTTAGTTTTCAGGAATCTGCAAGGTAAATTTAACACTTTTTTTCTTCATAAAAAACAAAATAAGCCGGGCAGTGGTGGCGCACGCCTTTAATCCCGGCACTTGGGAAGCAGAGGAAGGCGGATTTCTGAGTTCAAGGCCAGCCTGATCTACAGAATGAGTTCCAGGATAGCCAGGGCTACACAGAGAAACCCTGTCTCAAAAAACAAAACAAATAAACAAAAAAACAAAACAAAACAAAAAACCCAAAAAAAAACCCAAAACAAAAAAAAAACAAAATAAAGCTGGACAGTGGTGGCGGACGCCTTTAAGCCCAGCACTTGGGAGGCAGAGGCAGAGGCAGAGGCAGGCGGATCTCTGAGTTCGAGGCCAGCCTGGTCTACAGAGTGAGTTCCAGAACAGCCAGGGCTACACAGAGAAACCCTGTTTTGAAAAACCAAAAAACAAAACAAATAAACAAACAAAAAACCAAAATAACAAAATAAAACCCCAAAATACTACTAAAGAATGACCTGAACAAGTTATATTTACTGAGAATCACATGTAGAGTTGGGCCTGGCAAAGCCGTTCTGCTATCTCAGACCTATATGGGAAGGTGAAGCAGGAGGGTCAAAAGCTCAAGGCCTGCTTGGGATGCTGAGTGAGCTTAAGGTGATCAGAAAACATAAGGAAAGTCTGCCTCAATACCACCACCACTATCAGAAACAACAAAAGGTGAAAAAAGCTAAGTGGGTGAGTATCTGCTAGCATGCATGAGGCCTTAGATCTCAGCACTGGGGAAAACAAACACATTTGATATTTAACCCACTATAACTTTATATTTCATAAGCACAACAGTTGTATAATAAATTCTGAATGAAATAAATCACCATGTTTGAGAGGTTATTCCTTACCATTTCAAATTACCTAACTTCATCAATAGCTATGGAGTACTATAATACATTCAGGTTATTCAGAGGTTATTAGGGCCACTGTATGAAGTAACTAGTGTGTTACTTAATGTGCCAGAAAGGAAACTGGTGTTATCTAGCTCATAAATTCAAAACTGGGCCACTAAGGTCTAAGTAATTTATTTATAAAACAAAAATGTTCTCTGCCTAGACTTATCTCCTTATTTAGTTTCTTCAACTGTACGAAGTACCTAATAATGCAACTTTACTAGGCAGTTGTTTCTTCAGTAATTTTACTTAAATCTGTAGTATTTCCTCCTTTTCTCCAACTTGCAAAAATCACCTACAGGCTTAACTACAGACTTTCATATTTTTAGAAAGTTCTAAAATTTTTTTATTGATGTGTATATGTACATGTATGCTCTTTGTGTATGTATGTGTGTGTGTGTGTGCATGTGCGCTCGTGTGTGTAGCAGGGGCTAGAAGAATATGCTTGATTCTCTGGAGCAGTAGCTATAGGTTGTTTTTGAGCCACCTTTCCAGTCCCTAATCTTTTTTTTTTTAAACCTCTTTATAAAATAAGAAACACCTCATGATTAAAACGAGTACCACTGTGGGCCAGTCAGATGGCTCAGCCAGTAGAGGTGTTTGCTAACAGGGCTGATGACCTGAGGTTAACTTCTGGAGACAATACAGTGGAAGGAGAGAATGAACTCCTTTGAGCTGTCTTCTGACCTGTATGTGTGTGTCATGATGAATCCAGCCCCCCAAGAAACTAAATAAATAAATGTAAAAAGAAAAATTAAAAAATGCCATGAATCCAGCAGAAACTCAGGGATCTGTCACATAGTCTTAGAAGTGCTACTTCATGACATTTGAAGCTCACAGAAGGAAAAAGCATTCATTCTATTCCTAGACCATAAAAACATTCTCCATGTTAATCCACTGACACTTTTCTTTCTTGTAAATTGAAAGAAAAGAGAAAAAAATATGCAACCCACCCTTTTCTTTTTCTTTCAGATATGCTGATACTAGATCATGGAGAAACATGATGAGCTCAGCATCCATGGTCACACAGATGTGGTCAGTGAACTCTGTCACCACACTGCATTCTACCTTGGGTTTCAAGTTGGCATCTGAAACAATAAAGGTGTTTACAGTGAAATAATCCATGAAGTAAAGGGAACCAAGATTTACACAGATCCATGTAAATGCATACACTTGTAATATGAATATAAAGATCTGAGAAGTGAGCAACTGCTATGTGCATATGATTCACAGACTAATGATAATATATTAAAACATTCCTAGAATGAATCATTGTTCATTATAATAAAGTCTAATTATTCTTCACAATATTTGGCAAAAAAGGCACAAATAGGCTAAATAAATTTACCACAGTCTATATATATCTAGTAAAAACTTCAATTTGTCTTACATCACTAGTTTTATTAAATTAACATACCAAAATAGCCAGTGGTAAGAAGAGAAAGAGCAGTATGAAGTTTCTTTAGAATTTTCTTTTTACTGTTAAGACTAAGGATATTTTACACATACCTTGTAATGAAGGCTCCTGTGGTTCTTGAACATGAATTGATTTAAACTCTAGCTGCATCCTTGGTAATGCAAAGATGGTCTCTGTTTCATGGTTGTAGCTAGAGCCTCCCCGGAACCCACTCAACAAACTAGAATTCTTCACAGTAGTACTGTTCTCCGTGTTATTAGCATCAACATTACGAAGTAAGTTTAGCTCTACATACATAAAACAGAAAGGGTTACGGTAAACCAAAGGGTACTGTCACCACACTGCATTTAAACAATGTGTAGAGAAAGATCAATTGTTGGAGGTTTGTTTGTTGCTATGTATACAAACTTTAAATTCTGAACCCCAAGATCTGTCTGGTTGTTCTCCACGTGGGGAATCCATCTCATATACAGTTACCAAACCCAAACACTATTGTGAATGCCAGCAAGTGCTTGCTGATCTGTTATAGCTGTCTCTTGAGAGGCTCTGCTGGTGCCTGACAAATAAAAACAGAGGTGGATGCTCTCAGCCAACCATTGGACTAAGTACAGGGTCACCAACGGAGGAGGTAGGGGCTTACAGCCCCATAGGAGGAACAACAATATAAACTAACTAGTACACTCAGAGCTCCCAGGGACTAAACCACCAACCAAAGAGAACACATGATGGGACTCATGGCTCCAGCTACATTGGTCATCAGTGAGAGGAGAGGCCCTTGGTCCTGTGAAGGCTTGATGCCCCAGTGTAGGGGAATGCCAAGGCCAGGAAGCAGGAGTAGGTGGGTTGGTGAGCAGGGGGAGGGGGTAGAAAATAGGGGGTAGGAGGTTTTTGGAGGGGAAACCAGGAAAGGGGATAACATTTGAAATGTAAATAAGAAAGTATCTAATAAAAAATACCAAAAACAAAAGAAAAAACCCCCAAAAGACAACAAAAACAACCTCAACAACAACCCTTTTCCAAATGTATAAAAGGCAAAATAGGCCATAGTCTAATTTTTTTTTACCTTTTTTTTTAAAATATATTTCTACCCATCCAGAGTGCGTGCCCATTCCTGAGAGCTAATCTAAAATCACATGGGTACAAGCAATCTTTTTCCTTAGATGGGTCATTTTAAAGTAAAACATTCAAATTGTAACATGTCTTAATCTAATCAGCCTTGCCAAATTATCAGATGATTGATAAAAGCAATGTTACATATGCAAACTGAAAGCAATCACGTAGGAGCGATCTGGCAAATACTATAGTTATTTACAACATGCCTTGGCAGTGACACAGTTGAACATTCCTTTACACTCACTACACAATGGGGGACGGGGGGCTATGGTGGTGATGTCATGTCATCCTGGTTATTAGACCAGAGAAGTGGTCTCACAGAGGAAAAATTCATCAAAAGTATTTTCTTTACATTATGAATTGATAGGGATAATGTTAACTGAAATTTTATTCCGGGTAAGTAGAATCTTACATTTTTTGACATTTTGTTAGTTGGCCATATAATACATTTCCCAAACGTCTTATTTTTAGAATAACTCCAAAACATTTTTTCCAATAATTCTAAAATTTTACCAAATGTTACAAAATTAACAAATTTAATTTTTATTTATTTAAACCAATTTATTTAGGATGGTTTCAGTTATTTCTAGAATAATTTGAATCTGTAAAGTGTTGTACTACCAAGTGGCTGTTTCTTGTATTAAATAACCACTTTGTCTAGCAACAGAAATAAAATGAAATCTATATCAAGACATGAAAATTTGACCTCTACTTGATTTCTGAACAGCTGACAGAGCTCAAAATAAAACAAGAAAATAAGCCCAACAAAGGCTAAATATTCAACCTTCATTCCTTGTGGCAGTGACATAGTTGAACCATTCTTTTACACTGGCTACTCCATGGGGTGGGTTTTCGTGACGCCGCCTTGTTATCTTGGTTATTGTTGCCATGGGACTTTCCAGAGCACCACATGGTTTGGTAACCATGGTATTATGACCCAGATGAAAATCCAGTGTTTGAACAATGTATGTAGAATGATCACTAGAGCCTACAACACAAGAAAAGTACATTTCTAAAAGTGATAAACTGTCTTTATGGCTAAGAAAATAACTGTGGCATCAGAATAACAGATGTAGTTAAGCTATGCAGAACAGGAAAGGCTAAATAAGTAAGTGAGAAAGCCCACAAATAGTTAGCTGGATTTATCCCAGTGAGATTAAGAACATCAACCATCTTGTTAAGAAAGTTTGGAGTGGGTCAGCCAGTGATATACATCTGTATACCACTTCAGGAAGCAGAGGCAGTGGGATCATGGCTTACAGGACAACCTAGGCAACTGAGTAAGAACACTGTTAAAAAGCAAAGCACAAGGCAACACTCAATAGGAAACTGCTCAAAGGAACCTTTCTTTTTATATTTTTATTAGGTCTTTGAGAATTTTGTGTATGTCTTGGTGTCTTTTTTCAAAACCCCACCAAGACCAATTTGTGTTGCCCAAATATTCCTGGAGGTATCCCAGGGTTCTATTGCTGCCCTCAAGTTTTATAATGCAATTTTGTTTGACAGAGACTCTTCTTAGACCATCACTGTCTTCACATTTTCACAGGGAATATTTCTAGATAACATGTTAAGGCCAGTCACAGCAGCCCTAAATTTAAGTAACATGGAATATGAGGGCAAGTTTAGAAGTATATTTAGATGTTTCTTTAACAAGTCTATACTTTATAAATGCTGATCCACTAACAATGAACTCCCTGATCTTTTACTTAAAGGATAACAAACAGAGATAGATTTCTCCAATAAAAACAGTCAAAAGGAGCTGGTGAGATGACTCAGGGGATAAAAGCACTTGCTACTGAGCCTGACAACCTGAATTTAACCCCTAAAATCCACATGATGGAAATTGAGGACCAACTCCTCAAGTTGTCCTCTGACTTCTACCTGTGCGCTATAGAACAAATGAATCCCTTCCAAAATAAACAACTGCAAACAATCAAAAGTAAAAAGGAGGTCAGGGAGATGGTTTAGTGTGTAGAGATTTGTTGTACAAGTATAAGGTCCAAAGCTTCAATCCAGAACCAATATAAAGCTGGAAACAGTGTTAGTGTCTCTAATCCCAGGACTCCTACAATGAGATGTGAGGTAGACACAGGAGAATCCCTGGAAGAACATGAGTCAGCTAGCCTAGTCTTAAAGGAGGGGGAGGATGAGCACTTATACCCCAGGCTGTCCTCTAGCTTCCACATATACTGTGGCATGCATATGCCTTCACTCATAGACATATATGCACACACAGTATGCAAAAACATACATATACCATACACAAACATACACATATCATATACAAGCACATTTATGCCACACACACACACACATGCACACTCCTCAAAAATCAACACACAAAATATCAAAAAAATGACTTAAGTCATTTATGATCATGCCAGAAGAAGCAAAGAAAAAAAAGCTGGAAATGTGTCAGGTTACCATCTTCCCAGATTTTCTGAGCTTCAGTCCAAAAGGCAATATTTGGTTCTTCTAAATGAAAAAGGGCCCAGGATTTTGAACGGAAATTTGGACCATGAAAACAAGCCAGGGTCATATGATTTCCATGCAAGCTCATGGATCCTCCAAACTGCATCCCATCTTCTGGCAATGGAACCTGAAATAAGGATATGTGGCATCCAGATACAACCTTCAACACGCCAGGCCAATGTCGATGGTGTGCAGCATCAAGCACTACAAGAAAACCAAGAAACACTTGTCATGAATTGTCTCAAGTATCCTGAACAGGGCAAAAGGCAGAGGTGGGTCTGTTCTACAGCCATGTGTATGATGTATGTTTTCCATTCTGATAATGAGTGGAAATAATGGGGTATGCTAAGCAATTGTTAAAAAGACAGTAGGAAAAGATGCTACCTAGGGAAGGAAGGTATGAACTTTCTAGTGTTCCCAACACTCACAACTCGGGGGCTATAAAATTGATTGATTACAAAGAGCCTGAATGGTATTTCACACAAATTCTACACAACAAGAAATAAGATAACTGTCAGTTACATCTATCAACTTTTCACAGGTAAAAGAAACAGAAAGAGGGGTTTTATGTTTCTGTCCTGCATGCTTTCTACTTAGAGTGAGGTCAGATGACTACCACCATCAGCACCACACTAGAGCTTGTTAGAACTCCAGTCTTCAGTCCACTCACTATCTCCTGTATCAGATCTGCTTTTCAAAAGAATTTCCTGGGATGAGCATAGCTCAGTGATAAGAGAATTTGGTTGGCATGTGGAAGGCCCTGAGTTAATTCCTTAGCACTTTCAAAATATAGATTTCCAAGTGTTATACATGCACATTAATGTTTGAAAAGGGCTAATCAATCACAGAATTCAGATTTAGATTTTTTTCACTTATTCCAGTAATGTCCTTTTTCGCTGTTTACCATTATTTTCTCAGTGCTACCAAGACTCATAAATTTTATTTAACTGGTCTTGACAAGGACTTTTTAAAATAAAGTAAACCATACACTTTGCACAGCACGACAATGTATATATGCTTGCTAATAACAGTGCTTATAAAGACTTTAAAGGTGTAGAGGAATAAGAAAAGGACACCACAAACAAGTCACTGAAGAGAGTATGGTGTCCTGCAGACAACTGGCCATGTCTATTTAATAAGTATAGTCATACAAAAGACTAAAGGAGAGTAAAGATAGATAACAACCAGATTTAAACTGTGAACATGGTTAGGACAAACTGCTTGGTACTTGTGGGTCAGTCATGAAGTTTGAATAGTTCCTGGAAGACAGAGATAACTAACTGGCAAAGTAGAAAGCTGCAGTGTAAAAAAGGGTTGGTGAGTTTGGTCAAACAACACTCCAGGAAGGCCAGGGCTACACAGAGAAATCCTGACTAGAAAAACAAAGCAAAGTAAAACAAACAAACAAAGTTTACAAATATGTAGAAAATATATAGAAATCTATTCATGTTTAAGCTCTAAGCTGCTTGCTTCACAGTGATGATTCTGAGGCAGGAATACGGCCCTTCACTTTTGTTTACATTTTCTAGCTTGCTTTCAATGTACATACATTATTTCGATGATAAAAAAATTAATTAAGGAGTTAGCTCAGGCATAGAGTTGCACACCTTCAATCCCAGCACTTAGGAGGTCAGCCTGGTCTACATAGTTCCAGGACAGCTAGGGCTGTGTAGAGAAACCCTGTATCAAGAAAACCCCACGCCGGGTGGTGGTGGCGCACGCCTTTAATCCCGGCACTTGGGAGGCAGAGGCAGGTGGATTTCTGAGTTCGAGGCCAGCCTGGTCTACAGAGTGAGTTCCAGGACAGCCAGGGCTAGGACAGAGAAACCTTGTCTTAGGGGAAAAAAAAAAAAAAAAGAAAAACCAACCAAACAAACAAAAAAAGAAAACCCAAAACCATAAGTAAAGAGTTACCAACTCTGAGTTACAGAGTTATCCTCATTCTGCTTACTCTTGATCACATTTACCACTGTAATCCTAGTTAAAGGTGCCATCCTCTTCAGTTTGGAGGTCCATAATGTCCTCCCTGTGTCCATCTCTAACTGCCTACATCGTCTGTTCTCCCCATAGTAGCCATGGTGATTATTTGCAAAAGAGTATTTTATGCCAAGCTAAACCAAATGATACCAAATGTCTTAAAAACTCTCTAATAGTCATCATATTAAAAACCTTATTTTTGCCCTTTACCTGAGGTAATGTCCAGTATTTTTCTTATTGATCATTCTGCTCTGTTCACAATTATTTTAATGACTCTCATTCCCCCCCAAATCCCCACGCCCACTGAGAACATGTCAGGCAAGGGCCTACCACTGAATTACACCTCCAGACTATTCTGACCATTTCACTCTGAGACAGAGTCTTACACTAAGTTGTCCAAGCTGCCTTTGAACTTGATCTGTAGTTTCCTGCCTCGGTTTCCCAAGTAGTTAAGATTAGAGAACTATGCTACCAGGTCCAGCAATGATTCTCAAATAAGCCAACTTGATGAGGAACAACAGAAGCTTCAGACCTCCACAGCCCTCTGCCCAAACTTTCCCAGCATAGAATCTCAGATCTTTCATCCACTGACTCATTTCTACTAACAGGTCACTTCAGACAAGGCTTCCTTGATCATCTTTTCTAAAATAGCCAAGATTTCACTTTAACCTTCTCTATATTCTTCCTGTGCTTTGTTTTTTTAATTTAATTTTATTTTTTGTTTTAAAGAGGTCTTCCTTAAATCAAACCCATCCAAAGAGAAAAGCGAAGGCAGTGAAACTCTCCCAAACCTGTCGTCTTTTGAATCTCTGTGTTCCTGGCACAGTGGAGTTCTCTGTTACTGCAGGGGTCAGGTCTCAGTGGGTTGACTTCAAAACAACAGTTGTTGACTAGTGCCTGCTGCAAAACTGCTTTGTTTTTTTTAAATAAGTGCTTCTATCTACCTGAAACCATGACTTTTATATATTTAACTATAGTCTCCGTCTCCTATTTAATGTAAGGTCCATGAGTTAGGGATGGTCATATCTTGCAACTCTTGTGCCTTAGAGAAGTACCAAAGCATGTAGTTATTAATAAATACAAGCTAATTTCTTAATTACAGAGTGAAAGATAATAACCTGCCTAATATCTAGGTTAATAGACAGACTTAGTTTGTCTGCATCCTCAGCCCATGCCACAAATCAGAATCTAACTTTGTCGCAGAGTAGGCATGCTGCAGGTAAGCTGTGGTGGAGGATAAAGGTAACACCTTCGCAAAGGGCAGCTGACACCATTGCTAGGAGCACAGTCAGTGTTCTGCTGAGTGGATGGATGGAGAGCCCACAGGATACTTTCTAAGTGCGGCATAGAAATGTGTTACTTGAGAATGTAACATATAGGGAAGACAGAAAATTCTTACATTGTTCTTGTGAATTCTTTTCCAGGTTGTTAGTCATTGTCTTGGGTGGCAAATAAGGAACAGGTCCCCAGGTCGACAGAGCTCGTTTACTAGTATCAAACTGTTGTGTGAAAAACTCTTGGAGCTTCATTCCTATTTTTATCAAGTCTGGTGTAGTTGATCTTGATATCATTACTTGAAAAATATCCCACTTCAAATCTCCATGCACAAAAATCTCACTAAAGCATGAAATAGAATTTGTATAATAAATTTCAGAGACAATATAAATAATGCAAAAATAATTATTCTCCCCACCCAGTCTTTTCATTTGTATTAGTTGTATAATATAAAAATTAGTCTGTAGAAAAAAAATGAATTACTTCTCCTGCCCCTGAATGTTAAAAAAAAATGTTAACAGTAGTCACATAAAGGTTTCAGAAGGGGAAATCCTAATACATACCTTTTATCAGTCATGCTTGAATCCAAGGCGTTGTATAAGTTTACTTTCCATTCATCCTGAAGTTTAAGATCAGCATTACTGAAAATACCCATGAGGATACTTGAGCCCATGTAATCAACTCGAGACTCAGTAGAACCCATAGTAATCTGTATTTTGTGGTTTGGTTGCTGATTTGGATGTTCAGAAATATGAGCTAAAATAAAAACAATAATTGCTTTCCATACAAATATTCACGGAAAAATATCAAATTCAACTTTCTAAAACTTTTTTTTAACATAATGTTTGAAAATATGCTGTGTAGTTATAAAATTCCAACATACCGACCATCTCCAAAGCATTGACATCAATGGTCCCACCAACTACTCCTCCTTTGGAATCTAACTGGGACCTTCCCAGACCAACAGACATGCTAATCTCTCGATCACGGTTACTTCCTACAGAAAGCCGGCCTTGGCTTTTCAAACCACTAGTTGTCCAACTAAAAAGAAGTAAAAGATTGTTAGATATGTGGCTGATAATGCCATGAATTAAAACCAGTAGCAAAATTATATGTAGAAGATCTGATTTTATAATGAAAGAGTTCCGTTTTTTGAGTCAGGTTTTCACGGTGTTGTTGAAGCTGGTCTTGAATACTGGAACTGAAATGATCTTGTCTCAGCTTCCTGAGTGCTGGGATGATTAGCATACACACACACACCTAGCTCAACACATATTTGAACTAAATACTATGCGGTTGATGTTTGAATATTAAAACTAATGAAGCTTTATAGCTAGAAAAGTATTCGATTTCCTTAAAATTCTCCATTGAGAATGTGTTTTGTGTTGTTTGTATTATAGTATCCTACCAATTAAGCCATTTCCAGACTAAAAAGTTTACAACTTTTCATCTATTTACTGTCTCAAAAGATTACTACATTTAAAAGGGTTTGAACTGCTTTACAACACTGTAAAGAACATTTAAAATGCCATTCGATAGATATGTTTTCTCTGAATAGCTTACGTTGTATTTCCCATGACATTACTCATATTCATTTGGACATTTAGTTGTTTCAGGTTGATAGCGAACACAACAAGTGTCTCCCATGGAGTCCCTTGCTGACTTGCTCCTTTGTTTGATTTGTTGACAGGAGTTGATGTTTTTGAAATTGAATCTAAAATCAGAAAAAACCTAAATGCATTTATTCACATAAAACAAAGCTTACTACGAAGTAAAATCCACTAATTTCTATAGTCTAAAAGGTAGACATGATATTGTTGTACAAGACCAAATGTTTAATAGTAGTCACACTGCTTCTAAAATAGGTGAGATGGGGGAGCTTTGGTGTGCATGAGACACAGCTGCACAGACAACTCATCATTACAGGATTTTCTTCATAAAAGCCAAAGTGTTTCAGTCAGACAGAAGCCTCAGAGGCAGGAACCATTCAGAAATACAGGCATTGGCTGGGTAGCTGGCATTCATCTAATGGATTCAGTGAGTAAACCAAGTACTGACTTTGCTAATTATACTTTGGTCTTGGTTGTGCCAAGAATTATATCATTCATTTTGATATATTCTGGCATTAGCACAAGGACAATACCAGCATGTAAGAGTTGAAAAAAAAAAAGACTAAATAAACAAACAATTGAATCAATATAAAGACTTCATTTCTTCAATACTGAACTATCTTTTGGCACATTCACAGTATTGTTGGAATGTTTCTAAAAGCAGTGGTCCTTGCAGAGTACACTGGCAATATGGCAACTCTTCATTTCCTACCCTTCGTGAAGCTACTAGACAGCCACAGAACTCTTCTGTAGGTCGTCCCTGGAAGTGTTTGGTATTTACTGGTTTCTTTTCCTCAAGAATCCATCTTTAGTAATTGGGGCAGAAACCTGAGGGTAATTAAGATTTTTATCTTAGGAACACTGGAGGCATACTGGCAACAAAAGTTACCTCTTCGAGGAACTGAAGAGTCTGAAACACTCCTTGATCGAATGGAAGCTGGGGACTTGAGGCTCTGTGCTGCTGTCCCTGGTGACATGGTATTATTGGTCATGTGCTCATTGAACACATTGGGTGACTGAGGCATATGGGTGAAGGAGGCTGACTGGCTTGGCTGATCCCAGGTCCTGCAGTATGCTTTCCTTGATGACTCAGGAGAAAGGTGCTGGCTCACTCCTTCAATGGAATCAGGAGTCCCTGGACCAGATGCTAGTACAACAGTAGAAGACAAAGTAAAAGTCGCAGATAAAAACATTACGTGATAAAAGTTCTCTCACTCAGACATTATTTCTAACTACATTATTTACAAATATTACAGAGTAAATTTATAGAAAAAAATGTTAGGAGGTAATCTTCAAGAGGTAAGGTCTGTTTGGTATGCCCAGTGCTTGACACTAGAGGGACTCAACAGACATTCTTTTGAACAAATGAATAAATTACATGGTACAGCTTACAAAATTTGTGTTATTAATCATGGATCTTGTTTTCTTTAACCCAAATGAAAAGAAATGTAATTATGGTTATATAACACACTTACTTGGCAAATTTACAGTTTGGTCTCCAAGGAACAGGCGCCTTGCAATACTTCTCCTATACCAGGCTCTTGGAAATGCAAGGATTTCGCTGAGTCGGCGCATATCATACTTAAATGAAGCAGACCCTATATCACAAACAGCTGATGCAGGAATAGTTTGTTAGAGCTTAGAACAGACTTCTAAAACTTTTTAACACTTCAATTATCAGACATGGTACTATAGAGCTGAATATACCTACTGTTTTAAACCATAAAATACCAGGACACATTGCATTTAACAAGTGATTTTTATCTTTCTTCAAAATAAAAACAAAACAGTGCATGCACTGCAAAATCATTAGCTCTGTGTCCTTTCTTCAGGAGATGGCAACTTAGGGCTCTATTACTGCTCTGTCACATATTGGTTCTAGAGATTAGCTATAAAGCAAGCTTTCAGTGTAACACAGGGCTCATCAAATATGGAGAATAGGTCAAGATTATGAGCTTGGATATGAACTTGCACAAAGAGAACTGCAAACAAAACAGCTGTGTGCAAGGGAGTACTTATTTCCCTTTTTGTTCAGGGCAGAAAGTTTCACAAGAAAAGCACCCTTCTGTTTTGGCATCTTTCCCTTTCTGCCCCTTTTCTCTTCTGTTCCTCTTCCACAGCTTCTTTAGATTAGCATGCCAGTGACTTTGAGGACACTGCCTGAGCACAGACAGACAGGCCTGGTGACCAGCTGACCCACTGATTGGTTAACAGTTTCAACTGTTCCCCTCCAGATCATTTACGTTTATAGCCACCCTACTCCTCTACTGCTCCTTATGCAACTTGAGGATCTTCTTCTCCTCTCACTTTGAAGCTATTCCCACCTTTCTCTCTTTTTACTGTTACATCAGATTTTCACTCACTACTGCTGATTAAACAGCATCCTCAAGCATCTTTTCCTCCCATCGTTTGTGTGTACTACTGACTGACTTTCTAAAATACCAATCTGAAGATTCATCCCAATTATTTAGAAACCTCTAATGGCTTCTCAGCACCTGAAGAATAAATATCTGATCTCTCAGTTCACTCTGAGCCCACAGTCTGCTGCTGGTCTATTTCATCACCTTTACTTTTAGTTAGCCAGGACCTCTCCATCTACTCTGTAGAAGTAAGTGTTTGATTAAACCTCATGATTCAGTCATAGTAGCCAAAGTATGCTCCAAAGATATCCCTTTTTGATACCTCTATGATTCAAAATATCATGTTGCTACTTTCAGTGGTATTTTTTTGAAACTAATATGTGTTATTACTATTTTTGTCCACATGTAACATTTTGAATTACTCACGTCTATTCACACTAGTAACCTAGCAGAGTGCCTGGCAAAAGTTTACTATAAAGCATAGGTTTAACATGTTTACTAAATGGTTATCAGCTTAAGGGAACATACTATATTAGTGAGGTTATTGTTGTAAACATTTTCACTTAGTACTCTAAATTCCAAATTCACTTAATTTTAAGTACTCAAGTTAAAATGCAAAGAGAACAAATGGTTGGCCTAAGACCTACTAATACAAAGTAGGACTTATCATTAAGGCTACTCATCCCATTTTTAGTGTTGTAAACAAGTACAAGTTGATACACATAAAAAGTCATAAATTGCCGGGTGGTGGTGGCACATGCCTTTAATCCCAGCACTTGGGAGGCAGAGGCAGGAGGATTTCTGAGTTTGAGGCCAGCCTGGTCTACAGAGTGCGTTCCAGGACAGCCAGGACTACACAGAGAAACCCTGTCTCGGAAAAAGAAAAAGAAAGTCATAAATTTTAGGAACTTATAACAAAGAAAAGCGAAATAAAAAAGTAAGGATTTTTGTTCTTTAATTTGGCACGCTTTTACCCTTGGATATTTCTACTAGAAAACATTCTAACACTAAGAGCCTGAGTTGAGAGTCTTCTAGGCTAGGCTGAACTTTGTACCTTTATCACTAGGCTTAATGTTTACATATACTTATTATTTAAGCACTATTAAAAATAGTTCACTGTTTAAAATAATATTTTAATTAAGAACTATAAAAAAGAATACCAGATATATTGATTAATGTAGTGTCCATTTTGCTTGCAGACTTGCTTACAGATTGACTTTCAAAAAACGAGGCACCTCCTGAGCGCCTTATCCGAGACAAGCTCACTTTTACAAACTCAAGGTTTATACTTAGTGAGTCTTTCCGACCAGTGACTGAAGTGGGTTCTTCATCCACATTCCCTGGGAAAACCGAAACAAGAAAAATGCCCATATGTATGCACATGTACATACAGATGTGTGCATATACACACAACTAGTTAAAGAAAATTATCCAATATATTGTAACATGCCACCAATTAAAAGGAGTTAAATTAGTAAAAGTTTAGACAGAATAATCTAAGGAGCATTTGCATTTCTCACAGTGGTTTAGACAGGTTGAAGTCCATAAACATGACAAGTTCATTCCAATAACAAAAGGTAGTATTTACTTATATCACTGTAAGAAATATTCATTAATGAGATCTGAACTTTAAAAAGCAGATTTAGTTTTACTAAATGATGGTTTAATACTCTTATTTAAAAATTACCAAGCATAACCTACATACTTTAAAAATTTTACTTTTATGGACTATAATTTTATACAAAGTGATCTGATAATACTTTAATGAATTTGATTTAATAATTTAAGAAACTCTTCTATCTTTATATATTATGCTATACACAACATTTAACAAGCTTAAGTTTTAAATCCTTGTATAATCAGTTCATCTGAATTTGTTTCATATTTTTACTTATAAAACAGGGATCAAATAGGTATTATCAAAAGGAAAAATACAAGTTTCTCTTGTTAGTTTATAGCCACAGTAATGTAGTCCAAGAAAAGAAAGCTTAAAATAATTTAACAAAGATGCCTATGAGCAAATATACCTAGTCCTCCTGATCCAGATGTGAGACCAGAAACAGTGGATTTCTGCTTCCCTGCACCATAGGGGTGAAACACATACAGGGAAAAGTCAGACATGCATGCAGTGAAGCTCAGGCCAGATGAACTGCTGCTGGAGCCAGTCAGATCAGACTGGCTGCTGCTGTGTCGACTTCGGCCAAGTGGGCTGCCTAATCCTGAAGAGCCTGTAAGTAAGAGACATTTCAGCATCATCAGCCACAAGGAAGTCTACAAGGACTACCATCTTCTCTCTCAAAAGCCAAACATAGGCTATTTTGGTAAAATATTGAATTCAAGATAACTGTACAAAAAACCATGACCTAAGCCCAAGTGACACCTTCCAAATCTGAAGGCTGATTTCCCTTCAACAGTTTTCATGCTTCTCTGGAAACTGGAGTTTAGGAGTTCACTCATATATTTTCCTTTAACGTGTTCCACTTGGCCATTCTAGCATTTTAGGTCATATAATTCTTTCTAGACATAAGGGTCTTCAGTTTGGCTGGACATCTGCACATTGTTCCTGCTTTCCCACTAGCTTCTAGTTAAAGACTCTGTTGTGAAATCCAATACTGAAAGGCATCGGCTGCTTTTGGTTAAGAACTGCTGTTTAAATGACATTTCAAGTCTACTGTCAATCCCCACTCAAACTAGCCAACACTGCCCTCTCACTTACATTTGTATTTCTATATGATTTATAGCGCAGAGCTTTTAGTGAGGAAGGAGTGCTAGAAATCAAGAAATCCTCAACTGTACTTTACACTCAAACCTTTAATGAAACAAATGAGGTAGACAGCAAAATTTACCATTTAAAAATACAAGTGCTACTTGGCAAAATTTAATAAGGACAGATCTTCATAAAAGCCTATCTTTTATTTCCAGTTGCAAAGCTCATTGTTCCTAAAACATATAATCCAATAAGACACAAACATTCAAAAGTGCATGGATACATGAACTATTAGTATTCTTATTATAGTGCTTCTAGTGAAATGCAAGCTGAAGTTATAATGCTATCTAATTACTGTTGAGCTAAAAATATAAATTAAAGAGGACTCACATTCTACTAAAACATGAAATATACTTACAAATTTGGTCTATTACACATTTTTTCTTACAAATGTCATAATTCTTTAATATTCTGCTTTTCTAAATCTATTTAAAATATAGATGACTATTAAATAGTACTTGTACCAGATGACTTAACAGCTTATACCTGGCATTCCAGCTTTGCTAGCAGAGGTCTTTACTCCGCTCTGAGGAGCATTACTACCAGGGGATAAAGTCTCTGCAGGGTATGTAGTCCCCAAAGTTTCGAGTTCTCCTCGGTTTGAAGAAAATACCAAGTCAAGAGATGGTAGCTTCAGCATGCATTCTACTCTTGATACTGGCAAACAGCTAAATTTGATCTGTGAAGGCTAAAGTGTAGAAAGCAGGGGGGAAAAGAATTTTAAGAACCAAATAGTTAAAAGAAATATGTAATTTTTTAACATACATTTAACTACATATATTGTTTAATCATCAAATATTTAAATGCAATTAAATTTAATGCCACAACTTATAAAAACAAGGATGGCATGTGAACCAAAGTGTATTAACAGGATGGCACAATCTTTATGAAGCTATATATTATAGGTATAGAGCTTACCTTGCTCTAAGGGAATCTAGTGGCAGGAGACTATTTCAAGTTCAAGGCCAACATAGGGTACATGCCAGCCTGTGCTACAGAGTTGAGATATTGTCTACAACAAACTAAGTATTTGAACATACACTGACATCTGGATAATTCAGAACCTTAAACATATTTATGCCCATACTATTTTTTGTTAATTATCAAATCTTTTAAAGGAGATAATTATATGTTAAAACACTGTAAGTACTGCTGTGTTAGTAAGAAAAGTTTTTATGAACTCTTACGTACATAGTATATTTTCATCAGACCTTTAACATAAGCGAGTCAAAACTCCCAGGGTCTCAGACTAATGATCTTTTGAGCAAACTGTTACAGTAGTAAATGGTTGCAATAAATGACACCAGCACTTTTCTTCTTCTTTTTTCTTTCTTCGAGACAGAGTTTATCTGTATAGCCCCGGCTGTCCTGGAACTCACTCTATAGATACTTTTCTGATTCTTACATACTGATTTAAAAATTTTATCTGACTGGTAATCTGAACTTAAGTTTGGATACAGGCGTCTCTCTAATCCTCTTTAACAAGTGGATTAAATCAAAGGATAACATATATTCCTAAAGGTGTGTTGGTAAGATTGAATTAAATAACACAATATTTTAAAACTACATAACTTTTACACAAAATCCTTAAAAGGTATTATTATATCTTAATTATATGGTAAATCCGTCCAGAAAGTGTAATGGTGAGAGCAAATGGTACCAAACTAATAAAGAGATAAAATGCTTTCAAAAGGTTTAAACTTATATATTTTAATTTTGTTTCATAGAAGATTGAAAACCCAAAATGGAAAACTCCTAATTTATGAAACTTCTCAGAATAGTAAATACATATACATTTTTACATGTACTTCTCAGGACTTAGCAAAAACTTCTAAGCCATTGTAGAGATATCAAACACTCATGAGATTATGATTTAGAAAAATTTGAAACGAAATAATGTTAAAATTTCAAATAAAATATTTTCTTTATGAAGAAACAACACAGCTCACCTGAACTCGCACATAAACCACAACGTCTACAGGGAAGGAGGAGTATGCAGATGTTGAAGATGACACTAGCGATGTTGTTGACTCTTCCATAGGATCTGGGATGTCGAAATGTCCCATATCTTCATCTTGTGAGCTGACTGCTGTTAAAATATTTAGTTTCAAGTTTTATATCATATCAAGGGCAAATCACTGGAAGATCCTTGTCTCTAACTAGTACTGAAATAAGATGAATCAACAGCAAAAAGTTGCTTTGAAGTCTGTCAGGCTACATATCCTTGCCCACTCATAATCTCATGTTCATTTCCCCAAATTAAATTCTCCTACCACAGCACACACTATACATAGAAAACAGCACTTATGCCATGCCCACAAAGAGAGTCCAGCGCAAGAAACACATTAATGTATGGCATACAATCATTAGTGCTGTCACTATCTAGCTGTAAACTTGAAAAAATAATATGGCTTCACCACAGCTTGAATTCTCTACCTGCTAACAAGAAATGAAATGACCCCCCTGGTTCTTCTCCAGTTCTTTGTTTTATATAGGAATATATAACAATGTATAATAGCACTATGCACGTGGAGAGTACTCACCTGTGTAATTCCTTTCTATTGGTGTAATTGGGATAGTTTCCAGAGCCTTTTCAAGAAAGTCCAATAGACAAGGACTAATAACCATTTCTTCTGGTAATGACTGCAGCGCTACCCAGGCATATAGCTTGGCGGTTTTTACTCCTCCACTTCCTTTTCCTTTAGCTAGAATATTGATAAATGTGATGCAGTGAATGAAATTCAATAAAATGTCCCAACAAAATATGACAATAAGAAATTAGAATTGTATGACAACTTAATTAAGTGAAGCACTTTATGTAAGACTACAAGAGAAAAGAGTAAAAATAGGCTGAGAGAAATGATACATAAATGTTAGAATAAATATTATTAATGTTTGTAATACTAGGTTTATTCTTACTTGTGCTTGGTCACACATTATGTTCCAAATTATCAACTTTATACATTTTGGCTGGTACTAGTCCATCTGTTCACTTAAAAAGACAGAAAATGTCAACTACTATGAATTAGTGGGAAGTGAAGAAAAGGCATCCCAGCGTATGGATTCCTGCTGCTTAGGATATACACACTGACAATACTTCACTACACAGGTGGGAGACCATGACTCTCTCACTCTTCCTGGTCAGGTATTTCTGCTTCATAAAATACATTAAAGTACCCAACAAAGTTATAGCAAACTTTGTTTTTAATCTCCAATTTGAAAATTAGTTATATAAATATAGGAAAATGCCCCAACTCTATACTCCCTAACTTTCTCCATTTATAAAATGGAATACTAGTATGTGCCTCATTCTTAATGGATCTAGCTACACTTAGTCAGTTGAAAAGTGGTACGCACTACCTAGGCATTATTGTCATCATTCTTTACTGACTACTTTAAAGGGTTTACATATCATGTGATATTTCTAAATGAAACTTCTTCCATAATTCTTGCCTAGTCCTTATAGTCCTATGTTAGACATTCCGGAGTGTGTGTGTGCGCGCGTGTGTGCATGTGTGCGTGTGTTGTGGAGCAGCACGCATGTGCTATGATACCCATTCCCCAGATGCTACCCAAGAATCCTTGCTGGCTTTTTCAATGGCCGCTATAATCAATAAGAAACTGTAAATGTGGTACTCTGTGACTTTTAAATCTCAGGTATTAAGCTTTGCAGGTTCAGTCAGCTTTTTGTTTTGATCATTCCACCCAAAGGATGCTAAGTATAATGTCATAAGAATATTCCAAACCCAGTGGTGATGTCCACATGGGGTGGAATTGAGGCACCAGTCAGCCATTCTCATGACTAGAACATGATGGAGGACCTTTCTAGTACAGTCAAGTATTCAAGTGACCTCAGTCAAGTATTCAAGTAGCCAGCATCTTGACTTCAATCTCATGAAAATCTGTAAGTTGAGAAACAACTCTTGGTGTTTTTTGTTTGTTTGTTTTGTTAGTTTGTGATTAAGGCTATAAGTTTTGGGTATAGGTTAGGTCATTATAACAGATAATTAATACTTGCAGATAAATACCAGTGTGCTCATCTATGTGTAAATTGGATCCCTAGCTGATCTTAGCTCCCAAACTTAAACTTTCTGAACTACCCTCTAGCAAATATACATTGTTCTAAAAAGGTGGTTTATTTATTAAGAATATTCTAACATAATAAAAATTTAAGAAAGAATCTAAAGTAGTCCTATACTTTCACATATGGACTTTATATAGTCATTACTGACAATATGGCCTTTCTTAAACAGAGGAATTAAAGAATCTCAATAGAGCAAGCAAAATAAGAAAATTAAGAAAAACAGGACAGAAATACAGTGTAGCCTCTTAAATACCTGAGGGAATAGGTGGGGGTTGGGGAGGAAGTAAGGTGTTAGTCTTGCTCTGGACAGTGCAAGGTAAAGGAGGAGAAGAAGGAGGTGCTGCGATATCTTTCATACCATACAGCTTGGACTCTTTGGAGAGAGTTCTAGGCAAGGAAGATCCTCTGGAGGCGTTAGGTGATTCAGTCTTTAGTGTCTTAGAATTGTAATGCAACTGTATTAAAAAAAATCGAAATAAAAATTTTGCAGGTGAGGAAATACCATGAAACATAGAACATATCGTTGGGAGGAACACTGGTTCAGGAGCCTGAAGACTTAGTTTTTGCTTATAAGCCAGTTGTAAGGTTCTGCAAAGTACCTGACTTTTTCATTTTTAAAATTAAAGAGCTTAATTCAAATTGTCTTTAAAGTTCTTTTAAACTTAATGGTCTAAAATTCAACAATTTTAGAAATTAAAAAAAAAATACATTATTGCTTATTGAAATTATAGAAGACAAGATTTAGCAAGCCTACTATGAATAAATGGTAAGCCACAATTTAGGTATGCTTACATTCAGACTATGGCTACATCAGATAAGTCAGAAAATTTCATCTTTAACAAAATAAGCAAAAGAAAAATATCTAGTAGAAAATAAATTGTTAATATTCTAGTTTCTTATTTTATACAATTCAGTTTTTACCTTTACATCTACTCCAGGAATGTAAAATACTGTTGTTTCTAAGTCACTGGGCTTTGTCTGTAGAGAGGATGGCACTTTCTTGCCAGTCATTAAATGGGTTGTTGAAGCATAATTCGTTTGAAATTTTTTCTTTTTTGAAGGAGAATCTTGATCTAAACTCCTAGAACTTCTATCATAACTCCTATGGGGAAAAAGGAGGGGGTGTAAATTAAAAAAATCAAAATCAAAATATTTTAAAAAGAAAACATTTAAGGACAGAACTTCTAGTTAGACTGGTTAATGTCTTAGAGGAATGATAATAATGTCTTATGTTTTAAAACTAGCTATCTCTATTTTTTATGTGAGTATTCTTTGTTCGTGACAGAGTCATGGTAAGAAGAGCAGGCATTTTCCCGCCTCCGCCTTCTGAATGCTGGAATTACAAATGTGCCATGCACAGCTGCCTTATTCCTTTCTAAGTTCATACCTGTTTCATTTAAATACCAAACATAGCAGTCTACTATGGTTCAATTAAAACAGTCTACCAGCCATTCTTTAAGCACCATTATTACTCTTATAAGATACTATACTTGTCTAAAGTGTTTTTACTCTCTCATTTTATAAAAAGTTCATTTGACTGATCATTAAAATACTTTAGACATATAAAAATAAAGGGAATGGGATGGGGACTCTTCATTATCTGTTCCAACAGCTGCCATTCTTATCCATATTTCTATCCTTTTACTCACTAGTAATTGTCATCTTACTTTCATATTTTTTTTTTTTTTTTGACCAGGAAAGAAGGAAAAAAGGAGAAGAAATATTCAAAAAAATAGCTGAGGAATGGCTCAACAGGACAGTGTTTCCAACAGCAACCATGAGGACCTGAGTTTGAGAAATACAGCCCTGGAAAGTAAGTTATGGTGACACACACTTGTAATCCTAGTACTGGATGGGTCCAAACAGGAAGATACTTCAGGTTCTCTGGTTAGTTACCTTGGCCTATGTGGTGAGCTCTAAGCTCATGAAAGACCCTGTCTCAAAAAGCAAAGTGGACATTCTCTGAGAATTGATACCCCAGGTTGATTCTGATCTCCATATACAAAAGCACACACATATTTACACTAGAACATACATATGAACACACACACACCCAAAAAAACAATCAAAATCTAATATTAAATGTGTTTATGTCATCATTTAATGGTAATCCTGAAGTTATACCTTGAATATTTCCATTTAGCTAGGCCCTATTTGTGTTCAATTTAGGTAGTCCCTGTTTGCATAACTGCTTCCAGTCTTTCTTTGTAAACATATCAAAATTCTTAATCAAGACTCCTGCATTATAGGGGGGAGTCCCACAAACGCTGCCATGGGTAGGTGGGTGGGCTGGAGTCTGCATAGACAGTGTTTGATTTTCTTTTTGAGTGGGTGCAACGGGGAGAGAACCAAGAGTTAGGTGGATTCTCCTCCCTAGCTCTTGTCCGTCGTCTGTCTGCTGTCAGTCTATCTGTGGTGGATTTCTGTTTCCAGGGAGGTGTGGTGAGATCCTAAGTCATTCCCTTTCCCTTCCAGGCCTCCTGCTATTTTAGAGGACCTGCCTGGTTTGGCTGGAGTCCCACAGGAATGTGGGACTTCTTAATAAAGGATAGCAAACAGCTTGTGGCTGGTTGGGTTTTAGTAGAGGCTCAG
>NW_022196899.1:30728549-30780221 GCF_008632895.1 Mastomys coucha | reverse complement strand
AAAAAAAAAAAAAAAAAAAAAAAAGAAAAGACTCCTGTATTATTCTCAAAATAGAAATCTTTTCAATCAATACACAGAAAGGCAAGACAGAAATTGGGCTTATTGAAAGAATTCTAAAGAATTCTTTACTTATATCTTTGTGTGTGCATGCCTGTGTGTGCGTGCGTGCATGTGCATGCACACTACTACTGGGGATTAAATCCTGTGCTGAAATGATATATACACACACTACCACTGAACTAAAATACTCAGTCTATAGATCTATTTTAATTAACAATTTTACCAGATTTTAAATCAGATATCTGCTTCCAATTGCCAAAAAAGATGTGTTTAGTTTAATGAACTGTGTTATGCAAATGAACACTACAACTTTGATCAGTTACTTTTAAAATTTCTAGTGTTGGATGGTGAAAGTCTGTGGTAATTCATGATACATGGACAGTGTTTCTAACTAATGAATCCTACATGCTTCTTTCTGCCAGTCCCTTACCTTCTTAAACTTATATCATCATGCTCCTGCAGAAGGGTGGTTGGGTGAAGCACACACTTTCCACTGTCAATTTCAACTCGTATATCAAGTTCAAAGTCAATATTTCTCTCACTAGCTGTGCCACTAAGACTTCGGTTGACTGGGGTTGTAGGCCAGCGCTCAGTAAGTAGCTGATGAACAGCAGCAAAGCCTGTTGCTTTCTTCCGAGAGGTGTGTCTGTAGAAAACAAGGAATTACTCATTATAGTAAACTGAAGTCTGCTTAGTGAACTACTTCCCAAATGTTATATGAATAAGTCTTTAAAGAAATTTTATTAATTTATAAGCCCATAGAAAGCTTTCAACTAGCTAATACTAACCAAGGTCAAAGAAGAACTACTAACAAACACCATTACGTCTCGTTTACTCGGGCCACACTGGCCCCAGAGGAAGGTGCTGCACTGCACTACCCATTCAGACACCCAATGAAGGGCGCACCTCATGCTCAATGTTCTTGACAAAAGAAAACGGAAAAATGATCAAGGTGTACACTTGGAGAAGATCACAAAATCAGCAAAAATCTTTTTTTTTTTTTTTGGAAATGGGAAGTGTAAGACCAAAATAGATATACATTCTGCCCAGTGGAAGCAGTTGTTTGACTCAGAGGGCCTACTATTAAAAAAGAATATACATGCTGGAGAGATGGCTCAGCAGTTAAAAGCACTGATTACTCTTTCAGAGGACCTACGTTCAATTCCCAGAACCTACATGGCTGCTCACAAGCACGAGAAACTCTAGTTTCAGGGATCTGACACCCATTTCTGGTCCCTGCAGAAGTGCACACACACAGACACTTAGAAAAGGAAGGATAATTTGCACTGACAGAATTGAGAAGATTACAAACAACAAATCTAAACACTGGTGCTGAAAGACAAAGAAACATTTTCTTAAAAGAAACATTAATTCTTGAGTTAAAGAATTCTATACTCAATCCAATAATCAAATGAGCACATAAAATTACTTCATATTTTTTTTAAACCTTTAAGAAAGCAGATTTGAATTATAATTCTTCTTTGAAGGTTATCTGAAGCTGTATTTTAGTAAGTGGAGGAATAGGCCAAAATATGCTAATATGAAAGGTTCCTTTCACCCCAGGGAAAGGGTGCGGGAACCCTCTGAGCTCAGGAAGAAGACTGAGATGGAACAGTGGAAACTCTTAATCTTATTGCCACAGCTGCAGGGGATCAGGCTTTAGAACCAGGTAAATTTGAAAGGTCCTTCTAGCTCCTCATGAGGGCACATTTCTCAGTAAGACTTCATATATATGTAGATCTATCTATCTATCTATCTATCTATCTATCTATCTATCTATCTATCTATCTATCTATCTATCTGACTTTATTTCATCAACACTCTATTCTCATTTCTTCTAAGAATGATTTAAAATCCCCATCCACTGATACACACTTCCCTTTACTATTCCTATTTTCTCAACTATATGATACCTTTCAGTATCTCCTTTTATTTTTATTAACCCTAGGAGGAATATTGCTCTTTCCTATATTATAGCTTATAACCATATTTCTATTTTTGTTTTATTGACAAATATTATCATGGAGAAATAATTAAAAGAATATGAATAAACCTATTTATATTTAGATGAAAACAGTACCATATAAAGTTAAATCACATTAGGAATTATGGATAGGTAGCATAGTATTATTTAAAAATTAACACTTTTTTGCTAATTTATTATTGTTATTATTATTTTATATTTAAGACAGAGCCACATGTAGCCCAGGCTGGAGAAGAGCCTGCCATGTAGTTCAGGAGGACCTTAAACTCCTGATCCTCCTGCCTCCATCCCTGAATTGCTCGAATTATAGGAGTGGGACACTGTGCTTGGCTTGTTAAATATGAGGCTGGATAAAATACCTTAGGCTCACTTGTAGATTCTGACTTACCACCTAAACAATCTTACAGTAAACAGGTACTCACGAGGGTTTCCTGTAAATATAAAATCTTTCCCTCTCACGGTCTTCATCCTTTTCATCCTTCTCAGAGTCTTCACTGGTAGAAGACAGACTGTCATCCCTTCGGCCATCTTCTGACTGGAAAGGAACACTCGGTGAAAAGCCGCCTGTGGTTTTGGGAGAGCTGAACACTGAACACGATCCTTCACTATTTGATGAATAATGTGATGGACCTTCAATTGTTACTGACAAAAGATCCAGTTCTGTCTCCTCTGGAAACTGATTACAAAAAGAAAATATAAATCAGGTTATTTTTCGAGTTCTCTCTCAATTAAAAAGAGAAAAACTAAAAATATGAAAGATGTAAGTCTAAACATTTTAGAACCTCTGAGCTGAATTTCCTCACTGTGAACAGAAAGGAAGGTCAGACTCGTGAACATATGAAATGGCATACCAAGGAAGAAAACAGGTCAAACCACGCAAGTTACCACTGACACTTGAAAAAAATCACAGTGAAATTTTACTTTACAGGAACATAAAGCATCACATTCAATTAGTTCACACAAAGCAGAAGCAGACCAAGTGTAAAGAAACAATCAAATATAAATCAGGACGTAAGAACAATTCATGATGAGCACAGTGACCGTCAGTAAAGACATCTTTTAGAGGAAGTTTTGTGGACAAATCTTTAAAACGGAACTTTCACGGATTGACAAAAGATGTGTTAACAGTTGAGTAATAAGACATGTATCAATTACTCAAGCTTAACCATGCTGTATTTTAAGTAAATAGCTGGAGGCCACAGTTTGTTTTCCTTCCTTCCTTCTTCCGTTTTTCAAGAAAGGGTTTCCTTGTGTAGCCCTGGCTGTCCTGGAACTAACTCTGTAGACCCTACTGGCCTCAAACTCAAGAGAAATCTTCTGCCTCTGTATCCCAAGTGTTGGGATTAAAGGCATGTGCCACCACTGATGGGCAAGCCAGTTTTCAAGTGTGTAATACTTGCTATGAACTGACCTCAGTTTCCTATCTAAACAGTCTGCTCCAATGTCATCTGATAAGATGCAATTGGCAAGATAATATAATTATTAAAAAGTAGTAGATGCTACTGTAAGACTCATGATAAAATCATACAATTAAAACATCAAACATTTAGAAATCAGGTATTTTTCCCTTAAAAAGATAAATGAGTAAATGAATAGATTTTTCAGAATATCTTTCAATTTTTAAAGTTGATAAATTTTTGTAAAAGATAATCTCTTTGCTTGATCTTTATTTTATATATATATTGATAATCTATTTTCCAATTTATAATTGCCATGTCTAATATCTAATTTCATGTTATCTAACTTAAGTTTTTTAAATAAATAGGAATATACTCTTATTTAAAAATAGAACTTGAATTTATCTTCAAATACTTTTACATTTAATTAATTGTGTATGTATGTGTGGAGGGGCAGAATGCATACATGCACCAAAATGTATTTGTGGAGGTCAGAAAACAATTTGAGCTAGCTGGTTTTCTCCTTTGTGGATGCTAGGGATTAATCTAAGTTGACAAGTTTGGTAGCAAACACCCTTATTGAAACATCTCTCTGGTCCACCAGAAATTGGTACCAATAATGCTCTGATTATAACTGCAGATGTAAAGTGCTGGTAGAACACTTATTTGGTATGTGTGAGGCCCTGGATTCATTCCTCAGTACTACAAAAAAAGCCACCCAAAACAAAAAGTCATTTAACTAGAAAATCCATTTAAATTCATATACATGACTTATTTTCAAGTTTTTTTTTTTATAAAAATGGTAAATCTTTGTCAACCTTAGTATATCATTTTAAAAAACTTGTTTTATGTATATGTGCCTGAGCACATTATATGCACCACATGTGTACAGGAGCCTACAGAGGTCAGAAGAAGATATTAGATCCTCTGGAACTGGAGTTATATATGTTAATGAGGCACCATGTGGGCTCTGGGAAGACCCAGGTCTCCTCCAAGAACAGCAAGTGCTTTTAACTGTTGAGCCATGCCTGTAGGCCCTGTATTACATTCTAATTGCTTTGAGATCAAATAGAGTTTGACTAAACACAGTACACGTATGGGATGTATATTGAGACTTAAGTCTGAAAGAATAAAGACAAGGAAACATATTTGGAGTGGTTGCCAGTTTTCTTTTCCTTTTCCTTTTTTTTTGTTTTTAAGTATTCATTTAATTTCTAGGTAATTTTAGAAAATTTCTAGGCAAGATTAGATGTCTGGTGCTGTGTGTAGAATATATACATATACACATACATATATTAATACTTTATATGTATTAGTTTATACATATACTTTATACATATACTTAGTTTGCATATACTTTATATGTATTGGTATATGTAGTTTAATGATACATTCAGGGTAAAATCTAGCTTAAAATGTTAATTACATTAATAAGTATTATGTAGCATGTTTTCATACTGTTCAGAACATAACAATTTTTTAAATGAATCTTTTTAGTTTTATTTTTTGGTGCTAGAGATCAAAGTTAGGGTTTTATGCATGATGGCAACTGGTATACTGGTGAGCAATAGCCTTAGCCCAGCTTTTATTTAGAGATAAGGTGTCACTAAGTTTCTCAGGTTGAGAACAAGCTTAGTGGCACATGACTACAATCTCAGCACTGAGGCAGAGGCAGGAGGATTAGGAATTCAAGGCAGTCTTCAGTGACATAAAGAATCTAAAGTCAGCCTAGGCTAGATGAAACCATGCCTCAAAAAACTGAAAACAAAAGTTAAGTTATTCAAGTTGGGTTCACACTTCCTTCCTTTTGTCTCAGTCTGTCAAGTAGCTGAAATTACA
Source organism: Mastomys coucha (assembly GCF_008632895.1). NCBI lineage: Eukaryota > Metazoa > Chordata > Mammalia > Rodentia > Muridae > Mastomys > Mastomys coucha. Next base: position 30,774,941 of record NW_022196899.1, on the reverse strand, counting down.
GGAATATGCCATCAGATTCATTTCTGAATATAACATTTAATAAACACTAATGAACTACAGTGACTTAAAAGAATTAGTAGTCAATGATCAATCAGTTTGTTGTTTGGAGTTATATTTGACTTGTATTTGAAGCACTTAACAAAGATTGTTGATTTTAAAATGGCTTACTTCATAGTTAAATGTAAGGAAAAGAGATTGATTTCAGGATCAAAAGGAAATTGATTTCAGGATCAACAAATTAATAGTAATTGATTTAGTAAACTGTAGTTTTAGAGTTTAAAATATGGCTTAGTTGATTTGATAAGCTGATTAAAATTCCTCACATTTGAAGGTCAAAGTAGAATTAAGCTACACGCAAATGTAAAACCCAAATGGGGCATTATAAAATATTATAAAATATACACTAAAATAGAATTCCAAGAAGCTTATATCTTACATAGAGGATTTCTGAGATTTCAGTTTAGCTTTGAAAAGAAGACATTTTGAAAGCAAAATTTCAGGGCAGTTTATTAGTTTTAAAGAAAAATTTTGTGTTGTTTTCATAAGTACCTGAAAGTACCCTTCCCCTGGAGAGCTGGACTGTGGTGAACTTGCCCATACTGTATTTTTCAACTTAATTAAAATAATAAGAAAAGAAAATAAAACATGAAAATAAAGACAATGTGAACAAACAATCCACAAATAAACATTTTAACATAAACTTTAATGTGCTGTAGTATGCAGCTCTGAAGCTAACCTTCCTTATGCCTTCTGTTAGTTATATTCCCAGGAACTACTAACACATAAATGAACATTTACTTCACATTAACAACTGCATAAAAGACAGTTTAACATGAGTCCCTACCAACAAAAACTTTAACACAAAACCCAAATCAAACCCAATCCCATCTAAGAGCATGCAGCTGGGGGACTTTTACTGTTCATATACTTGGCCATGTGCTTGCAGTGTAGCTCTTATGGGCAGCACTGCTTGCTGGCAGGGCAGATACTTCAACTGTTACAACCTGTTATTGCAGGTGACAATTTCTACTTTTAAAATTATAATATTGCAAGTCTGCAATTTTTATAAACTACTTAGCAACACAAATTTCTAACAAGTACTGTCTTTCTTACTGTATCCTGGATGTTAAAGGTTACTCTGGGTCCAGGAGATGCTGCATCCACACGGATTTCTGGGAGCTCATCAGTTTCTCCTATTCGAGAACTATAAGTAAAATAAAGTAGTTATGATATAAGCATAAATATGCAACACAAATATAAAATATAAAACCCCAATATGGTCACTTTAAAAAAAAACTTGGCTTAATATAAGTCTTATTAATGACATTAACACTCTAACTATTAACCTTATCAGATAACTGACATTTTAGCATTCCATGTATTAACCTTCACCATCTGTAGAAAGCCTTGCCTCAATTAACTTCAAATTTTCTAAAATTAAACCTATAAAAAGAATTTATGGTCTTTCATTTTGGGTGACAGGTTTCTCATGTATCCCAGGCCAGCCTCAAACCTCAAAAATGCAGCGGAGACAGAGAATGCTCTTGAGTTATGATCCCTTATCTATTCTAAGAGCTAGCATTACATGTATGTGCCACCCATTTGTGTGGTACAATGAATTAAACCTAGGGCTTCATACACGCCAGGCAAACACTCTACCAACTACCCTAGAACCCACCTCAGGAATTTATACATCATATTTTTATAGTGCTGATTTAATATTTAAACAGGATTTTAATGTATGCCATCATCTTTCCTAAACTGACTATTTAGAAAGCAACCACCAAATTTTCATTTCTTCATATAGTCTGTTAGCTTGTACACAAAGCATATCTAAATAAAATTGCCTTACTAAAATGTTCTTACCACATTGAGGAATAAAGGTTTGAGCTTTCCTTAAACCAATGATGTTTGTTAGTAAGTAGTGATTTCTATTTTACTTACAAGCGTGATTTATTTATTATCAAAGTATTGAATCTTGGTTGATTGGTTAAAATATGTATTACCTTGCTCGTTCCATTCTCTTAAGAGGTGGTCTTCCAGAAGCTGAAATGCTCTTAGATCGGCTGTAACTTGGTTTGTAACCTAAACCCCACTTATCCTTGAGGGAAGCAGCCTAATAAAATGGTAGAGGGAAAAAAAAAGTGACTCAAGGCAATTGTATACTGATGTGGGGGAACCCTGCCTCTGTGCCATAGCGCTCAAGTGACACATAGCACTCCCTAGACTACTTCTGACATGTCTCCAGACACTCAGAGACCCCAGGCACAACTAAGAGGAACAAGTGAGTGATGGGGAAATGCAAGAGAAAGAGAAACAGAAGGATGGGGGCACAATAAAGAGAGGCAGGACTGGAGACTTGAGGGTAGTGTGGACTAGCCTGATATGATGCCACCTGGAGCCACAGTGGGGTCTTAGTCTGTGCTGCCATTGAGGGTCTGTTACCACCAAAGGCCAGGTGGAAGTCCCTGGTTTGAGCTGGGACTTTTTCTCTGTTTGGAGGGAAGTTGCAAGGGTAGGGGGTAGCCTGAGCCTGGGGACATGTTAATGTTTGAGGGCTGTGAAGAACTTGACCCACCCTCACTTAGGCACCATGAGAGAGCTGGCCCTGGGAGCTTGAGAGCAGGAGGGCTGACCCTGCTCCTAGCTCAGCTGAAATACTTGGGAGAAGAGGCTCTGCACCTTGTGGGAGCTGCTGGTGAGCTAGCCCTGGAGATAGGAGCATGGGAGAGTTGCCCCTACTATTTGTTTCCTATACAGTGGTGTGGACAAGTGTGAGAGAGAGACCTTCCTACCCGCTTGCTCCTCACCACCTGCAGCAGGCAGGCAGCCTAGCCCCGTGGTCACAAGAGCAGGAGAGATGTCCTTGCCCCTCACTAGGTGCAACACTTGGGAGAGAAGGCCCTGCACCTTACCTGGGCAGCACAGCACAGCTGACACTGACAGCAGGGGTGCAGGCAAGCCAGCCCTGAGGGGAGGAGCAAGAGTGAGGGATATACCCTTCCCTCCACCCCATCCCTCGACACCTGTGGCAGGCAGGACAGCTGGCCCCGGCTCATGAGAGTCGGAAAACAGGCCACGTCCCTCACCAACTGCAACACTGTGGAGAGCAGGCCCTATACACTGCCTGGGTAGGGTAGAGCTGGCCCTGATTGAGGGGGTAGCTGGGCAGCCGACCCTGAGGGCATAAGAGAATGACAGTGCTGGAATGAGCAGCTCAGATACCTCTCAGGACTAGATCCACGGCTTTGGATTGGCCCACCCCAACATCTATGCCATCAATCAACTGCTGGAGTCCATGAAGGGGCTGCTCCTACAGACTCAAATCTACAGGATACCCAAGAGGAGTCCCAGTAAGGCTGCAGTATTGATAGAGGAACAGAAGCCAGAGGCTACATACCAGACCCACAGTCATTTGCAATGAACACTTGCAAGCAAAGCAGTATGGACAAAGGGTATACTATGGGACACACACTGTGGCACACTATAGCTTGCATCATGGGATTTTTTTCTCTGTTTGGAGGGAAGTTGCAAGGGTAGAGGGCAGGTTGGAGGGAAGTACGAGATGGATGGAATTGGGTGCATGATGTGTCATTCATGAAGAACCAATAAAAAGGTAAAAAAGTATTTTATACTAACATAACTAAGAGAAAAGGAAGGAACGAAGGTAAAAAAGAAAAGAAAAAAAGAAAGGAAATCATCAAGTATAGTTGTATGGAATATGGCCAAATTTTAGTATGTGCAAGTCTCTTATTTAAAATGAATTAGTACCAGGATTTAAACTAAATTTAAACAAATAAAAATAAATTTAAAGAGATAATTAGGTCATGGAAAAAATAAAATGGCTTAGTGCTCGTATACAAGCTACACATAGCTTCTTGCACAGTCTGAATGCCTAGATTACTTAAGATCCCTAGCATGATAATAAACATGAAGTTAAGTTATTAGAGTATGTTTGGGGATAATGAGGAAAAAATATGTACATATTCAGTACAGAAGCAACTTTAAACATTTTTATTTTGCAATTATTTTTATTTTTTTATTTTGAAAAATATTTCAATCTGTTGTTCTCTTAGCTCAGGATTGTGGAACCCACAAATACAAACTAACAGCTGCACTGTTTTACATGTGCCCTGTCCTTAACAGAAACTAGCTGGCCAGAACCCAGCCTGACCTGGGTGATACTGTCACAGCACAGCAGACAAGGAAAAGGGACACACTGACATCTAAGCAGCAATACCCACATTGTGCCAACAAAATGAGAAGGATGAAAAAGGACTAATGTCTATGTGGTTCACAGACCAAAGCAAAAATCCCATTAGCACTGCAGCCCTGAAGGAAGTTTACCTGGGATTTGTTTGTGCATTTGTATTGTAAAATTTAAAACAACCACTAAAAATGCATTAGACTATTTAATAATTGATTTCAAAGAAAGAGAAAATGGAATCCTACAATGTTCAGTTAAAACTACAAAAGACAAGAAAAAAGATGAAAACAAGAATAGAGAACAAAAGAGCAATACAAAACAATGCAAAATAGCTAGATGTTTAATCCAATGGTACCAATAATCAGTTTGAATGCCAATAATTTAACTACACAAGGCAAAAACTAAACAGAAATGCAAAGAGAAACAGATGGATTCACTAGTATGGTGGATGCCTTTCATCAGAAATGGATCCAGTGCACACAGAAATTCCACTTGGACATACTTAAACTCAGCTGCACATCTGTCACATGGACATAATCAACATCTCCTGAGGACTTTGTTCATTAACAGCATGTACAAAATCTTCTCAAGTCAACATGGAAAATGTACCCAAACAGACCACATTCTAGATCCTAAGATTTGCTATAACATATTTAAAGGGCTGAAACTGTATAATGAATGCCGTCAGACTGCAATGCAATTTAACAAGACTGTGTATGTATTTGTGTCAGAAAATTATCTGGAAAAAATGCTTCAAGATTAAATAACACACTTCTAAATAGCATGTGTCAAAGAAGTAATCAAGGGAACTTTAAATTATTTTCAACTAGATGAAAATAAAAATAACACAAAGATCTGTGATAGGCAATGGAAGCAAGGCTTAACTGGAAATTTATAAAATTAAATGGGTATATTAAAGAGGACAGATCTACAATTAGCTGCCTAAATTTAGATGATAAAAAAGTTAAACAGGAAAAGGAAGAAATAAATATTTCCACATAAGTCAATGGAAAAGAGAGTAAGAAAAGGAAGAAATAAATATTTCCACAGAAGTCAATGGAAAAGAGAGTAAATCAATAAACAGAAGTCAACAAAAGCAAATGTGTTTCTCTGAAAAGATTAACAAAACCAATGAGGTAGGCTTCAAGGGTGGAGCTTACTAACGGAAGGAAGCAAAGAACAGGACTAAGGTCCTACAAACATTAAGTGTCAAGAGATACTCTGAAATCTGAGAATGGATCTGGATGAAATAGACAGATTCTTTGAAAGACATAGTTGACAATATTATATAAGAAGAAAAAAGTTCTGAATAGACCCATGTTTACTAAAACTAATAAATAATTTATCAAGAACAGAAAGCAATAGGTCCAAATGAATGCCCTGATGAACTACACCAGGTGTTTCAGAAAGTCATTTTCTATCAGCACTTTCAGAAGGCAGTAGCAGCAAATACTTCGTAATACACTGAGTGAGACCATCATTATCACAATATTAAATCTAAATGGACATTGCTAGAAAGAAAAATTATAAATTGGTATCTTTTAAAAACAGATATAAAATCAGCAAACCAAATCCAAGTAATTACACAGACTACAACTAAGAAGAATTATTCTAGGTATTCCAGGGTGATTCAACACTCAAAATTCAATTAATGTAATTCACCATATAGTCAAGTTAAACAAGGAAAGTAACGTGATTGTATTAATAAATACAGAAAAGGTATTTGATTAAACCCGATATCCCCTCACATTAAAAACTAAGTAATCTAAGATTGAGAGGAACTTTCTTTTGTGTGTGTGTATGCCATAAGTCAATGTCAAGTGTCTTCTGAGTTCTTGAGACAGAGTCCCTCAGAGAACTGGACACTCACCAACTAGGTGACTGGCTAGCAAGTCTCCACCTGCCCAGTGCTTGGGTAAGTTCAGGAGCACAATGCCACATGGGCATTTTAATGGGTTCTGGGGACCTGAACTTAGGTACTCATGCTTGGGTAGCAAGTTCACTTTATCACCCAGCCCTGAAGGGAATGTTTTGAATTGGGTAAAAAAAAAATTACAAAAAAACTGTAGCGCTAACATACTAAATGGTCAAAAACTCCAAACTTACCCACTAAGAACAGAAACAAGGTAAGAAGTCCCCCTTGAATCCAGAATATCCCTCAAAGGCATATGCTGAGAGGCTCTGTTCCCAGCCCATAATAGAACACCTAGGAGGCTGTTGAAACTTAGGAGTGAATCACAGTTGCAAAGTTAGGTAACTGTGAGCATGCCATGGATACTGAGGTCCTCATGTGGCTCTGTTTGTGCTCCCCAAGCTGTATCTCTCTTCCTCTTTCACTGCTTCCTGGCTACCATGAAGTGAGCAGGTCTCTGTTACACCTCCTATCACGATGTACTCTACCATCATGAACACAAAGCAGCAGGGTAACTGACAGGTTGGAACCATGAACCAAAATAAACCTTTTCTTCTTTTATGTTGATTATCTCAGGTATTTTATCATAGTAAAGGAGTCAGCTAACATACTTCCTCTTACTATTCCTTTTCAACACTGCCCTAAAAGAAACACAAATCAGGAGGGAAGAAATGAAGACACCTCTGTTATGGATGTGACACAATGGTCTGTGTAGAAAATACAGAATTTCCTACTTAGAACTTATAGACAGGATGTAAAATTAATATATAAAAGCCAATTTGCTCTCTAAATACTTGCAATGAAAAAGAAAATGTGAAATTTGAAACGTGTAATTTATACTTGCTCAATCCAAAGTAGAATATTTCAATATAATTATAAAATGTATATAGGAGTTACTATATGAAGAAAACCAAAATTCTGATGACAGAAATCAAAGAGCTTAAAAATGGAGAAATATTTTATATCAGTATTGTCAAGTAGAATACTGTTCAAGGATAAGAAATGAGAAGAGAGCAGCACAGTGGATTTTAGGGCAATGAAACCAGCATGTATCTAACAAAGAATACACGTCATCATACATTTATTCTAGACCACAGAATACACAGCATCACAAGGGAACCCTCTTGTAAACTATCAACCTTGGTAACTGTGCACATGTAGGTACATCAGCTGTGGTGAGTGTAATACTCTCGCAGAGAATATTGACAGTAGCTGATACAGTATATGTGTGTAGGGAAATCTCCATACATTCCTCAGATTTTGCTAGGAACTTAAAATTGTACTAAAAATTGTATTTTAATAAAAACACAAAGCAGAAAAGAGAAATTGTGGCTTAAAGGTAAATATTGAAAAACTGGAGCCAAAGACATGGAAAAAGATTGCACATTTCTGAGACCACACACTAGAGGTTAAAAGCCAGTGAGTCCATGAATGGTGGGAAACCACATTAACTTGGGCCTAAGTACAGAGCTCCATATCCTGGATTTAAAATTTGACTCCATCAGCGTCAGTGATTAGATAAAACTGGAGAAATTCCTTGGCCTCTCTGTGTATCAGTTTGGCATTTTTAAAATGGGAAAAAAAGCTCTTTCAAAGGGTTGCTGCAGAGATTTAAAGGAGGTTAAAGGCAAAGTGTTTAAATAGTGCTCTCTATATAGGTCTGCTTTTCATAAATCAGGTGGTATTATCACCAACATGAACAAGAACATAAATACTGTTAGGTTTCAAAAAGTAAGCATTTAAAAACAGTCTTCTGAAATTCTTAAGTATGTACTTACTCGCATACTGGATCTCCGTAACTTTTTACGAACATCTCTTCGGATGTCATTCACAGCGACAGACTCCAACTGTTGATAACGCTGAATTTCCTGATTTATGGTTCCTTCACTTGCACCCAATTTTCTAAATGAAACAAAACAAACAAAAAACCCATCAAAAATAGGGGGTTACTGTAAAGAAGCAAGAAAATATAAGTGACTCCTCACTGCTTCTTTCAGCCCTCTTCACTTCTCAGGAAAGCCAAGGATCAAATCTAGATAGCCCAACTCCTGCACACTGAATGCTCATATTGGGTAAATTACAAAAGACACACTAACATTTAGGGACACGCCTTTATACTCTCTACCCACTGAAATATCTCAAGGTACAAACAATCTCATAAAACCCAAATATTCTCTCTATAGAAAATGTATGATGATTTTGGAAGACATATATTTTGCCTCAAGTCATTTTTTTCCCTGAGGATAAAACTCAAATTAATGGAAAATATGAATCATTACATGATAATTTACAGAGAAACTTTAAGGTCATACCCTTTACATTTCAAAACTCCTGTATTTTGGGAAATCCTGATTGAATAACAACAACAAAACCCCACAGGTATAAGCATCCGAAGACCAGAAATGATGAAGCATGGCCACTTTGAAAAAAATGAATGCTTTAAAATTTAGCAAAAAGAATATTTATCCTTGGACAGGATGTACTCAGTAAAATTACAATACCTCTGGCAAGAGACTTTAAAAAACGTCACTGATGCCTTATCCCTACTTTTTTTTCTAAGAAAACCTGTTAATATCAACTGTCAAGACACACACACACACACACACACACACACACACACAGGAAGTGGGGGACTGACTTTTGAATTCACATTTATATATGTGCAAATCTCAGCTCTTTACTCTGAGCCAGTTTTATCAAGAGTCTGTTTGGCAGTATCTAATTAAAAGTTTAAATAATATCCAAATTTATTTTGGTTTCTTCAATGCAAAATCTAGCTTACAGTCCTTTACCAAACCTACATAGACTACAGGAATATAATTTTTTGATTTGACTTTTTGATGAGAATCAATCTAGTCATCATTTCATGGTTAAAAAAAAAGCTGGATGAAAAAGTGTAGTCAAATTTTATTGGGAGAAATTGCAAACTCAGTCAAGCTGTTTGTTTGAAAAGGTTGTTTCATTGGTGAGTTTTCCTGGATAGGAGTAGCAACTGCTTTTATACTAAATAAATGTGATAAGAAATGGAAAAAAAAGGGTCCATTTGGAACATGCTATTTAACCTCACAAATATACTGTGAGGTCTACTGTGAGACAGCATGTGACACTAGAACAGCCATTCATAAATGCTGATTCTTAATTCCTCAAAAAAAGTTTCAATCTGTAAACAAGGTTAGCAAACTAACACACACATTCAACTACATGTATGAATACAGTCAAGCATGAACACACATATGGAGCTCCTCAGCCATTCACTGCACAGAAATGAGGAGTTGTAAAGACAGAAAATTAGGATTTCAGGCTTTACTTTATTACTTAGAATCTCAGAAAAATCACTGAACTTCTTGGAGCACTGATGACTTCACTGATAAACTAAACTTTTTCCTCCATGTTTAGCATCCTATTATTCTATTGCCAGAGAATGCTATAGTAAGTAAAAAACAATGACATACTTAAGATCATCTATTACTTTGGCCTGTTCATTTAGTTCCCTGATGTCCACTAAACGCTTCATAATCTTTCTTCCTCTCGGTTCTCCTGGTTGACTAGAAGATGTTCCTTGTCTTCGATAATCTACAGCTTCCTACAGAAAAAAAAAATCAAAGTATATATGTTAATAACACTTTCAGTTCATACAGACCATCTATACTACAAAAATTAAGGCCTCAGATCAAAGAGAGCATGCAAGAATCAAAGCCATCTACAGCAGGTAAGATGATTGTAATTTCCACTGATTCAGGCCCCTCATTTCATAAGGTATCTACTGAGTTGCTACCTACATTTCCCCATGAGTGTGCTCTGCATGCTTTCAAATGGGACTGGCTAGACTGAGGGGAGACCCGCATCTCTGAATCACACAGATACTCTGCAGGAACAGAATAACGCTGATTTGGCGGCGCCAGGCCTAGTAGGTGATTTACAAGTCGCTGCCCAAAGGTGAGTTTGTGGCCATCTCCACTTACTGAACTTCCATCTGAACTCTAAATAATAAACAGTATTATTAATTAAAATTACTTTTCAAGACAAAACTATTTAATGATACAAACAGCTAAATGTATTTAAAAATCTCTTTACAAATCAAAACCAGAATGAAATCTAAAGTCACTTTCTTTTTTGCTACTAAATCACTTGATACAACAGAATAAACAGTATGGTTGGAAAAACACATTTTAAATGTATGTGTCACAGTATAAACACTTTGTTTTTTGAAAGGCTTATTTGTAATCCTTTCCTAAAATATAGTTACAGACCATAAGACCCATCCATTTAGAATGTATAACTCAGTGGCTTTAGGATGGCCAGAGCTCAGCAGTCACTACCACACCCTTAGCACCAGCCAGGAAAGCTCATCTCATAATAGCAGGCCTTCCCTTCCCTGTTCTCAAGCCTTACCCCCAGCCCCAGACTCAAAACCCACTGATGTACTTTCGGTGTTTATAGATGGATTGTACCTCACTTTTTTTTTTAAAGATTTTTTTTTTTTAATTTATCTTATGTGTATGGGTACACTGTAGCTGTACAGATGGCTGTGAGCTATCATGTGTGTGGCTGGTAGGACCTCTGCCGGTCCTGCTTGCTCAAGCTCTGCTCGATCTGGCCCCTGCTCACTGCTCAGGCGTAATTCACTGTAGCTATCTTTAGACGCACCAGAAGAGGGCATCAGATCTCATTATGGGTGGTTGTGAGCCACCATGTGGTTGCTGGGATCCGAACTCAGGACCTTTGGAAGAGCAGTCAGTGCTCTTACCCACTGAGCCATCTCTCCAGCCCCGTACCTCACTTTTAATGTTACTATATTACACTGAGGTTAAGGCACATTTCCTAAGGCATTCTCATGAAACACACCTCTGCACTGTAAAATGCAGACCTAGAGCTCACCACCTTCCTCCCTTCCTCTACAACAGCAACCACAACACAGGAAATAACCAAGTTAATCAGGGCTCTATCTCAGGAAAATCCAGTCCGGAGATTCCTGGCAGCAAATGCACTTACAGTGTGGATTGTAGGAGACATAGTATCGACTTCATCTTCATCTGACAGGTCAGCTATGTTCACGGAGTTGAGGTCAGCAATGTCATCTATGTCTTCCTCCCCTGTCAGTGTTGTAAGGGTGTTGCCCAGAGCATTAAGCCTTTTGCCAATGTTAGGGTCCATGTGGACATCAATCCCACACATTTTCCACAATACATTCAGTGTCCAGGTTCCGGCACTACTACTTTCTGTTTAAACAAAGAAGTGGCATTTTTTTTTCAAGGTCCTAGGAATAGGAGTATAAGCACTTGTGAACTGTATGATGGCCATATCAGATACCCAATGCCTTTCACAGCAAGACCTGTATGTAACTCTTTATACACCATTCTGTATAACAGCATGGCTCTTTATCCCAAGGACTCTATGTTCCCTCTGAGCTCAAACAGATACCTTCCCATTGATAAAGCAGAAACCATTATAAGCTGCATTCACCACTTACAAGTAACTAAATAAGTGGTCACAGCATCAAAGCTACAAAAACAAAAACTGTTCTCTGAATTTGAGAAAAAGTGGATCTCTCTTAAATGGGAACATGAAAATGAGGCCATGAGCTCTTTCCAGCCATGTGATGTCATCAATTAAGGCAAAGAGAAACAAGTAAGTGCAAGAGGTGAAAAGAGCAGCAAAAGCCCGAGCTAAATGGGCCCTGCTGACAATAGGATACTGGTTCCAGCTGTTTCTTCCCTTCACTGCCACAGCATTCTTAAATTTAACACCATCTGCAAATATCCTTGGAAAAGACCCTGGTTTTGGTCAGGCTAGTTTGGGTAGGTTGCTTTCACTTATAAACAGGTAGTACTGCTGAAGACATGTGTCCTCTCTCAGAGCTGTGTCTACTCAGCACCCAGCTTCCTAGCAGTGCTGCTGGAAACTGTCTTAACTTTTTAGTCTTTTGTTGCTGCGAATGGCAGGTGTCTCTTGAGATCTCTTACTTAGGATGAATATCGAGGCTATACCTGGAAGAGTGTCAAGGAACAGCAAGAGAAGAAAACATCACTAGGAACATTACTAGTTGTAATCAGCTTCTATGGCTCTCAACATCCAAAGAGCCTTTAAGGAAATGTCTGCTGTTAACTTTTATTGTATGAGAAATTAATACTTGACACTGCTGTCTTCTTGGCTGAGACACCACCACACTTCCAGTTACCACCCAGCTGTTTTCCTATGCTTTACTGCCTTGAGGTATTCCTTTGATGGTATCACCATTTGATTTCTTACTCAAAAATATTTACTAGTCTCCCTAGTCATCGACAAATCAACTCCTAAATGTGGAATCTGAGACGTCCCATCTTATTTTCACTTAACTCTGTTTCAAAGGAAACAGTGAACCTACCAGCTGCAGCTTGTCCTGTAGTCCTTGAGCAAACCTCATAGGTACCATCTGGAACTACACCTGCACAAGAATGAACCCAATAATAGTTTCAATAAAAAAATGCTTGTGATTACACATGTACCACATATTTTCTCCCAAAGACAATTACATAAATGTAAACAGGATTTCTAGTTCTGCAAGGTTTCAATTCCTCCCCACAAAAGAGCAAACTTTAGACTCAATAGTCTTGTTATACAAAGTGGAGCGTTTTATTTTATGATTTTTAGCAACTTACTCATAGTTTTGGCTTTACTTGTAGCATGTAATTATTGGATTCACACTACCTGGGCATTTCTAGACAGCTTTCTACCAACCTCTAGGATTCTATGACAATTTTTGTGACACTGTGTATATACAACACACATACACATTGTTGCTGGTTCTATTTTTGGATGACAGGCTCTTGCTATACAGCTTGGCTTGGTCTTAAAAATCACAATCCAGTCTCAGGTTACTTCAAGTACTACTAGGATTATAGACAAGACATTAAATTCTGGAGAGAACATTTTTCTAACTACAAAAATTTTGTATGTATGTATGTATATATGCATACATACAAGTGCCATGGCATGAGTGAAGAACAGGAGTCAGTTCTCTGTCCTTCTACCCTGTAGGTCCTGGGAATTAAGCTCACCTTATCAGCATAATGGCAAGCGTCTTTACTGGCTGAGACATTTGGCCAGCCCCATGTATGAATAATTTGAGGATGGAAGTCAATGAAAAACAAAATGACAATTAAGAGCTACTCCATTTGGGTGGATCTCTGAGAGTTCTATGCCAGCCTGGCCTACAATGCGAGTTCCAGGGCAGTCTAGGCTATTGCATTGAGAAACCCTCTCTTGACAACAAAACAAGAACAAATGAATTGCCATATTACTTCACAGATAATCTGTCATGTTTGTCATCTTTTTGCCAAGGAGTATTTTATGAGAAAAATGGCTGACTGCTATGATGTCAACCTCAAAATCTTGGACCTAAGCCGAGAAACATATTTGATTTTAAATGCAAAAACGTTGCTACCACCTGGCTTTAACTTGGTACCTTACACTTAATTACTGAAGAATAGGCTATCTTTGAAGTAAATCATTTCTAAATAAAATAAGTTGTAAGGAAGAATTAAGGTTACTTTCAGTAAGTCTTAATGGAAATTAAATATCAATCTAAATTTGATTAGTCCTACGTAAAATGTCCTTTTATAACTTTGTGTGAATTCTAAATTGGTATTCACATGTAACTTAAGGTTGGAGTGACTTCCTTTTTTCTAGGTACTTTGATAGTAAGTTGGTCTTTCCTTAAAAATTTCCAAGAAAGAAAACTATTCCAAACATAGGCACACTGTCTCTTATGAGTAAAGATCAGTTCCTTTCTTTCTTTTTGAGAAAGGTCCTTAGTGCCTCATGCTGCAGTTCAGGCTGGCTTCATACTTGCTACATAGCTAATGATTAGTAGGACAACCTTGAATTCCAGACACTTTTGCTTCTTTGTGTGGAAGGCTGGGATTCCAGACATGCCAACCATGCCAATTTTATGTGGTACTAGAGCTCTATATCAGGGTGTCCTGAATGGTAGGCAAGTACTCTACTAATTAAGCTACATCCCCTGCCCTATTATGTTCTTAAAAATACAATGGCAGTAACTGTTAGAAAATGTACTTTTCAACCATAAAGTATGAATGTCTAACTTAATTAATTGTTTTAATTCTAAATTAAAACAAGGCAAGATGTGGCTTCTGGTTAAGATAGGCTCTGGTAACCTTTTAGTCAAGGTCATCAGTCAGAACAAAGCCTAGATTAATATCCTTTCAAATTCAAGAATACTACAATAAAAACTCTTTAAAATTTGAACAACATCTCTTTTTCTACCCCTAGATATAAAAATTATGTACTAGTATCTCTCCCACTAGAAATTACAAATTATTAAATCAATTTGTCCATTCTATCATTTTGAATTCATATAACATATTAATAAAACAATTACTCATTTTACTCTCCATCTAATTCCCTTTCCAAGAAACAACAGTGAGCTACAAAAGCAAATTTTCTGCAAAGTCTAAATCTGGTTATTCTGAATATCAGAGATCAGAATAGCAAGGTTCTTTATTGCTAAAACAATATAAACCAATGTATTAAATAATGTATTCATTTTAATTATTATTTTTAACTCTAAGTCCTAGGCCTATTTCTTATATTCTCCTATATTGAGATATTTTTTGATATCTAATATGAGATATTTTTTCCTAATCACTAGGAAAATGGTCTGTTTCCTTTCTATCTGTAGTCTATTTTAATTAGTGCATGGATAACAAAGATGTTACACTCAAAACAAATCATGTTTCAATTAATTTTTGCCTTTAATTTGGAAAAATATTAAGTTACAGTGATCTTTCAGAAAGGAGAAAATTATATAAATGATGGCAAACCACCTTATAAAGAATATTTGCATCATAGGATTGACTGAAGATTTCAGTTCATCATCTTTAAGATTCTATACATACGTACACTGTTCATTATAAAGAAGTGATTCTGTAATATCTCTGCCATGATACCTAAAGATATTAAAAGCAATATAACTCTTTCTCCTTTTAAATCATCATGTACATGAATAGTGGAATTAGAGGTTTGAGAGAACAATGATTCTTGCAAATCCTAGAAACCTGGGCTGTGTAGCTGGGTTATTACTATGTCAGCTATAATTAAAGCTGAAATTCTAGTCCAGTAGATTTACAATCTATTCTATGTTTAGTTAGTTGGGTCTTACAATTATCCCTCTCTTTCAGATCTATGGAATAAGGATGGTTTATTTGGTCATTTAACTACAGGAACAACCAGACAGTGAACAAAGCTTCAAATATGCCTTCCTAGAAGGCTGTAGTTATAGGTTTTTATAGATGTATTTTTCTACCTTTAACTACAAAAAGCCCTTATTTCATTTCTGAAGCATTCCTACACCTGAACATCCTTCAATTTTCAACAGACATTTCAATTTTTTTTTTACAATTATAAGCCTTAAATAGAAAATAAATCAGACTCACAAGCATTCATTACTAGATCTCCATGGATTTCTGGTTTCCAGTCATCCCACGATGTCTCAAAGCCATCAGCAAAACGGATACAAAAGTTCTTGAAATGGCCTTTGCTAACCAGAGACTCTGAGGAACATGCAGTGATGAGAGTACTTTCAATGGTCAGCACTAGAGCAGAGCCAGTGTCCAGGTCTCCAGTGTGGTTAGACTAAAGAAAAATCACAGGGAAATGAGGCAAAAGGTGAATTTCAAATGTTTTTAAAAAGATTTATTTTCTGTATATGAATGTTTTGCCTGCCTATACATATGTGCACTGCATGCTTGTCTGGTGTCCACAGCCATCAGAAGAGGGCTTCAGATCAACTGAACTAGAGTGGTTCAGATGTGTGAGGTACCGCATGGGTGTTGGAGATTAAACCCAGGTTCTTGACAAGAGCTACAAGTACTCTTGACTGCTGCGTCATTTCTCCAGATCAGGTGACTTCTAAAATTTAAAAGTATTTATATTCATAATAAAAAATCTAGAAAGGGTTAAGTCTAGAAATCCTCAATATAAAGCAACTTAGCAAAATAGGTTTGAAACAATACTCAAATGAAATATAATTTCTTTGTACACATTTTCCTTTTTAATATGCAAGGGTTAATAATATCTGTGTTTCTCTAGCCCCTGTTTAGCGGGCTATGATATCCAGATCTTGTGTGTATGCCTTTCCTGAACGCCCTTATCATGTCATTACAAAGCTGCCACATCTCAACTCTTTAGACACAACCAACACTACATCTTGAACTCCAAGTTTCTCTTGCACTATCCTACCAAACAGAACCCTCAACAGAAGTTTATTCCATTCTGTGTTACTATCTCTGCCATGACATTTAAACTATTAAAAGTGACAATGAAGGAAGACTGTAACAATAAGACAGATCTCTGCATGTGATTCTTAGAGCAATTTCTTCTTGCTCTGACAAGTGCAGACAGCATTTTCTTTCTTAACCACAAGTTCAAGTATTATTAATGCATTTTTGAAAACTGGCCCTAAATTATGAAGTTAACATCTTTTTTTTCATCTAAGTACACAGATAACGTGCAAGTTTTTTTTTATCATTATTTAATATTCATACTACACTTTGTAAGCAAATTGAAATTCCCTATCATATTACAGATGGGGTATTAAAGTCATTTTGAAATATTCCTGTTTCCACTTTATACAAAGATCAACCCAAAGAGTTCTTACTTTAAAAAAAAGCAGCAAGAAGATTCTAAAGCTTATTTGTAAAAGTAAGAATTAGGAGTTCTTCCTTGTTCAAGTTATAAGCAGCTCTCCTTAAAATGGTTATAATCTATTCTCACAGAAATGGTGAGTAGCAATATCTAGCTTTCAATTGTGGAATAAAGCTTCCTATGTCTTGATTTTTCTGTACCTGTGCAGTATTTGTTATAGGGAGGCAAATCCCTAGATCATTCACAGTTAGCTGGAGGAAGAGAGTCCCAAAGGCCTGGGCTGATGTTTGCTGGATACCAGGGAGCATGTCTACCACTTCCTTTGTAGCCATATGAATATCCTTATGTAAAGCCATTCGTTGTTCATTCCAGTTGTCATAGGCAGCCTTATAATTCAGCCAAAACAGAACAGCTTTTGCAAATTAAGAACAGGCAGAAAGAAAACTAAAGTCAATGATGTAAGTGATTTATTACAGTTAGTAAATCCAAACTTCTATAAAATTCTGATGATTAATAATTTCTAATAAAAATCACTACCAGAAATTTTGGCCAGAATTAGAATGACACTAAAGTGATCCAGTTAATACTTTTTCATGAAAAAAAAAAAAAGAAAAAGAAAAGAAAGAAAGTAAGCAACTGTCTAATGGCAACAGAAAGAAAACCCAGGTCCATTTATCCATTTGATATTGTAGAATTCCTGTTACACATTTGGTCTTGGTGGGAATAATACATCCAAATAAACATGACCCTTGACCTTAACTGTACAGTTTACCTTTTGTGTTGGTTTGGATGAGAAATGTCATAGGATCAGGCATTTAAACACTTGCTTCCCAGTTGATGTTACTATCTGGAGAAGTTATGGGTAATGTAGAACCAAGCTTTGCTGGAGGAAATAGGTAACTGAGGGTGGGTTGAGAGTTCATAGCATTACCCCATTAGAGTTCACTCTGGACTTTCCTCAGTGTGGATGAGATATAATTGCTTAGGTTCTTGCTGTGGCTACCTAATGCGATGCCTCTACAGCCATTATGGACTATCCTACTGAGCCTCTAAACCCAAATAAACTCTGTATCTATAAGATACCTTTTATTCACAGTATTTTATCATATCAACAGAAAATCAACTAATATATGCTTACTGCTCTGAAACATTTCTAAGAACACAGACACAATGCTAGGCTCATATATTAAAGATGTGATTTGGAATGGTCAAAGTCATTTGAGTTTGTTAGTATGAAAAACACGCAAAGAAAAATCTTCATCTCAAGACAGTATGGAAGTCTAAGAAGGTAAAAGTGGAGAGCCACTAGAAGAGGAAACTCAAGGATGGTGTCACACAGCAGTGGAGAGTGTTTTAAGACCTCGTGAAGGTAAGGAAAGGCCAGTGAAATGAGAGATGCGTAGCATGAGCAAAGGACTCAGGAAAAAAAAAAGCAGCTATGGCAACACTGCTAAAAAGAAAGTATTTAATGGTGAATCTAAAACCATTGAAAACTGAAATTTTACACAGATTCAGAAGTATCCCCTTATTGCCTCTGAAAAATAATTTAAACATTAGTTTGTCCATCCAGTCAGCCTTCTTTCCCACTCTTTTCTTTTCTGAAAGCTGCTGCTATCTTCCCTGAGACGACTGTGCTCACAAACACTCATTTCTCTCAGTTGGCAAATGTTTGTATTGATTGATAGGACTAGGATAAGAAAGTGAGTAACAGTTGGTCTCATGTGCTTATCTCCTTAGTGAACTCTACATTCTAAGTGGAAAAGGAGGTATCCATTTCTCCTCTAAAGAGCAAAGGAACATACACATTCTTTCATATCTAGGAAAAAAAGATTTTGACTCATTTACAAGCATATATGAACTCTTTTTCAGAAGACTATGTTACCTGAGGGCAGGAATCTAATCCTGTTATCCATTGTATCCCACTTTTAGCCAGCACACAGTAAACATGTTTTAGAATAAATCAATCAATGTATGTCGAAAATACAAATGGGTAGATAATCCAACCCAAAAACCTAGCATTTAAGATTGGAACTTGGAATAAAATTATCCTACTTATGTCAAAAGCAAAATAATTGTAAAACATGGAATGACTTTAAAAGCCTTGTCTTAGGTGCTCTGTTCACACTTCAGATTTAGGAGGCATTTAGCTATCAGGCATCTAAACTGGAAAGCTATGGGATTATACATACACATACATATGTATCCTGAGCATGCCTACTGCCTAGAAGACAGTAATGGCTGATATAAACTTACCTCTATCAAAGGCCACAGGTTGTGCATAAACAATTGGTCTATTCAGAGTAATAAGCACAGCTTCCCTATCTGAAGAGCCACTGATTTCCTCTCGAAGGGCATTCCTTAGTCCAATTCTAGTTTTAAAATAGGCAACTTGATGAAAATCAGAACCAGCTTCTTCATAAACCTAAAAATAAAATTCAAAATTTAACAAAATCAAACAATGGAAAATTTTACCAAAATAATTTAAACCTTATATACCATTGTTCTCCAAAAGACCTACAGTATACTTCCCAAATTCAGCCATTAAATCATAGATCCTTTATATTTTGTAACATAAATACTTAAAATTAATACAAAGTTTGAAGAACTATGTAAAAGGTAAACTTGGATCTGGGCTGTAGCTCTGTGGTAAAGCTATCAAGCACAGTTACCCAGCAGAGGTAAGCCTCTCAAAATATGTTTTCATTTGAAAAAAAAGTTTTTCTAATTCTAGTAAGAATTTGAAATAGTAAATCTAGCCAGTGATTTTTAAAAACTAACTGGCAATTAAAAATGACTCTTCAACTCAAAATTAGGTAGGACATTAAAAAGACATATTTAGCAAAATTGAATTAAAACAATAAAAAGTTTCTCTGATAAACAGTAAAACTTGATTAGGGAACTATACTAGTTGCTGTCTTTTTCTTAAAACTTTACATATTTAACATTTATTAAATATGAAAATTTCAAACATTCTAAAAGGAAAGTGTAAACTTAACACTTTACATATTAACTAATAAAAGCACAAGACAGTGAAATAAAAATAATGCTTAAGAAACTGAAAAATTACAAGCAAATGTTTCTGCAGATTCTGAATAAAGTCTCATGAGATTGCTCTTGCACAAACTTGTAATAGGGAATATATAGTGAAAAATGGCAAGAAATGACAAAGTAAAATTGTAAAGGCCTAAGTAAGTTTTCATCAGAATGTACAATACAAATTTTAGGAATTTAAAATATTTCTAAAATTATAACACTTAAATTAATTTACACACAATAGTGCCAATATTCTGTACAAACCTGATGTTTGACAATTTGCCCTAATGCCAGATTTAAGTCCACTTGGCATTTACCAAATAATTTCAGATAGCTGCTGCTTCCTGGTGAAGCTTTGGTTTGAAGTCGGTTGGAAAGTTCCAATTCAATCAATCCAGTTTCAAATCTCACAGCTCTCATTGATGGTGTGGTGGCTGTCACTTGAATACCCTAGCAGGTTACATGTTATGAAGAAAATAAGAAAATAAACCAGTACAGACTCACTGAAATGCAATCTTTTAAAATATGATTAAAAAGTCATGTTTAAAGCATATATAAGATATCTAAAGCACACATTCTTTAAATTAGTTATAATAGGATGCTATTGTTAATAAATTTCATTTTAGCATTTTTACTTTTTTACAGGAGATAATTAAGTTTTTAAGTATTACAGCTTTTTCTTTTTCTCCTTGGCCATGCGTGCTCTCCTACCTTTGGTGCTGATGAAGAACCCATAGTTTCTCTTCATTCAGATAATTGTACATGTGGGTAAGCATTCTACTATAGCCTCCCTAAAATACTAATATTAACTGAACAAATATTCAACATGTTCTTGCAGAGTAAATTATAAAAGAAGTAATTAGAAATAACAAGTGTTCACTGGAATATAGCCAAACAAACTGTTTAAATTATATAATACAGCTTTCAGAAGATAAAGTTGATCTCAATAATCCAGTATAGAAAGATAAACAAGTTTTTCTTCAAGAAGTAGGAAGACTAAAGTGTGGATACTTCGATCCTTCTTAGAAGGGGGAACAAAATACCTATGGAAGGAATTGCAGAGACAAACTATGGAGCAGAGACTGAAGGAAGGACAATCCAGAGACTGTCCCACCTTGGAATCCTTCCCATATTCAATCACCAAACCCAGACACTATTGTGGATGCCAGCAAGTTCAGGCTGATAGGAGCCTGATATAGCTGTCTCCTGATCGGTTCTGACAGTGCCCAACTAATACAGAAGTGGAGGCTCACAGTCATCCATTGGACTGAGCATAGGGTCCCCAGTGAAGGAGCTAGAGAAAGGACTCAAGGAGCTGAAGGGTTTGCAGCCCCATAGGAGGAACAACAATATGAACTAACCAGTATCCTCAAATCTCCCAGGGACTAAACCACCAACCAAAGAGTACACATGGTGGAATAAATGGCTCCAGCAGCATATGTATAGTAGAGGATGGCCAAGTTAGTCATCAATGGGAGGAGAGGCCCTTGGTCTTGTAAAGGTTCTATGTCCCAGTATAGGGGAATGCTAGGGCCAGGAAGTGGGAGAGGGTAGGGTGGTGTGCAAGGAGATGGGGGAGGGAATAGGGATTTTTTTTCAGAGGGGAAACCAGGAAAAGGGAGAACATTTGAAATGTAAATAAAATATCTAATAAAGAAAAAGATATAGATGTTTTTCAAAATATATGCTAATAATAATAATAATAATGCTGTTATTATTGTTGTTATTATTATTATTATCATTATTATTGTAGCAGTAGTTATAATAGAAGGTCCAGGCATGGTAGTGTGTATTCCTGGAGCACTGGAGAGGTAGAGGTAATTAGATCTCTGAGTTCAGGACTAGCCTAGTTTATATAGTGAGTTCCAGCAAGCCAGTTAGGATGGCATGGTTGAGATTCTGTCTTTAAAAAAAAAAAAAAGAAAGAAAAGAAGAAAGGAAGGAAGGAAGGAAGGGAGGAAGGAAGGAAGGAAGGAAAGAAGGTAGGAAGCCTGATGCTTGCCTTTAAAAAAAACTGAGGCCTGAGGCTCTAGCTCAGTGAGGGCTTATTGTCAATCTGTAAGGCCCTGGGCTCAAAGCCCGGCAGTGTCAATATGAAAAAGAGGAGTAAAAAGCACGGACAGAAAATTCAGACATTAAAGCTTTCCCCGAGTAAGCAGAATACAGTTTATTTTCACTATTTTGCAATTATGTATCATATAAATTTTCTACTTAAAATATACACTAATTAATTAGAAAGCTGGTCCTAAAAGTATCAGTGTTATAGAAATTTACCTTAAACTGTAAATTCAGGGAATACAGGAGAATTTTCGGCTTATCTCCATCTGTTGTTCCGTCATGTTCATTCCAGAGAGGAATAGGCTGCTCCCCACCTAGAAAAGGTTAAATCCTGAAGGACTAGAACAGCTTCCTCATCAGAAAAAATTCTGTTTTGTGCATTAAAAAGAAAACCTCCAGTAAAACTTTTTTTTTTTTTTAAATGGCAATTCAATCTTTAGTTTGAGAGAGCAAAAAAAGCATTGGTATGTATGATGAGGCAGGAAACCAAGCCCTCGGGGCTTAGTAGCAGCAGACCACGCATCTCCTGTAAGCCTGTACAGCCTGTAGGTGTTTTGGTAAGCTAGGCACCTACTTGCATGCTTGCACTTTCCCTCTCTCAACAACTTTGCTTTACCACTACAGCATGACCCTTTCTTTCCCTCTGCACATCATCAGGTCCTAATTTCTACCTCCTATCTGAAACCCACAATAAGCTTTCTTAACCAATCTTAATTAGTGATTACCTTTTCTGCAGCCAGCTATCAGTTGATCACTACTCCATCTTTCTTCCTGTCTTCATCATCCAGCTACCACCAAAGTGTCAGGTGACATAAATTACTAATTATTTCTTACATAGCTTAACTCTCTTCAAGTAAGGCTGTTTCTGCTGCCACAGTTGAGAGTCTCATGCTAATGCAGTCCAACAGAGGATGCTTACATTACATTTCTAAAATGTTAAATCACCATTACTGTTTTTTTTCATTTGAATTCTGTTGATGTTACCATTCTCTGGATTACCTTTTCTAAATCAATTTTGGCCCTCCATCCATATTCTTTTCTTTTTTACTTGCTACATTCTCAACTAAGCAGATATCTGTGTGGATCTTAGTACCAAAGAGAATGAGTTACTGAGTGTATGCAATGTGCCATACACTCAACTTAGTCTATACACATTAGCATAATTACTGTTATTCTTTTTTTAAAAAAAAAATCTATTTTATGTATATGAGTACACTGCAGCTCATCTTCAGACTATAGCTGTCTCCAGACATACTAGAAGAGGGCATTGGATCATTACAAATGCTTGTGAGCCACCATGTGGTTGCTGGGAATTGAACTCAGGACCTCTGAAAGGGCAGTCAGAGCTCTTAACCACTAAGCCATCTCTCCAGTCCTTACTCTTATTCTTATTAGCTCTCATTTATCAATTTTTCCTTGATATACTGCCATAAAAACTTGGTCTTTCTAATGTGATGTGTTAAAAATATCCATTTTTGGTATAATTCTTACTTATCCCCATAATTGTGTCCCAAGTTAGATTGAGTTCCTTGGGAGAAGCAGCATCTTAGTGGGTTCTGTGTTTTTCTGAACAGTCAAGGGCACCTGTGCTATTTCATGATCCAGCCCATCATCTTCATGCATGTCTGTACCACCTTCCTCACAAAAGCCATGGCAAGTGCTCATAACTCTCTTTAGGCTCCCACAACTCTTATGCTAATCACGGCAAATTAACATGTCTTTCCCTTTTTGATCTTTTCCCCCATATAGTCTCTGTCTTTTGTAATGACTCTTTTTGACTCTATGATCAAAAAGTAGAATGCATTAAATCCTACTTTAAGTCACTGTGATGCCATGAAGTCCTCAATGATAATGTATTACTAATGTATCCTTTCTTCTTAATGATTTTAATATCTGTGTGTATGCGCGCACGTGTGCGTACACAACCATCCTAATGAAGATGTAAGTTTGCTAAGCCTGATAACTTTTATTTCCATGTGTCTTTATAACTTTATCATCTAACTTGGAGTCACATATTTTCTATCTCATAAATACTACTTAAATGTTTTTATATCAGATCTCTTATATAGAAACACAGTTTACAAAGATAATTTATACAGAAACAATTCTGCACTACAGAAAAAAAATCACATGGCATAGTTACCCTTTGAGAAATATTTTTAAAATATTGCTAATAAAAATGTTTAAGCCAGTAAAATTCTTAGTCTCTTACATGCCACTATAGTCAAGAGTACATTCTCAAACTGTGGGTTGAGACCCCATTGTGGGAGGGTGCTGAATGACTGACTCATTTACAAGGGTTGCATAGTAGATATCCTGCATAATAGACTCTTTAGGATACATAAGAGGAGCAAAACCACAGCTATGAAGTAACAATGAAAATAATTTTATGATTGGGGCTCACCACAACATCAGGAACTATATTAAAGGACTGCAGCATTAGGAAGGTTGAGAACCACTGTGAAATCTTATGGTATGACCAACATAGTGCATGTGTGACCAAGTAAGGATTATAGGGGTCTCCTTTTACAGAGTATTTGGAATTCTTCAATAATGAATAAATGGTAATTTCCTCTATGAATACACGATAAACTAGAAGGGGAATTGTGGTGGAGGAAGAAGAAATCTTAAGCACGGGGGGAAAAGTAATGGAATGCATGTTGTAAGACAGCAAGAGAGAAAGAATGGCTGGGACAGTGAGCTTGCCTGAGCTGTGGAGTGAGCACTGAGTGGGGTAGTATCAGTCTGCACCCATTCTACCTCTTGGGAAGGCAGAACCAGGGAGTTGGACTGTGCTTGTTCCATACCACTGCCTGGATGTAGGGAAGTGCCAAGACACTGCTCTGAGGGTGAGAAAGCAGCACAGTCTGAGTGTGGGAAAGCTGGAGCTGGTTTGGGGGTCTCCAGGCCTGTGATGAAGCCAGGGCTGTGGGGTTTTCTGACTCTTAGACAACCAGGCACAGCTGGGAATCTTGGAAGAGGTGAGAACAGAGTTGGCGTCCCATGGGCTGGGGATGGCATCTAGCCCAGGGTAGGCTTGGGGAAAGGGGAGCTCTGACTTGTCCCAGCAGTGATTGTCCTTAGCTTGGTGGAGGCAGGCTTGGTGGCAGTTGTGGCTAGGAATGCAGAGAGGCCCTCTCAGGGAGAATTAGCTGCGGCTCTGTAGGCAAAGGCTTCCTTAATGGCTCCCCATGATGGATCTTGGTGAAAGAGACAGTGCACGGTTCTAAACAGTTTATTGGTTGTTCATGGTGGGAAATGGATGCATACCATGCTATACCTACTTATCAGTGTAGATCTGAGATTCCTGTAAACACCTTTTACAGGGAGGAATGTCTGGGTGGGGAAGCTTATTGGCTAAGCCCTCTGGGCCTCTAGGTACCTCATTAGCATGGAGAATTCTGGGCCTACATGACCACAGAACACGTTCCTTTTATGTGAGAAGCATGGCACATGTTCCAGGTTAGAAATCTGGCAGGGAGCTGGGAGTCACCTGAGTCTCAGGTGTGTGCCCACCAAGTCTCTGGGTCTCAACCTGCTTTACCTTACCAAACTTCCTGGCATGGCTTTACACCCCACAGGGTAGTAGTGAGGTAGAGAAACAGATGAAACCAAAGTATAATAGCATGTAGGTAAAGTACAAGGACAAAGACTATTACTTTCTGTGATAAGCTGTAAAAATTAATAAAAAAGAAGAAAAATATAAAGAAAGATGAATAGACATAAGTATTTATCCAGGACTGGGGAGATGGCTCAATGGGTAAGACTGCTTGCTATGGAAAAAGAAGGACTGGGTTTGGACCTGCAGCATTCATGTAAAAGATGAGAGCAGTCATTCTTCCTGGAAAACCTAAGTCATGACAGCTCTAAGTTATACAAGATATGCATAAGTATATATATGCCTATATATGTGCATATACATAATAATATAAATTTCTAAGGTCAAAGTACAATACATTGATATTACACCTTTACTCAAATTATTATTGTCTTAGCTATTCTACAAGCACTGACTTAAAAGGATAAAATGTGCATCTAATCAAGGTTTATTTAAAAGTGTAGTTTTTGCGCAAACTTTATTACACAGTAGTTAAAATACTAAACTGGTGTTACCTGGGTATTCAATAATTATACTCTGGGGCCTATTCTAATGTGGACAGAGGGATTAACTTAATAAAAAAGTTTGGAGTTTGTCTTTTGCCTGCCAAAATAAAGTCCTATTGCAGCCCTAGTGAGTCACCTGTTTTTAAAGAGGCCATGAAAAACCCTATCACATAGACTATAAAATCCATTCTACAAAGAGGAAGATCAATACAGAGGGAAATTTTCCTCCATGTTTCCAGGAGAAGTCATGTATCCAGCAAGGCCTTTGGCTTATTCTCATACAGATGAACAACTGACCAGAGGTCCTCCTGAGCCCAAGTAATAAATGAGGACCAGACCATAAATGTCCATCAAAGTAGGAATTCTGGCTACCTGCAAAGTCTTAAGCACACAGCAGAAAAGTATAACCAAAGTTAAAACAATTGATAATAATAAAACAATGGGTTTAATCAAATTAAGGTTCTTAATCAAATTAAAGGACTCTTATGTTTTTCCAAATCACATAAATACTTTTTTTGTATATTTGATAATTTTGCATATGTCTCCTTTGCTTTACAAGATCTACAAAATAAGAGTAAACACATGCCAGAGACTACCAACTCACTGGTGAACAGCTCTACAGATGGACCTCTGCAGAAAAACCCCTTAAATTTACTATAATCCTAGTTGCAATGCTCTTCTTTAGACTGTCTTCATTTTGTCTTTCCTCGTTTACAGTTGATCCATCATCCTCAGACAGTCCTGAGGTGATCTAGCTCAGGGTCCCTTTGACTGTTCTCCCATGCTTGAAAGTCATTAAGAGTCTCTCTAATTCCCTTCTATTTCCTCTCTAATCTCTCAATGCTTGTTGGAAGCAGCCAGATTGATTCAACTTCCATCTTCTAAATGGTTTCAGGGTCTCAACTCATGAAAAGAAAATGTTAGACAGATAGGTATTATTTAGCAGGCTTGGAGGCCTCTGGGGAAGGACTCAACTCTTAAAAATGTCCTCTTCCAAAGTTTCCAACACCAGAAACTGGCCCCAAACTGTTATGGAAATGTTAATCTTGACAGCAGAGAATTATATGAACAATAGCTACTATGGAAACAAAAGTCAAGAATGTTAATCGTGGTCATTTTGAACCAGAACTAGATTCCTGGCATATATGGTAAGTGAATGGTGGCTTTGATTCTTACAGAGAACTGTCCCCACTCCTCCAATCCGCCATAGCAACAGATTTCTTTCTTGAAATAAATGACCCTACTGTCTTAAACAACAACTGGTGAGTTCCAGGGTCAATGAGAGACCCCAGCTTAATGGAATAAGATAAAGAAAATAAAAGAAACTAGTTGATAATCTCTTCTGCTTTCTGAATGTGCATTCTATCTCTCTCTCTTTTTCCTGTCTCTGTCTCACACACACACTAGTAATCAATATAATTTTTATGTCACTTATGTTTTATTTAAGATCCTGAAACCCCTTATGACAAATAAAAATAGAAACTTGCATTCCCAGCCCCAGACAGCCTTACCAGACACCTTCTGTATTACTTCATTCACTTCCTTCATAAATACTTTCTGTACAAACACCAAGTGGTTTAGAAGATCAGTTGTGAGATTGTGTTCAAAGGAACCAACCTGCCAAACAAAATCAGACTGTGAGATTGTGCTGCTGAGAATGTTAGCTCTGCTTTTCTGTAAAGCCAATCATCCAAAATTTTAGGAAAAGGAGATAATTATCTATCTACATACTATGTAAGAACAATGCACTGAAAATGGGCTTAAAAGTATTCGGTTCCAATGATCATTTCTATTTGTATTAAATGCTAAAAATATAATGATTAAAAACAGAAACCCCAAACAGCACACTGTAGGTCTCAGGGTTATATGAGAGTGAATTACCAAATCACACACTTAATCTAATTATATGCAGCATGTGTCTTGTGATTAGTACAATAGTACTAGTCTCTGACAAGAATTAGTCAATAAATAGATGATGGAGAAAGCAGCTTCTAATTAAGTGACCATTACAGAAAACACAGATTCAGCCGGGCCGTGGTACCTCACGCCTTTAATCCCAGCACTTGGGAAGGAGAGGCAGGAGGATTTCTGAGTTTGAGGCCAGCCTGGTCTACAGAGTGAGTTCCAGGACAGCCAGGGCTATACAGAGAAGCCCTATCTCGGAAAGCCAAAAAAACAAAAAAACAAAAACAAAAACAAAAAACAAAACAAAAACAAAAAACAAACAAACAAAAAACCCCCAAAAAACCAAAAACCACAAATTCAAGTACTCTATGATTAAAGCAAATATTTCTATCATTGTGATATGGTTCATATTTTGATCAAGAATTAGTAGAGCAAATAGAGTTGTCATTTTGATGAAAAATCACAGAAAGCTTAAGTGTATCAGGAGGTACTTAAAAATATCTTTATTATTTTTAATTGTGTCTTGTCTGTATGTGGTATTGTACACGTGAATGCAGATGCCTGCTGAGACCAGAGGCTGGTGGAGCTGCCTTGATATGGGTGCTGGGAGCTGAACTTATTTATGAGTGAGTATGTGCTTACCCCCTCTGGGAATCAGTAAATGTTCTTAACCATTGAATTGTCCCTCCTTTTATTTTGCACAGAAATTACAAATAGGACAAAAATGAGTTTCAGTGTGTCTATTTTAGGTCTATTTCGAAATAGGCAATCTTAAAATAAGGTACAACTTTAAATATTTTGACATTAACTTGTTATTTTCCTTTCCTTTTTGTATAAATTCTTCCTTTTTAGTATCTGACATTAATATGGAATTACACCACACACTGCTTTAGCTTTACTTTCTTTGAATCAAAGCATTATTAACAATATTGCTCAACTAGTTTGGGCTACTTATTTTTCTATGTGGAAAGCATACATGGAATGTAAGATATCCTAATTTAATCTTAGGGTTCTTCTGTACTTTGGGCATATTTGATTTTACACACAGAAGTCTCAACTCTTGGCCTGACTAGGTGGATTGCGGGCCAAAGAAGCTTAGAATGCAAACCTAGATGCCTGAATTCTGTCCTACAAAAGCCTAGGTACAAGTGAAGCAAAGTGATACCCACAAGGGTATCATCTGATTTCTCTATGTGTACCATGGCATCTCACATTCAACCACGCATCAGGGACACATACACACTCACTCATAAAATTAAAAACTAAAAGAAATTACAACTCTTAGGCACTAAATAAAGCCCAATCTGGAAAAGGTATATCAGACTTAAATGTGTCTCTTCCAATTACAGTATTTCTATCAAAAACTCAAAGAGCTTTCTTATATATTTCCAAACCAAATGAAACAGGTGCATCATGCTTTTTAAGCTTTGATAGTTATACATAGAGGTGAAAATAATGAGGCAGTCAGGAGTGCCAACTTTTAGCACTGTTTATATTTATTTATTTATTTATTTATTTATTTATATTTATTATCTCATTATCTAATAAATGAGTCTGTTAATCTATTTTACCTTTCCATGTGGCCTTTAGATCATGACTAATAGTTGTTTTAATTTAATATAACCTTATTAAAAGTTAGTCCGTCTCCCCACACACACTTTAAAAAGAGGTATGTTTACCTCAAAGTTAAAGGACTACAGAAGTAAATATATAAAGCTCTTCATGTTAGCTTTTATTCTTTTTATAAAGCAAACCATAAAAATATTGCCAGACTGAAATTGAAATTTAACATATAAGATAAAAATTAGTAGATGATTAGTACATTGTTTCAATAAAAGACAGAGAAGGTAGGTAGTCAGGGACAGACACACATCCTTTCTCTTGAAATTCAGTAGATTAGCCTTTGGGAGGAATAAATAATGTTAACATTTAAGCTTCAAAGTTTGGACCATCACGTAGTTTGGTATCTAAATCTTGAAAAGTTATAAACTGCAAAAAGTAATTTGAAAGTAAACTTACTTCTGCCACACAGCGTAGATAATTCCCTTGTAAATAGTACCCTTGTTTAGAAGGCAGTTCATCTATACACCACACTTGATCTGAGTAACTATCGTGTTCTTCCATAATGTATTTCCCTGACATGGTAACAGGGGGAAGGTTAAGACTTGCAGAAGGAGGGATAGTTGACATATCTGTCGCAGAAACTTTAGAAGTAAAACGTAATCTGTGATTTGGGAGTTCAAATGTAAACCTTGTCTGTGCACCTGAAAGAAGTAAGAAACATTATAGCTGTATAGAATGCAATAATATCACTTTAAAAAAATGATATCTAAGAAAAAACATTTTGTCATCTCACAGTTTATGTTGATATTCATAAAAGTAATACTTACAATTTACATGAGTTACTCCCTACCCTTAAATAAGTACACTTAATACAAAGAATTAGTCAGCAAGCACTATTAAGCCAGCAGTATTTTTGATGCCTACTGGGTACCCAACATCATATCAGAAAGAGAGACACTTACAGTTCTGCATTATTACAGAAGGGAGAACAGAAAGACACTCACTGCCCTTCATGTAGAGAAGTTTATACTACAACAAGATAAAGCAACTCAAGCTAAAAACAAGTCCCAAATTCTGAAACACTGAACACACAGTCTTTTAACATTAACTATTAAGAGGCCAGTAATATGTTACAGTTTAATTTAATATGTGTTTATTTTTTAAGCCCTCTATCTGGCAAAGAGTTGTTCAAGGAAATATTAATGTAGAATTAATTTCAATATTTTGCTGATATTGTTCAGCTATGTGTGTCTGATGAGTTGGCAGAAGATTGTCATCAACTATATTATTGCTCAGGTCATAGGTAACATACTTTGAGATGCCACAGAGGTCCTGACTACACTGAGCTCATCTATACCTGTTACATTAAGTCTATCTTTGACTAGCTCCTGGAAGCTGCAGGAGCTACTTCCCTTCTCCTACTACCTCCTTGTCAGTATCACTAAATAAAAGCATCCAGATCAAAGCAATTCAAGGCCCTAGTTTCCACTCATCTGTAATCATGAATATGCCACTCTTTCACTGGCTCTGTCCTTTTTCTTCATTTATAGAATTCTGGGTTCTTGTATGGCTACTCAACAAAGTGTCCACTCTTAGATATTCTACTTTTTAGGCTCGAAAGTGCCTATCTGGCTTGTTCTTCCCATAAGCCTATGGATTCCAGTAGACTTCAAAAATGAGCAAATTAGCCAATGTATTGATAGAACTGGGCTCTGATATATGAAAGTCCAGGTTTTCTTTCTTTGCCAAATCCAAAAGCTCAACTTACCTTGTTTCTATTTCTGGTAATATAAACTATTTTAATAAACAAACTCTAAAATGTAAAGAGTAGTAATGCATATATCCTTAATACAACATTGTATTTGAGTAGGTTTATTAGTGCTTTAAAAATTAATGTAATTTATCATGTTGAAACAAAAAAGGAAAAAAGGCATTTTTATTTCAACAAGTATAGAAGTATTATATTTAGTCACCAATTATTTTTTATAGAAATTTCACAGCAGAGTAGGAAAACAATCCCTTTTGTTAATATGACAATGGAAATCTATAAAAAACCTAAGCAGTTATCATTAATTTTGTAATAATTAAATAAAAATTTTAGTAACTAAAACATTAATAAAATGATTATTACAACTTAAAAACTGGAATTAAGACAAGGCAAAACCAATTAAGAAGATTAAACCATTTTATAAGTGGAGAAAAAGGAGGGAAAGACATTGGGAGGGTAATTTTACATGGTTGAACTTAAAGTTCCATGTTACCTGTCATCCCATGGCTTCTCATTCTCCCCATCTTGTACTCTGCCTTCAGTGATGGCAAAAGTGCTGCCCCAATGGCTATGCCATCTAACATGGCGCTGAACTTGAGAACAATAGGTTTCTTCTCTAAGCCTTCTGGGAGTTGAGGAAATTCATTTGTTTCAATAGGAGTTTGATTAACACTTGTTGGCGTTTTTTCAGAAGGCAGTGGGGTTGCAATATCTTCTTTCATAGGCTGTGGGCTATAAACCAACACACACACACCCCATAAAACTATTAGAAACTACTACTTTATTGATAAAATTACTAAATTTCTCAGTGGAAAACAGCTAACAAATAATGATGATCTAGAAAAGCAGACAGAGTAGTAACTTGAGCCATAATTTATCAACATAAAAACTAAAGACCTGGATAAAACAACTATGGAAAAATAGGCACTGGTTTCTGACACTATCAAGACACTATTTCATCACTTTATAGGATGGGGCAAAGCAAGCACACAGGTCAGAAAAGCAGATGCTATGAATAGTGGAACATGCACAGGGAATAAAAGTTACCATGAAAAGGTCTGATTTACTGCCCTTTAAAATGCTATGTGGCACATAGTTTGACTTCAAAAATACATAGTAATTTCACAATAAATGAATATGCAAAACTATGCATGCTATAAATGACTGCTGCAATTTCTTAAAATTTAAACAATGACTGAAAGTTCTAGAATTCATTAATTTGCTTCTTATTAGAATTTACTGTGATGCCAATAAATCTCTATAATCTTTTTCTTAAACTTGATGTTTACATTCTATATTTAGTATTAGACAATGTGATATAATACTTTATTGGCCATTGTGATATAATACTTTATTTAATGATACACACTATCTGAATACTCTCTACCAGCTTCATTACTATGATACTCAATATTCACAGTAACTGCTCAATTTTTATAAGCTTTTGTTATCATACCAAAGATAAATGGTATATTTAATGTATTGTCACAGAATATAAAAAATAACTCACGCTGTAGAAGGTTGTCTAATAAGGTCTGAGATTTGTTTGGACAGCTGGTGAGAACTTCGAACCATCATGCTGTGTAGAGTGGCAGGGTGCTGAGGGATGTTGATGCTGATAGCCCCCACTTTGAACACCGCAGCGTTGTTTGTCTTCAGCCCTCTCTGAGCGCTGTAGAGGGCTTGGGACTTGGCTATACTACACTTCACCACCGTTCTAGAGACAGAGGAGGAAGACTATTCAAACACAGGCTAAGGAAAATTTTTGGAAAAATACCAAGAACATAAGATACTCTTATTCAATGAGTTAGGAAGAGAGCATTCATGTGTCAAAACATAGTCTGAAAAGTTATTTTAAAAGATGTTAAGATATACAGATTTTATACTGCATTGAAAAGTCTATTATTTTTTTAGAATATATGAATATGTAAGTAAAAGCATAAACATTAGCAACTGTTATGTATATACACACAAAAAAATTTTCATTTTGATTTTTTTCTCACTCAGAACCTCTTTTTTCCTCCATTTCGGTTTTGGGATCTAAAGAGAGACAAACTGCATATAAAAAAAAAAGGATCCATTTATGTACTTCTAAAATAGTATCAAAAGTAAACAAATTATTGCAACAATCATCTAATCTATTAAAAGAAATTGAAGGCATGGGCCTACTTTTATAAAGGTCCTGCTGCTTGAGCACCGGAAAAAGAAGTGGGAATAGGCCCTGGTGTTGTAAAGTACAGTAAATCTGGAAGAGCTCTGTAAACTGCACAGTCAGTGAATCTTTAGCCTGTCTTTATGGACATCTGCCATGAACTTTTAACATACACTGGGCATACCAAGCATGTTGCAATTTTTGGTCATCTTTCAGAGAAAACCATTTTTTCCTTGAATAAAACTTGAGAGATACATGTTACATGGCTTAAACTAGATGTTAATTCTCTCCAATAATAACAAAACTGCAAATAGATGGCTCATATTAACAACTTGTAAACTAACTTTCATCCAGGTCTCTCTGTAGCTTCTCCAAGGCTAAGAGCATCCCTATAATTCCTAGTTGAATTTGATCAGCGTCCCATCATCATGGTGTTTACCTCTCCAGAATGCCTTTATCCACACTATAAAGTTTACTGCTGCTTACTGAAGAGAACTGAGCACTGGACTTTTATTAGTCCTTTACCACACAGCAAAAGTATAAGTTGAAAAAAAAAATCCCACAATATATCTTCCTTATTTTTTCACATCTATCTTTATAACACCTGTAGCAGCCTGACTAAATATGACTTGGATTTCACAAGTGAATATATAAAACTTAAATCCCAGTTTAAACTAAAATTCAGAATAGAAAGCTAATAGAGCTGACTATGATTGCAGACTACTACGGTATTTAGTGGAAATTTTGAGGTCAAGAACTTGAAGATCTGTCCTGCTCCAGTTGAGGGCCTTATTTACAGTGTAATCTAATCAGTCTTATACAAATCTAAGAGCATTACCTCAGTCTCTACACTCCTGGCCCTACCTTAGCCTTTCTACCTTGAACTGGCTCCAAACTTAAAAGAAGGAGGAAGGTGGAGAAGTTTAATTTACATAACTTGTTCTATGCTGACTAACTCAAATCAGTTTGCTTGAAATTTTCTACAATATAAATGTGGAATGTGCTGAATGACCATATGCTATTTAGTCAATGATAAAAGACAGATTTCTTTCCCACTTGGCAACTGTATTATACATAACTGCCTCTCTTAAAGAAAACCTGGGAATAGAACAAGGTGGCCAAATGTGATGATATCATAACAAAGACCGCCTCTTAGTTTCCCATGGCTGCCTCCTGGAGCCTTTCTAGTATATAATATTCAAGTCCATAAAACAAATTATGGTCTTTGGTCACTAAAACAAGTCTTTCTAAAGTTTATACTGATTATTTTTTGGTTAAATATCCAGAGAACTCAGTAAATACAAAGAAAAAATATTTCTAGGTACTGAGTGGAATTAAATGTGGTTGTTTTGCTTTTCTGTTCATAAAAAGACACTGTTACAGTCTATTTTTCAGTAATAAAATTAAATTTGTATTACTTTTAGTTGATCATTGAAGTAAAATAGAACTTAATCCCAACAAATGACTTTGAACTGATGATGCTTTATCTATGGCTTGAAACAAATTTCATAAAATATGATGATCTTACCAGAAGGAAACATAATATATAGATCACCTACCTATTCAATATATTTAAGATTTATTTAAAAAATGTCCAAAGACATAACTAATGCTAAGTTAAATGCTAATGTGACATGGTGACAGACTCATGTGGTGAGCATCTATACATATTCTTCAAGTACAGCTAACTGCAAACATATGTAATGGTTTAAAAATATTTAAAATATTCCAAACACAAATGCACATGGCCATAGATAAAGCGACAAATTTCCCATTAAAACAAAGTTATAAAGTTGAAACATGCAGGTGTACTGTTAGTTTATAAAAATTACTTTTTAATTAACAGAAACTCACCAAGTGAAAAAATTCCATTATGATAGCAAATAATAATATGCCCACAGAAGCAAAGAAAACAAAGTGTGTCTTATCTACGAGACAGCCCTCACTGAGGCTTGGCTAACAGAACATGAGATGGTAACTAACTACACATCCCATGGTGATAATATAAATACTATACTATACAGCATTAATCACAATCCAGAAAAAGAATATGACATACAGAAATTCTTGTTTGGCTGTACTTGTAGGAGATGTAGGAAAATCCTCCAATCTACAGATGCAGATTCAAGAGAAAGCAGGAAAACAAAAGGAAGCAAATCAGCATTCACAGGTACATTAGTTACAACATGTCTGCATATCAGGAAGTTTACTAATATTTTCTTTCAAATGACTTTTTGAAACTACTTTCCCCATTCTATTTCCTTTTAATTGCAGTTAAAAGTGCTGAAGAATAAATCCAAAATGTGTTAACAAAAAGTCTTAAGACTAAGAGTTTTGACAGTAACAAAGGAGTAACTTTTATATTTCAAATACAGCTGATAAAGGGGAAAGATAAAAAATGTTGACTCTAGATTCTATAAAACTTCATTTTATAAATGTTAAGTTCTGCAAGCTCAGAGACTGAAGCCATTCTCTTAAGAGGTAATACAGACGTGGAGCTACTTGGGACATCTAAAGGAATCTGGCTTTGAGTCAATGGAACAATCACCAATCTGCTTTCTGTGATGGGTTGCTGCAGAAGAATAAGAAAGACAAAAGCAGGGCAGTTTTGGGCTCTTCTGACTCAACCATTTAAAATAGTTTATGCTAATACCTTGAGGTTTCTAAATCTCGCTTCTATTCTTCCATAAAGTGGAGATAAAAATCACCTCAGCTCACAGAATTGCACGGAGGACTAGGTAAATGAATGGATATTCAGTTCCTGGCCTACAATAGGGTTTCATACATCCTGCTGCTTGTCTACAATGAATGAGAGAGATTTGTTTTAACCATGGGAATTTCCTAGTCTTGGTTTTTTTGTTTTGATTTGTTTTGTTTTGTTTTTATTAAAATCGGATGTGCCTAGAAAATACCTATGAAATAAATTATCAACGATGAATTCTAGGTAATGATCCTAAGCTACTTGGGTAAGAGTTAAGTCTACCCAAGTAGCTTCTTCTCTATACCAGGCTCTGGCTTATTTATCAATATCTACTTGAAATGTTGCCCAAGACAGGTTTTTCTGTATTATCTTGACTTCTAAAATATTGTGATTAGAACTATAGTTTGATCTAACAGTAATTTCTAGGAAGGGGTCACATCTTCTGTTTAGTGGTTATCTAGCCTAAGGACTATGCTGCAGGATAACATTAGCATAACATTAATTATACTATCAAAGAAAAACAAAGTCTCAAAATATGACCTTAACTACTAAAACACTTCTGGTTATAACACAAAACTGACCCATTGAAAAGAAGTTAGAAATTAAGGCAAATACTACTAAAGATATAATGTCATGTGGTTAAATGCATTCCTCATATACAAATGCTGTGAATATTATGAATAAATGTTATCAACATCAGAAACATTCTAATCAGAACAGACCCAAGGACAGAGTTTACAGAAAAAAATTAAGAACAAAGAGTTAAAATACGGTATATAAGTTTTTGTTTATTTGGTTTTTGTTGTTGATGTTGTTTCCTTGTCTAGACAGATTCTTACTCTGTAAACCAGAGTAGCATGGGAGGCAATAAATATACAGCCAAAGCTGGTCTCTTAATTTGTCTTGACAAATGTCTTGCTTCAATCTCCCAAGTGCTGGAATTACAGGTGAGCTACCACACCTGGCTCGATATTCTCTTTTTTAAAAAGGCTTAGTTTATACTGTAAATTCAAAGTTTATACTGTAGATTTCAAAGGCGTTACTGTTAACATTTCTTAAATGCTAAATGACAAATCTGAAGTCTAGGTGAAGAATGTTTACTTAACTTAAAATTAAGAGAGTTCTTATTCTTTCTAATTTTAATAAACTATTTAAATGACAGGAAAATTAACAACCTATATGTTAAATAGAAATCTGTACTAGGATCATTTTTCTTATTAGACAATCTCACCAGATACTGGAAATCAGGGATTTATTTAAATGAGAAAGGGTGAATTTAAGGTAGGCAGGGGTAACAAAATCAATTGTTTTTTCTAATTGTATCTAGAAACACTGTATAAAACCTCAAAATGTACATAGTATGCGTTCCTTCAAGGAATTCCAAATTATTTATAAATTGGAACAAGGAAGAAAAAGAAGACAGTAAAAGTAAGGCCACTTACTGTATATTTGGTGTAATCCCTTCAAGCAGCACAATATTAACCCCACCAATATGAGCAGTAGCACAGGTCTCAGTCATCTTTTGATGCAAAACATCTTAAATATAAAAAAATACAATTTGAATTCTGAAAACAATTGTATCTGATATTAAAATTACTTTATTCACAATATATTTGATGAAAATGATAACTATAAATTATAATAAAATGCATTCAATTATTATCAGACTATTGTAAGAAAATTTCCTCAGCTTACTGTTTTGCATACATATATGTACAGAGTATGTCTGAAAACTAGAATTATGCAGAAATGCACCTTAACATGATGTCATGCATTAAATAATTTACTGGAATTAAACGGTCTATACCACGGATGTACTTTGAAAGAAAAAAAGGAAAGCAGATAAAGTACTACTCTTAGTCCATATACTTCCTGTGAATTTAATATATTTATTACCTATAAATTTAAATAAACATGTCATTTTGCCTGCTTTTCTCTTTTAGCATTTTTTTCACATAAATAAATACTATGGTACAACTTGCAATGGGTAAATTTTAAACTGTCTTGTGGTTATACAAATAACCACCAGCTCTTTAACATCAGTCTGTTCTTTTTCTGTTCTTTCTAGGTTTGTAGAACTAGAATTGCTACACTAAAGAAGAAATATAGTTTAAAGACTACTGATAAAACCTATTAAACTTTGGGAATCTTGAATTTATTAATTTAGAAGTGAATGTCCATTTCCCAGATTCTAACCAAAAGCATCTATGTAATTCATAATGTTTACTAAAACAATAGAAGAAAAAACTGGTTAATCTTAAAATGACTAAAGTTAAACATTTACTTCAACATAGCCAACTTTTGCCTTGTATTTGAGAATTCATGTGTTTGTATTTCTCTCATCAATTTATAGTTTTTCATTTCTTTACATTACTTTCTTTAATAACACATAAATTTTCAACTGTACCTGGGAATCCTTCCCATATTCAATCATCAAATCCAGACACTATTGTGGATCCCAGCAAGTGCTGGCTGACAGGAGCCTGATATAAGCTGTCTCATGAGAGGCTCTGACAGTACCCGACTAATACAGAAGTAGAGGCTCACAGCCATCCATTGGACTGAGTACAGGGTTCCCAATGAAGGAGCTAGAGAAAGGACCCAAGGATCTGAAGGGCTTGCAGCCCCTTAGGATGAACAACAATATGAATAACTAGTACCCTCAGAGCTCCCAGGGACTAAAACTCCAACCAAAGAGCACACATGGTGGTATTAATGGCTCCAGCAGCATATGTATAGCAGAGGATGGCCAAGTCGGTCATCAATGGGAAGAGAGAACATGGCCCTGTGAGGGTTCTATGCCCTAGTGTAGGGGAATGCAGGAGCCAGGAAGTGGGAGAGGGTGGGGTGGTAAGCAGGGGGAGAGGGAAGGGAACAGGGGATTGTTTTAGTTTTTGTTTTTTTATTTTATTTTGTCTTTTTCTTATTTTATTTTTCTTTTTTCTTTTGGAGGGGAACCTGGGAAAGGAGCTATTGTAAATAAAGAAAACATCTAATAAAAAATAAAAAAATAAATCAGTGTTTAACTTCTGTTTCATACTTAGGGTATGAAACAAAACAGTTGGAGAATTTAATGCAAAATTTAGACTTTATATATTGAATAATCATAATGGTTATTCATAAGTTTCTTTTCTTGTACAATACAACAACCATGAAGAAAACAACACTGATATGCAAGGGAATCCCGAAAGTGAATTCCATACTGCTTTATCCACTGACATAAACATTTAATTTTATTTTGGAATTTCTCAACCTGGGGTATATTTTACAATTTCATCTGACAGTATTATTTTCTTTGTGATAAATAAAGTTATGGAGTATATTCAAACAGATGCTCTCCTAGATTTAATAAATATCATACTTTATGTGACCATTTTAGAATAAATGGCACATTTTAATTACTTTAGGAAAATTTTATATCCAGTAATAGAATTTTTGTGAAGTTCTTAATTTTCAATATAGACATTAAAAATGAATATCAGATCGTAAATTTCTATAGTGGCAATAAGAAAAAGCAAATACTGTACAACTTTCATTTTTCGTGAATTTTCAAATGTTAGAAACACATTTCTTTCAGCAAAGCAACATTATAGTATTAGAAAAGTGTTATACCTTTCATTTTTTCCTTAAGGGTGAAACTGCCATGGATCCTTTTCAGTTCTGATTCCATTGTCAGACCACCAATATCTGCCTCTAGGTGTGTACGGTTCACCATGCCAATCCCAAACACAATTAAAGTAACATGCTGAGGTTCAGAGGTTACCAGACTACGTTTCCTCTGTGTTTTAGTCAAGCTGTTGTTGTCTTGTTCATTCTCGAACACAACTCTACATGTTGGCTCTGTAGGACTCCGAACACCTTTTTAGTAAATGGAAATATATGGTTTGGGATTTGAAAAAACACAGCACAAAGAACATTCTAAATACTTAATTTGCTTTCTTGGTTTCAAACTCTAAACTAGACTTTTCCCTCTTTAAATGATTCAATTAATTTTTTCAACATCTTCTCTAATACCTACTGAAGTAAATGATCAATCTAGATATTTGAAATTAAGTCTGTCTGAATCCTTTAAAGGAGTCCATGTTAAGACCAAGGAAGAAGTATGCTAACAGAATATCTGAATGTCAGCACTATTTTCTCTTTGGTGACTACCAATTTCTCTTCATTTTAATAATTTATACCATTAACATGGTAAACAGTCTTTTTTAGCATTCCTAAACAGAAAATTTTCAATCATAAAAATGCTTGTTACCTGCTGGTCCAAATGTTTCTGAGGATTTTTCCAATATTCCTGTTGGATCTGAGATAAGTGAATAGAAGTTAAGCAATTTATACATATTCTGCCAGCATTCAGCAGAAGGCTCACTTTGCTCAGACACTGTAATGGAATCTGAATCATCCATATGGATGGTCATATGATCCACTACATCTTTTGAACCTTTCCTAGATACTTTTGAAGTTCTTCTTTCAGACCTTCCTAATGAATTTTTGTTTCGGGATTCTTTTTTATTGTTCTCATTGTTGGCCCGTTTGTTCTTAGCATTATTTACTCTGTTGCCACCATTGAGACTCCCTCTCGAACTGCGGCTGAAGTCAGATGAACGGAAATCCCGATGTTTTCTGGTTTTGAAGGTAGGTGTGGGGGAAGCTGATCCAGCTGTGTATCTACTAAGTTTAATGTCTGTCTGAGTTGCTTTGATGTCATCTATCATTGTACTGAATTGATGGATAAGACGGACCAGAGCCATATCCACATGCTGACTTATTGACTGGCAGGAAATAGTGAAGTTGCAATGGAAGGTGTTGTAATAGCGCTTGTTGAGATCATGAAAGGAAAGGGCACTGGTGGAGTTTTGTGGAGTGCACACTGACTTTTCCATCACAACAGCACTGATGCTGAAGGTTTCCAACATTAATGCAGGCTTGAACTCCAGTGGGGGAAGATTCACATGGCCTTGCCTAAAATGTTCAAAAGGAAGAGCTGTTACTTCCTTTTA
Source organism: Mastomys coucha (assembly GCF_008632895.1). Classification (NCBI taxonomy): domain Eukaryota; kingdom Metazoa; phylum Chordata; class Mammalia; order Rodentia; family Muridae; genus Mastomys; species Mastomys coucha. Next base: position 30,733,897 of record NW_022196899.1, on the reverse strand, counting down.
ACTACAAAGCGTATCTTATGCATTTATGAACATAATAACCTACAAGGTAAACTGTGTCATTAAGCAAGAGGTTGAATACATCGCATGTTTGCACTAGTCTAGTCTGTTCATGGGCTAGTAGACAGCCTTTAGTTTTTCTTGTTAATTTTACTCTAAAATTAACTAAGAAGTCAAAATCAATTGTCTTCTATTTAAAAAAAAGTTTCAATAAAACAATGAAATTTTTTTTCTTGCTATCTAATCGCATCCAATAGAATAGAATTTAGAGTTAGCCACAGATCAATTAGAACTAGCCCGTCATACCAAACTTAAATTTTCAAACTTAATATAATTCTATTTGTTATTGGAATGAAAATCTTCATAGCTTCGTTTACCAAGTTGCAAGTGGAAAGGAAAACCAACTGAAACAAAACCATACTAAAAATACCTAAAATCTTACACAAAATTATTGTTACATCCCCTGACTTATCTAAAAACTTTTGGGTAAAAATTAGTTATTTTAAACATTTTATTTTAATTTTTTTTTTCGAGACAGGGTTTCTCTGAGTAGCCCTGGCTGTCCTGGTACTCACTCTGTAGACCAGGCTGGCCTTGAACTCAGAAATCCGCCTGCCTGTGCCTCCTAAGTGCTGGGATTAAAGGCGTGCACCACCACCGCCCGGCTAAACATTTTATTTTAAAACGGCACTCAAATTCTACCAATAATAATGATCAATCTCAAGTAAATCATCATGTCCCTTCTTTTTTCCCAGTGTGAATACACTGACACACAGGGCAAATGAAACATATGCCATATCTCTATTTAAAAAAAAAATCAGAAAATACTTTTATATTCTCAACTCAAATATGAATTTATAACTAGAGCTATAATTCCTTATTGAATAAGGCATTTTTTATTTAATAAAAAGTATGCCACATGATAGTGTAATAGGCACAGTTGTAGACATTCGTAAGGGGCTGACTATCAATGTGCTAGATGTTGTTGCAGAAGGAAACACTGAATATTAAGAACCAGAACAAACAGAAGAATAGAAAGTTATAAAAATAATCCAAAGCAGAGGGGTGACATAACAAATCTCTGAGAAAAAGCAAATAAACAACCCAAAAAGACTGAAATATGTAAGGATGGCCAAAAGGAAGAAGAAATAAATCTTAGGACAGTCAAGAAAAGGGGAAAAGAATTCTGGGCACATGCTGAAGCAGTCATTTAGGACAAAATCAGCAGACGAGTTAAGGACTGTCATGGACACTATGAAGCCAAAGCTACAATTGAAACTTAAAAATATTGTGTTCCTACACACACACACACACACACACATATACTTATATACAGTATTTTGACAAACATTTTCAAGGTTGCAATTTTTTCCACTAGGTTTTATAAATAATTTACATGTTAACATGCCAACTACATCTATGAGATACTGCATACTAATCTCTATGTTAAATGGTTTAATTAATTGCCAAGGCTTTAAAATCAAAGTGAATGTTTATATAAGAAATTATAGTCCAAAATTTATGTACAATAAATAGAATAATAAATAGTGTGATATAAAACAAAGCAGTTAAGACTAAAATAGTGTCTGAGAAAAGTCTGGTGTAGTGAGACCTCAACACACCAAGAGTTCATAGTAAAACTGCGAAACCTCTGAGCAGCTGTCAATGAGCTGCTTCTAAGAGTGCAGAGCACTCAGAGTGCTGCTAGAAGCAATAGCAAGAGCAACGTTAAGTTTGGCTAGAGAATCAGAGAAAGGGAAGTGTGGCTGGGTGGGTGGGATTTGGTACATGTACTGCTGCATGGCATGTATGACACCAATAAAAGGTTATAACTTGTTTCTAATTATACATATGTGCTTATCTACAAAATCTGTATATCTATACACAATTTCTTACATTATATATATATTATATATGATGACTGTATAATGTAGTTGAATGTACTTCATATAGAAGACATATATGATGTACTTGCATGTGTGTTCCTACATACATACATACATATTTATACACAATATTTTGACAAACATTTTCAAGATTTTTCCATTAAGTTTTACAAAGTTTGCAAGAACTCTCTGCATTTAACTGAAAAGAGAATACTAATTCTATGCCTCTGTATTATTAGAAAATCCTCAGATAATCTGACCTCAAGTAAAACTAAAGAAAGCCCTATATTCTCTATGATTCATTTATAAAAATGAATTTCATTAAAAATTATTTAAAAATTTAAATTTGGGACACTAAGATGACTTAATGGGTGAAGGCACTTGCCATTATGTCTGATGGTATCAGTTCAATTCTGGGATCCACATGCTGAAAAGAACTGACTTTCAGAGGATGGCCTCTAACCTCCATTGGAATGCTGTCTATGCCTGCACACATGAGAATATACATGCACACACAACAAATGAATGTAATTTAATTTTTAAAAGAATTAAATAGAATATTCAAATTAAAAATGCAGTTTTCTTAAGTTTAAATTGGATATAAGTGATCTTTTACTCTGACACCTTGTAAAACTAGAAAAAAAAACTAAGACTGTTGGAAAAACATTATCAGAAATGCTACCTGTGACCATATTTCAGGATTCCTAGCCATGTCAATAACATTCCCAAAGTAAAATTCCAACTTTCAAAAGAAACCTATTAGTAGATATGAAAGTGCTTATTCAAGCAGCAAAGAAATGTAAAAATTACCCATGAAAACAGGGAATGGCAGTAACAGACAGTTCATATTTTTATCTGTCCTATGTTATATATGTCTTCCTGTATATTTGTTTCTTATGGCTATGCTCTTAATATGAATTTTACTCTATCCCTAGATAAAAATCTTGTCTCAGGGACTGGAGAAGTAGCTCACTGGGTGCTATGCAATTAGGAGACTGGTATTCAGACCTCAGCACTCAATAAGCCAAGCATCCCATGAGTTCCTAAAACCCCAGCTCTAATGGTAGAGGAGGATGGAAGATTTCCAGAGTTTGTTAGCTTCCAGCCTAGTTAGGTTAGGGAGAGAGTCTGTCTCAAATGAACAGGTAAAAAATGTTAGAGAACACCTGACATCCTCTTCTAGTCCTTGTGCATGTGTATACCCCACCCATATGCATATAAGTATGCATACAATCGCACAGAAATGCACACATATATAAATATATCCATACCTACACAAATATGCTAAGAATCAACTCAAAAGGTAAGCTAGGAATAAACTGTCAGTGCAAAGATTAAAGCCACATAAAAACTTCACTAGTGAAGTTAAGCATATAATGCTGAGTGCATTTATCAATAGAAATACTTTAGAATACCTGATGTACTTTCTATAAAAATAGGCCTAAAATACTGCTTGATCCAATAATAAAATAAAAAAGTTATTCACAATAAAATATAATATTGCATTTATTAACTGGAAATTACATTCTCATTGTTACTAAAATTATACTCTTTGAATAAAATTTTATACAATATAAAAAATACCTTCTTGCTCTTTTCCCTTTTCTGTCTTTAGCTGTGTCCGAATCTACAATATCTGCTCTGAGGCAGTCTAAAGTTCCTGAAAATGAAAGGTGTTCTCCAAAGTACATCCGGTAACAAAGGGGCATTGTGTCCTGTGACTGGATCCCTGTGTGACTTAGAAGAGGTTTAAAAACAACCTGGAAGATATCAAACAACAACATTAACATAATTTATTGTTCATTGATGACTCTGTTCTTATTCTAACACATAATATGTATTTCCACAAAATGAAACATAACCAAAAGATGTCATAACTGTTTTGACAAAAAAAGTAAAAAAAAAAAAATAAGATAATTACTCTATAACTTCTCTGAGGGTAAAATAATTTAGATTATATTCATTTGTGCATTATAAAAAGTCTACAGATACCTGTGTATTTCTACTAAAAACACAAAAAACAAAATTGGCACCAGACCTTGCTACCCAAGCCAATTATCATAGCTAACAGAGAAGCTAGTCAAAAGGAATGAGAATTCAAATTCCAACCCAAGGAAGTTAACTATACCTAAAAAGCACAGGAACTATATTTCACACCACCACAAACATACACACACACCCACACTATCACCACCATCATCAAAATAACAGGAATTAACACTCATTGCTCATTAATATCACTTAACATCAATGGATTCAATCTCTAATAAAAAGACACAGGATACCCTTCCACCTGGTCCTTTCTGCTGGGACAGACTGCTACCTAGTCTGCTCCGCTGAAGACACTATATCCAGAGGTATCTGGACTCAGGACCCATCACACCCAAAAGCCCCGCCTGCCTAATAACTCTCCCCTTCTGCCTGGTCCTTTCTGCTGGGGCAGCCTGCTAGCTAGTCTGCTCCCCTAAAGACCCGACAATTTGAAGGCATCTCAGGAGTTCCTCTGTACAAAGGGCAACTGGACAACTGATACCAGTCTTAAGACCTCCCAGCTCCAGCTTCATTACAGGACCACAGCTTGACTGTTCTTTTGAAGACCCAATAGTCTAAAGCCTGCCAGGAGATCTACTGCAGCCAGGGCAACAGATCAGCAGCTTCTCTGTTCCTCTGAAGACCCCACCCCCACTCCCTGTAAGGCCCCACAGGAGGTCTGTTATAGCCAGGGGAGCAGGCCTACCAGGAGACCAGAAACAACCCAGGAACAAAAGAGGCAGACTCCAGAAACTCCAAACAGAGTCACCCAAACCAGCAAACACCAGAGGATAACCAAATGCTGAGAGGCAAGGGCAAAACCATGGGCAACAGAAGCCAATATATGTGGGCATCATCAGAATACATTTTCCCCAAACAGCAAGCCCTGACAGCAACAAACCTGAAAATCATGATGCTGATCTAAAATCCTATCTCATGAAGGAAATAGTGTCCTTTAAGAAGGAATTAAATGACTCACTGAAAGAAATACAGGAAAACAGGTAAAAAGGTTGCCGCCCTTAAAGAGGAAACAAATAAATCCCTTCAAGAAATACAGGAAAATACAATCAAATAGGTGATGGAATTGAATAAAGTGTTCCAAGACCTAAAAGTGGAAGTAGAAACAATAAAGAAAACACAAGAGAATCTCCACTCCCAGGCACTCTGACACACCCAGGATCAGAGGTGAGCAGGAACCAACATCTGTCCCAACACTGGGAGTAATTGGGTCCAGCGGGACCAGGCACACAGAACTCCTCCAGCCTAGTGACTCCGGTTCCTTCTGGTCTGTCTGGGTTAGTGTTCTGAGCAGACCTTGCACACAAGCTCTGTAGCCAGTCCCACAACTCACAGAGAAAGCCACACTCCCGGGTGACTTAACAAGCCCAGGATCACAGGATCCCAGAATCACAGGATCCCAGAGTCAGCTTGATT
>NW_022196899.1:30727573-30728539 GCF_008632895.1 Mastomys coucha | reverse complement strand
AACACAAACCAAGGTCACTTGCCAGCATCAGAACCCAATTCTCACACCACAGCAAGTCCTGTACACACCATTACACCAGAAACGCAAGATTCAGATCTAAAATTACTTCTCATGATGATGATACAGGACCTTAAGAAAGACATAAATAGCACCCTCAAAGAAATACAGAAGAACACAGGTAAAGAGCTAGAAACTCTTAAAGAGGAAACACAAAAATCCCTTAAAGAACTACAGGAAAACACAATCAAACAGGTGAAGGAAATGAGCAAAACCATCCAGAACTTAAAAATGGAAAGAGAAACAATAAAGAAAACAGAAAGAGAGACAACCCCGGAGATACAAAACCTAGGAAAGAAATCAGGAGCCATAGATGCAAGCATCACCAACAGAATGCAAGAGATAGAAGAGAGAATCTCAGGGGCAGAAGACACCTTAGAAAACATTGACACACCAGTCAAAGAAAATGCAAAAAGCAAAAAGCTCCTAACCCAAAACATCCAGGAAATCCAGGACGCACTGAGAAGACCAAACCTAAGGATAATAGGTATAGAAGAAAGTGAAGACTTCCAATGTAATGGACCAGTACATATCTTCAACAAAATTAAAGAAGAAAACTTCGCTAACCTAAACAAAGAGATGCCCATGAACATACAAGAAGCCTACAGAACTCCAAATAGACTGGACCAGAAAAGAAATTCCTCTCGTCACATAATAATCAAAACACCAAATGCACTAAACAAAGAAAGAATTTTAAAAACAGTAAGGGAAAAAAGGCAAGTAACATATAAAGGCAGGCCTATCAGAATAACAGCATATTTCTCACCAGAGACTATGAAAGCTAGAAGATCCTGGGCAGATGTCATACAGACCGTACAAGACACAAATGCCAGCCGAGACTACATACCCAGCAAAACTCTCAATTACCATAGATGGAGAAAACAAGATATTCCATGACAAAACAAAATT
>NW_022196899.1:30724027-30727123 GCF_008632895.1 Mastomys coucha | reverse complement strand
TCAGATAAATTGAAATCATGTAACTTTTCTCATCATAATGCAATAAAAGTTTAAAAAAAAAAAGAAAACACAAATGGAGGCAAACCTGGAAATGGAAAACCTAGCAAAGAGGCCAAGAATTATAGATATAAGTATCACCAACAGAATACACGAGACAGGAGAGAATCTCAGCTGTAGAAGATACCTTAGAAGGGATTGACACAACTGTCAAAGAAAATTCAAAACATAAAAAAAAAACTCTTAACCCAAAGCATCCAGGAAATTCAGAACACAATGAAAAGACCAAATCTAAGAATAACTGGAATAGAGGAGAACAAAGATTCCCAGCTCAAAGGACCTGAAAATGTCTTCAACAAAATCACAGAAGAAAACTTCTCCAACCTAAAGAAAGAGATGGCCATAAAGGTACAAGAAGCCTATAGAACACCAAATAAATCAGACCAGAAAAGAAAATCTTCTCATCACATAATAATCAAAACACTAAATGCACAGAACAAACAAAGAATATTAAAAGCTGCAAGGGAAAAGGGCCAAGTAATATACAAAAGTAGACCTATCAGAATTACACCAGATTTCTCAACAGAGACTATGAAAGCCTGAAGATCCTGGTCAGAGGTCATGCAGACTCTAAGAGAACAGAAACGCCAGCCCAGGCTACTATACCCAGCAAAACTCTCAAATCAACATAGATGGAGAAACCAAAATATTCTGGGACAAAAGCAAATTCAAACAGTATCTATTTACCAGTCCAGCCCTACAGAGGATCCTAGAAGGAAAACTCTAACACAAGGAAGGTACCTGCACCGAAGAAAAGACAAGATATTAAGCATCTCACAACAAAGCCAAAAGGAGAGAACCACAAGCACATAAAGCCACCTACAAAAACAAACATATCAGGAACCAACAATCATCTCTCTTTAGTATCTCTCAGTATTAACTCATCTATAAAAAGACATAAGCTAACAGCCTGGATACTCAAACAAGATCCAGAATTTTGCAGCATACAAGAAATGCACCTCAATAACAAAGACAGACACTATCTCAGAGTAAAAGGATAGAAAAAGGTCTTCTAAGCAAATGGTCCCAGGAAACAAGCTGGAGCTGCTATCCTAATATCCAATAAAATAGATTTTCAACCAAAACTTATCAAGAGTGATTAGAAAGGACAGTTCAAATTCATCAAGGGGAAAATCCACCAAGAGAAAGTCTCAATTCTGAACATCTATGCCCCAAATGCAAGAGCACCCACATTCATGAAAGAAACTTTACTAAAGCTCAAAACACATATTGAACCCTATACAATAATAATGGGAGAGTTCAACTCCCCATTCTCACCAACAGACAGGTCAGTGAAACAGAAACTAAACAGAGACATAGTGAAACTAACAGAGGTTATGAACCAAATGGATTAAACAGATATCTACAGAACATTCCACCCTAAAACAAAAGAATACAACTTCTTCTCAGAATCTCATGATCCTTTCTCCAAAATTGACCATATAATTGGTCACAAAACAAACCTCATCCAATACAGAAAAACTGAAATAATCCCATGCATCCTATCAGATCACCATGGCCTAAGGCTGGTCTTCAATAATAGCAAAAACAACAGAAAGCCCACATTCACATGGAAACTGAACAACTCTTTACTAAATGATACCTTGGTCAAGGAATAAATAAAGAAATTAAAGGCTCTTTAGAGTTTAATGAAAATGAAGGTACAACATACCCAAACTTATGGGACATATTGATAGCAGTGCTAAGAGGAAACTTCATAGCTCTGAATGCCCTGGTAAAGAAACTGTAGAGATCTTACAGTAGCAACTTAACAGCAAGCCTGAGAGCTCTAGAACAAAAAAGAAGCAAACACACCCAGGAAGAGTGTGTTTAGAAGGCAGGAAATAGTCAAACTCAGGGTTGGAATCAACCAAACAGAAACAAAGAGAACAATACAAAGAATCAACAAAACCAAAAGCTGGTTCTTTGAAAGAATCAACAAGATAGATAAACCACTAGCCAAACTAACTAAAGGGCCCAGAGGCAGCATACAAATTAACAAAATCAGAAATGAAAATAAAGATATAACAATAGAAATGTAGGAAATTCAAAAAATTATCAGATCCTACTACAAAAGCCTATACTCAACAAAACTGGAAAATCTAGATGAAATGGTTTTCTAGACAGAAACCACATTACCAAAGTTAAATCAAGAGCAGGTAAACTATCTAAACAGTATCATATCCCATAAGGAAATAGAAGTCATTAAAAAAAAACCTCCCTACCAAAAAAAGCCCAGGGCCAGGTGGATTTAGTGCAGAATTCTACCAGACCTTCAAAGAAGACCTGATGCCAATTTTCCTCAAACTATTCCATAAAATAGATACAGAAACCTAATTCATTCTGTGAAGCCACAATTACTCTGACACCTAAACTACACAAGGACCCAACCAAAAAAGAGAACTTTGGACCAATCTCGCTTATAAATATCAATGCAAAAATACTCAATAAAATTCTTGCAAACTGAATCCAAGGACAAATCAAAACCATCATTCACCACAATCAAGTGGGCTTTATCTCAGTGATGCAAGGTTGGTTAAGTATATAAAAATCCATTAACATAGTCCATTATATAAACAAACTCAAAGGGAAAAAAAATCACATGTTCATCTCCTTAGATGCAGAAAAGCATTTGACAAATTACAATACCCCTTCATGTTAAAAGTATTGGAGAGATAAGGAATTCAAGGTCTATACCTAAACCTAATAAAAGCAATATACAGCAAGCCAGTAGCCAACATCAAACTAAATGGAGACATACTTGAAGCAATCCTACTAAAAATAGGGACAAGGCAGGGATGTCTACTCTCCCCATATCTATTCAATATAGTACTTGAAGTGCTAGCTAGAACAATAAGACAAAAAAGACAACAAGAGGATACAAATTGGCAAAGAAGAAATAAAGATATCGCTATTTGCAGATGATATGATAGTATTCATAAGTGACCCCCAAATTCTACCAGAGAACTTCTCCAGCTGAAAAACAACTTCAGCAAAGTAGCCAGATAGAAAATTGAACTCAAGCCGGGCGGTGGTGGC
>NW_022196899.1:30708453-30723856 GCF_008632895.1 Mastomys coucha | reverse complement strand
AAAAGAACCTGCCAACTCTCCGCAGGGCAAGACCATGCTTCCGCGCTCCTGCCACCACCAGCAACAGGGAACTTTGGACAGCAACAGAATACCTAAGATATAGTCCATGGGACTCAAAAAGGTCAACAAGCTGAAGGGCCCAAGTGAGGACAACTCAGTCCCACTAGTGAGGGAGAAGAAAGCAACCACAAGGGGGGAGGGAGGAATCTGGAAGGAAAAGGGGACTGGAGGCAGGTAGGGGAAGAGGGGAACCTGATCTGGTATTTGGTAGAGAAAAAAGACTGAGGCACTGAGGGCCAGCAGAAAGAATGGAAACAGGTAACCTTGGGAGGTAGGATGTTAGGACCTTATATGAAATGCCCTACAGTGGGGAGAAGGAACTTGTAGAGCCCACCTCCAGCAGAATGGCAGGGCATCAAGTGAGAGATGCAGTTGCTACCCACAGTCAACACTCTGACCCATAATTGTTCCTGTCTGAAAGAACTGCAAGGATAGAAATGGAGAGGAGCCTGAGGAAAAGAAGGTCAAGTGACAGGCCCAAAATGTGATCCAGCTCAAGGGGAGGCCCCCAGGCCTAACACTATTACTGAGGGTGGACTGGGAGGGGAATAAAATCTGGAATGTGAAAAAAAAAAAGAATAAAAAAGGAATATTTGTGTTTGTGTGTGTGTGTGTGTGTGTGTGTGTGTGTGTGTGTGTGTGTGTCACAGGCTAAAAGAATGGATATGAGCTGGGCGGTGGTGGTGCACGCCTTTAATCCCAGCACTTAGGAGGCAGAGGCAGGTGGATTTCTGAGTTCAAGGCCAGCCTAGTCTCAGAGTGAGTTCCAGGACAGCTGGGGCTACACAGAGAAACCCTGTCTCAAAACAAACAAACAAACAAAAAAAGAATGGATATGAAAAAAGGATCATCAGTCTGTTCCATACAAGAAACATGTCTCAACATCATAAATAGATATTAACTTAGAGTAAAGAACTGGAAAAAGATTTTCCAAACAAATGGACCCAAGAAGCAAGCTGGTATAGCCATTCTAATATTCAACAAAATAGATTTCCAACCAAATGTAAATAAGAGATGGGGACGGGCACTTCATACTCATCAAAGGAAAAATCCACCAAGATAATGGCTTAATTCTCAACATCTATGTCTTGAATTGCTAGGACACACACATTTATAAAAGAAACATTATTAAAGCTTAAATCATACATCAAATCCCACACATTAATAGTGGGAGACTTCAGCACACTATTCTCAACAATGTAAAGGTCATCCAGACAGAAACTAAACAGAGAAGTGAAAGGTCTAACAGATGTTATGACTCAAATGAACCTAAGAGTTACCTACAGAACATTTCACCCAATTGTAAAAAGAATATGCCTTCTTCTTAGCACCTCATAGAATCTTCTCTAAAATTGGCCGACCACATACTCAGTCACAAAACAAGTCCCAACAGATCCAAGAAAATTGACCCAGAGAAACTAAGTAACAAGAAGGGTTCAGATGGTGGTGGTGGTGGGGACACATGAATCTCACTGTTAAGATGAAATAGAATAGACAACACAGATAGACAGGGAAAAAAACCTGAATGGATGGTATGGGGGTGGGAACAGGGGGGATCAGGTAGGTGGAAGATGGAAAGAGAGAGTATAAGGAGAGACAACTAGAATGGTGGGAGGGTGAATCTCTGTGACAAGCTAGAAATCCAGTCCAATGGAAACTTCCAGGAATCTATGAGGGTAACTCTTGAATCTAGGTGACCCTAGCTAAGACTTCTAGCAATGGGGTATATGAAAACTGAACCAGACATCTCCTATAACCAGGCAGGACTTCCAGTGGAGGGTTGGGAACACCAACCTAGCCACAAAACCTTTGACCTACAATTTGTCCTTCCTGTAAGATGTGCTGTGATAAAGTTGGCACAGAAATTGTTTGAGTGGGTAAACAATGATTGGTCCACCTTGAGATCCATGCCACTAGAGGGCGTCCACTCACATTACCTGGAGAACCAGGAACCAGGTGATAGATAGTCTAGAGACCTAGTATAGAACCAAACACATTTAGCAAATATAAATAAATAAATGATTAGGAAGTCAATGAAATGATTTCTAATCATATTGTTATATCCACAGACTGAGCATAGCACAATTGTCATCAGAGAGGCGTCACCCAGCAGCTGATGAAAAATGATGCAGCTGAACATTAAGCAGAATTTGGGGAATCACATGGAAGGAGAGGAAGGATTGTAGGAGCCAGAGTAGTGAAGGTCAGTACAATAAAACCCACAAAATCAACTAAGATGGGCTCATAGATGCTTACAGAAACTGAACCTCCAACCAGGGAGCCTGCGTGAGACTGTCCTAGGCCTTCTGCTCATATATTATAGATATGTAGCTTGGTGTTTTTATGGGACCCCTTATGGTGGGAGCATGGGCTCTATGACTTGGTGGCCTGTTTTGGGGTCCCTATCCTCCTACTGAGTTGTTTTGTCCAACCTTAATAGGAGAGGAGATGCCTGGTCTAACTAAAATTTGATATTCCATGGCTGATTGATATCCATGGAAGGCCTCCCCTTTTCTGAAGACAAGAGGAATAAGTGGATGGGGAAGGTAGGGGGGTTGGTTGGATTAGGAGATGATGAGGGAGGGAAAACTGTGGTCAAGATGTTAAAAAATTACTTATTTAAGAAAAGAATAGGATAATGGGCTGTGAGGTATTAACAGCTGCCTTTGCTTCTGTAAACCTATTTATCAGTACGGGAAAGGAATGAAATGCTCTTTTCTATTACTATATGAAGGGAAGGAAACAACTGAGGGAAGGATAACAATTTTCTTATCTAGTTATATATTCCATGAATAGCTGTAATACACAGCTTTCTGGTGTTTTAAAACTCCACTTATCCTCCATACCCCATTCTCCAACTTACCTTCTATTCATCCAAACTTAAATATATCCCAAATAATTTCACAGTATCTCTCTATACTTTTACAAACAACAACTTTTCCTAGATTTCATGTTCACTGGTATGAACTACTTCAACAATTCACATTCACCTCTACTTTCTCTTCCTAGTCATTTAAGACTGCTACTCATAGATATCTACATGTTTGAATTACTATATTTCTTTATTCTAAATCCACTGTCTCCCAACTACTCACTTAATAAAGTCTTAACTCTGTACAAAAGTCTGTAAAATATGATAAAATTTAACTTGCTAGACATGTCATGGTCAATTTTTAACCCATAACAAAACTATGATGATGAAACTTTCAGTTAATGATAACCTATTGGGTAATTTGCATTCATAATTAATCCAAGTGCTTCTAAAGGCCGCTCTTATTTTGCATGAAGGCTTTTACAACAGAAACAGAATAAAGATTTAATTTAAACTCCAGGTACCCACTGCTTGATGGTGCCTGCTCTAAACCCTGCTGAAGGAAGTTACATCAGTATCATGAAAAGCAGGCAAGCTCACCTGTGCATCAGCAAGCTGAACAGCAGGAAACCCTTGATTTGCTTCTTCTACACCTGCTACATCATCTTGACTAGTACTGTGCTGAGAATGTGTCCCATCCAGAGTATTCTGATCACTGGACAAGACAGTGTTGAAATCTGAGGCTGATGGTATTGTGGGAAGATTGGGTGCAACTCCTAACAGCAAAATGTCAAGAGTAAATATGAATCATTTGGAAACAAAAAAAAACAAACAAAGGCATACCAAGTCAAATTTAAAAGCAACTATATTGTAATGCCCTTACCAAACCACAGAGGAAAAACGAAACCAAAAATACCACAATAATATGGAATAATAAGTATTTATAGATGTGATTAATAAAAAATGGCATTAAATATTCAGAAAATACCAGTGATGTTTATATAGGAATCAAGCCAGTCAATCCAAAATGTAGAATTTTCTGACTGGAAAATCTTTGAAAAGGAAGTACAGCAGGAGAAAAGCCATAGTGTTAATAGAATTACACCCAAGCTTTAAATCCTGTCCTTCCAGATGAGGGACCCTTGATAAGAGAGGAACTGTGCCATTGAAGTTGTCTTAAAATTTAAACTATAGCCACTCTGAACAACAGTGAAATCAGAACCAGAAAGATGCCAAGAACTCTGGGATCCCATCTTTCTGTTTTCTTCTATCAAGAGTCAATGTAGAAACCTAGCATGCGGTTAGAATTCAGATCACATCAACATGAGAAAGAGCTCAGTGAGCAGTCACAAATCAAACACTCTTCTCATTTCTATCTGAAAATAATTCACACGGCTTAAATAGCTTTTAAAATTCATCTCAGCTGCTTTTATTAATCAGTACCAAAGTCTACATCAATATTCTTCAATATTTACTAACATTCAAAAATAGGAAAAGGAAGGCTGACATATTTACACTGGATATAGCCAACACTTTCTTGGGGAACACCTTGCCACATTTTTTGATACGTGCATGTTCTTTTAAAATTAATAAATGGCCCTAATTTATTTTTCTCCTTAAGGAAACAAATCTTACTTTACTGTTTCCATAGATCTGGTTAAATATTTGTTAAGTAACTACGAAGAGTATATAAATTAATAGTTATGGTATCTCAGAGGGAACTAGACAGATTCAAAATATTTTCTGTATTGTAAGTACATCATGTAACTATACTTAATGTTTTTTAGCCTGCCTCCTTTTGTGTTATGTTTATCCAACCACATTAAATGCTTTAAACTCTTTAAATCTTGTATTTGATATTATAATAATACCAAGTAAAAGTTTAATTTGCTTTTTTCTGAAAGGGTCCAACTTCATCCTAATAGCTGACAGTCTAACTGTCCTCTGAGAAACAAGAGTTTGCTGTACCTGTATGTGCCAATGAACACGGTGAAGATAACAATGATAACTGTGCTACCTGTTGGAAGACTGTTATGTCCTGACTTTGTAGCAGGAGATTCCTGTACCACACTTCCACGATTTCCCACAGCATTTGACATCCAATTATAAAAACTCACAGATGATGGCTCAGATAACAAAGGATGTTCAGACAACATGTCTGTGGCTACTGTATTCCCTGAAAACAAAATTTAAGATTATTATATATTATAAAACAGAAAAATGCTACTTGGATGCTTTCAGAAAGCCGGATTAAAATGAAAAAAAAATTTAAAGATTCATTTATTCTTATTTTATGTATATAGGTGCTTCTGCTTGAGTTGTGTCTGTGTACAATGTGTATGCCATGCCTGTGGGGGCCAGAGGACGGCATCTGGATCCCCTAGAACTGGAGTTACAGATGGTTGTCAGTAGTTATGATGGTGTTGGGTACTGAACCCAGGTCCTCTTCAAGATCAGCTAGTAATCTTAATTACTAAGCCATCTCTCCACATATTTTTAAACTCTCACTTCATTATATTGGTATGTGGATCCTAAGGCATTAGTACAAAATTCATTTTTGTTATCACAATGGTGATGATTTTGCATTCTTCAGACTCAGCATGTATAGCTTGGCATTAGTCAACACTAATTTGAAAATAAAAATAAAAGGCATAAAGAGAAAATTTAAATTTTGTTCTAAAATATTTTTTCAAAAACAAAATACTAAAAAGTTTAGTCAAGCAACCAAAGTATATAATAAAGTGGTTTTCTATTTCTCCCACAAAAGAAAAAGTAATTGAAAGAAGTATTTTAGGTTAAACTACATGCGTGTGTGAGTGAGTGCAGCTGCCTGTAGCCCCGAGGAGTGGACTGTATCCACTGGAGATAGATACCTACCTGTTCTTGTCAGGGAGCTACTTTTCACAGCTGCACTACTTCTCTGAGGAGTGCCTTCCAGAAGGTTGTGCAGGCTTGGGAAGCTCCCAGTCAGATAGCTGAGAAGGCTCTCCTTCCTTGGACTTTCCTTTACTGGCATCCCAGAACGTCCAACGTGCACAGGAGAATCTGTAGCAGTGTCCCCACTGGTATAACTCAGAGAATGATAGGGATGAATGCCCTACAAAATGAACACAGGGTTGCCTTTATTCTCAAGTATGTGAAACTGATTGCTAATAATTACAACCTCCATAACTGTTCCTATTGCTGCTAGCTGTTCTATGCTTTAATACTCTCAGTGATCTTGTCTACTAGGATTATTTAGTCAAATGTAAGAAAAATAATTTTTTATAACTCTGCAATACAATACTAGGGGCTACACATTATATTCAAGTATATTCCCTGAAGTAATTTAACAATGAATCATTAATTTCTACAGCTAAACATGGAACAGCATCTTAAGCAGAATACAGGAAATAAAACGCTGGTTAATATTGGGGGTGCAGTGGGTTGAGGGGGAGAATCCATAGCACCAGGATGTAAGCAAGTCATGAGTTGTTTAAAGAACATGCTTGTGGCTATTTAAAGAATAAGTAGTAGCCTGAAGCAATTTCTGCTATGGCTTAATTATGGAACCAGCAAACTGATATGCAAAATCAATTTCCTTTATACAACTACTCCGTTTAAAACTAAAAATCACTTGTTACATGACTGGCACCATCAAAAGTACGTTATCACTACCAGGCAAGGTATAATGGCATTAAACACAATCTCAACACTCAGGAGGCTAAGGCAAAAGCACTGCCAGGAGTTCAAGGCCAGCATAATCTATTATCAAATTCTAGGCCAGCCAAGGTAAGACCTTTATCAAAATAAACAAAAACCAAACATAAAAAACACAAGAGCAAATCTAAAGAAGGAAGTATGTCTTTTTATTGGAGGTAAGCATAGACAACCAACAGAAAGGAAACTAGAAGCTTTCTGACTAAGTAAGGACAAGTACACATCATATTCAAGTACACTAGACCACTGAAGTTTTAGGACAAGTGGAAAGGTCTATTCATTTTACATGCCTCCACTTAGACAGGCAAGAGAAAGAAGCCTCTCACTCTAGGAAGGAAGAGAGCTGACAACACACTAAACATGTGTTATGCATATTTCATATCTTATCCCTTATATGTTCTTTGTGTAGATGATTAAGTCTATTTCACAAAAGAAAAATCAGTTTTATAAATAACTAAGCAAGAAAAGTCAATATTTTAATCCATATGCCTCACTTCCATTCCACAATTCTTGATACTAGACTTTGCTCACTGGTTTTGACTGTTACCGGTATTGACACAGCCAAGAGTCATGGGGAGGGAACCCCAGGTTGCAAGTGGTACCAGTCCCTGGGCAAAGGGTCCTGCACAGTATAAGATAGGACACGGCTGAGAGCAAATAGTCTCCCTTGACTATCAATGTGACATGACTAGCAACTTGGCATCCTGTCTTGATTTTCCTGAAATGCTGAGCTGTAACATGATAAAACCCGTCTTTCCCTGTGTTGTTTTTTATGAATATCTATCATAGGAACATAAATGAAACTAGAATGTTCACCCTTCTAGCACTTAATAACACTTAATCATATTTATTTAAATAAATACTCACCCTATTCTATTCTTTAAACTCACAGTGCATTTTGCCTACTAGGATTGTTGCATCTCAAATGTTAAAAAAAAAAAGATTATAAAGCCAAAATACAATACTAAGACTAAAAACTAAAAAAACTTTAATTTGAAAGGTATTATGTACACAAAACAAAAACTTTAAAAGCATAAGAAACTCATAGGAAGTTCTATGTTCTAATCTTCTAGATCATTTCCCCAATAGTTTTCTAGTTTTACATCTTCCTATATTATTTATGTGTTATAAAACAAACACTGTGGTGGTTTGAATGAGAATGGCTCCCAATAGGCTCCTATGTTTGGATGTTTGTTCCTGCAGTTGGTGGAACTGTTTGTAAAGAATTAAGAGGTGTGCGCTTTGAGGTTTCAAAAGCCTATACCATTCCCAGTAAGATCTCTTTCTTTCTGCCTCCTGATTGTCTTAACAAGTAAGCTCTCAGCTACTGCTCCATTGCCATGCCTGCCTGTCTGCTGCCATGCTTAGCACAATGATGGCACGAATTAGAATCATCTGAAATTCAAGCGACGCTTCCATTTAAAATTTTTTTAATAAGTTGCATTGGTCAAGGTGTTTCTACACAGTGCTAGAAATGTAATACAAATACCCCTATATTTTGCTATTGATTCAATCCATATAACTCCAGTGGCATCTATAGTTGCACATAAATGTACCCTTTTTGGAAAGGCTTTGTGGTAGTCAATTATAACAGTGTACATAATTTATTGGCCCTGTAATGTTTAATTTTATGTCATATCTACTATTTTTGCACTGTAGTATTGCCAAGAAAGCTCTAGAATCTATCTGATCATTTATAGTTCCTTCCAGAATGAAAGTCCTTGACATGGAAATGTTTTAACTTATACTTTAAGGCTACACTGGTCCTTCAAAAAGTCACAACCATGTAAACTTCTTATATAACAGCTTCTTCCAACATTGAAACTTTCCATTCCTACTCCTGTACATAACCCCAATAAAACTCACTGGTTTACCAAGTTGAATTCTGGTGGTATCTATACTTTGGTCTATCAGTTCTCTATTTGGGGGTAAGTATGTACATGTATGTAGTATCTCCCCAGGAAAAATTTTGCCATATTCTAATATTATATGAGAATTACTGTTTTCTTTTATCTTCACAAATAATATCAAGTTTTGTTATCCTAATCTTACAGATAAAAATAAAAGTGTCAATTTATTTTATATTTCCTTATGAGGGAATACATCTTCATATTTGTATACATATTCTTTTGTGACATATTTTATGATTTTATCTATTTTTTAAAACTTTTCCTTTTTATATCTTATCTTTTTCTTAGTGATTAAAATACTTTTGTAGTTGTTTGAGATATGTTAGCCCTTTTCCATGTGTTTTTGGTTACAATTTTCATTTTGAAATTTCAATTTATTTATTTATTTATTTATTTATTTATTTATTTATTTATTTATTTTACGTATGTAAGTACACTGTAGCTGTCCTCAGACACACCAGAAGGGGGCATTGGATCCCATTACAGATGGCTGTGAGCCACCATGTGGTTACTGGGAACTGAACTCAGGACCTCTGGAAGAGCAGTCAGTGCTCTTAACTGCTGAGCCATCTATCCAGCCCCCTGAAACTTCAAATTTTAATGTCGAAATTAATTCTAAGTTTCAGTGTAATTCTCCATGCAGACTTTGAGTGAAAGTAATACTATTAACTGGAATACTATGAACTGCTTCTTAGAAAAGCAGACTAACAACAGCAACAATGAAACATAACAATACAAAGTGTCAGAGAAGCTTATCATGTCTTCACTTAGTCACCACAGTCTTTCATAGGAGGACTATCAAAACCCTTCCCTTATAAATAAAGGAGCTGATGCACAATTCTGTCAGAAAATTTTCAAGTTCTAGGGCAGGATTCAAGTGAGGATACTACTCCTAATGCTAGTGTACTCATTTGGCTCTACTTTCCTTCTTTATCAAGCATCCTTTAAACTTGTTAAAACAATGAAGGATAAATTAAGATTATAATTTATAAAAACTCATCCTAAGTTTGTATCAATAATGTACAGCCTAAAAGGCTTCTCACTAAAACTAAATGACAAGGTTATTGACATTTTCAATACTAAATTTTATTGCATATAATAGTCAGTAAGAAGAAAAAGGCTTAGTAGTCTTTAAGTATTAAGTCCTGATGGTACAAATTTAATAGAAATCTATACACTAAAGTTATTAACAAACATAAAGTTATTAATTCTTTCATAAACTATTGGAATATTTAGAATAGACATCAAAGATATTTAACACTGAAATTAAAAAAAAAAAGATAGGTCACCTTTGTAAGTTTTAAACTCTAATCAAAGCTAGCAATGCCATACCTTTATTTTTAATGCAGAGTCACTATGGGTATGAGTTTTAGAAAGCTTCCTCATTATTTCAGCTCCAGTGACAGGTCCAGAACTCCCAGGTGGTGGTCGGTTAGCTGTTCCTTCTAGAAGCATTGTATGTTCACTGACTGTGGCTGAAATGGTTCAAAAGACAAGTGAGTTATATACATATGATCACTTATTTATCTTAAACACCACCAACATTCTGGTCTGTAAAATTACTATATATTTTTATAATCTAAAAATATGTACAATGTTTATGATTTTTATTTTTTTGTTTCCTTACTCTCCAACCTGAATCTGAGTTTACACTAGCTATGTAACTGATACAGTGACCAACAACCAATTCAGTCACCATCCAGAATATGCAGAGTGTCAGAAATGAACACAGGCATCATTGGTGTTTAGAAGATATAGTTACTGAACAAATTCTTTTAAGAATTTTCTTCTATTACTAACTTCCTAATAACTACAGGCAAAAGGTCTTGACTGGTATCTTTTTGTTTGTTTGTTTTTTTGAGACAGGGTTTCTCTGTGTAGCCCTGGCTGTCCTGGAACTCACTCTGTAGACCAGGCTGGCCTTGAACTCAGAGATCCACCTGCCTCTGCCTCCCAAGTGCTGGGACTAAAGGTATCGCCACCACCGCCGGCGACTGGTATCTTTTAAAGAGGCATATTATTGATATGAGGTTATTTCTACAAGAACACACAGTGTTTACACTGAAGGAAAAAAAGTCCCCTGAACAAAAGTTACCTGCATCAAACTCAAATTCTGCACCATCAGCACTAGTATCACTTTGCAGACCACCTCCATTATCCAGGCCAAGTCCCTCTTCATGCTCCTGGTCCACAGTCGCTGGAGGCTTTAGGGGCTGAGCTGGTCTGTGTAAGCTAACTCCTTTAAAGGCAGGTGTTACCACGATGAACTTCATCCACTGCCTTGCTAAAGCAACCAATCCTTTCTTTAAAGTTACCAATGCAGGAAGCCCATCACTCTGTAGTAACAATGAAGAACTAATATTAATCTCAAAATGCCCACTCAAGAGATGAAGGAATTAAAATTTTGATCTTTAATTTGTTCAACTTTACCCAGATTTTCAAGTTGACAATAAAACCTGCTACAGCTACACATATATTGAGAACGTCCCTCAAGGGTTCATGTACTTAAAGTTTGGTTCTCAGTGTGGCAATGTGTGAAAGGGGGCGGTATCTTTAAGAGGAGATCTAGTGGAGATCATGGAGGATAGTGGTCTTAGAATTCATTACAGCCATTTTAGTGAGACCTGGTTAATCTGTATATGGGCAGTTATTAAAGAGTAAGACCACTACCTCCACAGCCTCTGGCTTCCTCTTTTGGTATGTAGAACATCCACTCATGGTTAATGCTTTCAAGTTCCTCTGTTCTAGTTTCTCTGAACACAACTAGGATGGGCATGTCAGGCTTACATAGTACAACTTTGTCTTCAATCCCAGGAAAGTATGAAGTACTATTTAGACTTAGATATAAACATTGTTGTAAAATCTACTATAGATTCTTCACTTGTCTGATGAAAGGTTTGGGCAGCCATTAATAATACTCATTCACAGGTGTCTAATTTAGATAAATATTGTATATGTTTTTCTTAGTCAGGGTTTCTATTCCTGCACAAACACCATGACCAAGAAGCAAGTTGGGGAGGAAAGGGTTTATTTAGCTTACTTCCACATGGCTGTTGATCACCAGAGAAAGTCAGGACTGGAACTCAAGCAGGTCAGGAAGCAGGAGCTGACGCAGAGGCCATGGAGAGATGTTCCTTACTGGCTTTCTTCCCCTGGCTTGCTCAGCCTGCTCTCTTATAGAACCCAAGACTTCCAGCCCAGGGATGGCACTACCCACAAAGGGCTCTATCCCCTTGATTGCTAATTGAGAAAAATGCCCCACAGCTGGATCTCATGGAGGCACTTCCCCAACTGAAGCTCCCTTCTCTGTGATAACTCCAGCCTGTGTCAAGTTGACACAGAAAACCAGCCAGTACAATGTTCTACTATTTGGAAGCTAGAAGAAGTCAAGCAATATTCTCAAAATTTTAAAACCTCAATCACAAATTGCTTTTCTAGGAATGGGGATGAGTTGTACAATTATATATGTTCCCTCTGTGATTAATCTCTATTTTATTAAACCATAATAAATGGTTCTAGGGATTACTTCCTGGCTTAAAATGTATGCTTTTAGGTTCTAGAATACAACTGTCTCAGTTCTAGGTCTTTAATTTCCTTCTGAGCACTCAATCTAGCTTCATGTAACCTCTCTAACCTTCTTGAAGTCTGCCATGTTTTCAGAATTTCATCTTTGACAATTTCTCATTTAACCTATCAAGTTGAGAAATTTTATCTACGTTGACAGCTTCTATATACAAGCTGTCAGTCAGAGTAAAATGGCATCCACTAACCTGTATTTCTAACCATTTCTTAACCTGCCTATCTAGTATTATTTCTAAAGAATAGCAGCTTCCTTGAAGGTAGTACTCACCATTGTGGCATCATCAATGATGGAGTAATTTGCTTGGTGCAGGTAGTGGTGTAGAATATTACATAATAAACAAGATGGATTTTCTTGGAGAAAGCGAGCAACTTTTGTAAGTCTATTGTATTTACTTCTTAGAGGAAAATGTACACTTTTATTCTGAAAACCAAACAAAAGACTTAGAATTACATGTATAAAAGTTTCTATAATCGAAGATATTTAGTAATTAAGAACTTGTAGATCTGGTACCTTCCAACAACTATTTAGAGTAATGAATAATTTACAGTAACAAAATGTCTATACCTTATATGATTAAAATACACACCTCTAATGCTTCTGTCATTATGCATCCCATAACAGCACAAATTCGCAAGGTTCCCTCAGTCTCTAATTTGTTTAAGGATGACTTGAGTTGATCAATAGGAACCAGCCATGCACCAACAGCTGGGGTTGCAGTGCTTAAGAGGTTCAGCTGCCTTTAAAACAAACAAACAAACAAACAAAAAACAAGTGTTAAGATCAAACTTTATATTTCATGCACTAAATGCTATTCTATGCTGACAATATTTTTCCTTTTGGTCACTGACATATTATGAACATATAAATAAGAAATGGTTACTTGGAAAGGAAGGGGGAAATGTGTTTGAAATGAAAAATAAAACAATAGTCTAAGGCAGCAAGCTGAGTAAATACAGCCAAAGTACTAGGAAAGAAATTGTGCTAAACAGAGAATAGATAGCATCTACAGAAAATATTCAATGACAAAGATGGAAAGAATAACCATTTTAATCAGTCATGGGGTATTAGATATGTCAGAAAAATAATCCAGGAAGTACACAAAACAGAATACTAAGCTGTCTGAAATATGGGGAAACTATCAATGGGCAAAATTACACTTTGAAATTTCTTACCTAGAAAATGCATGTGCAGGAGATCTCACATTGGTGGGAGCTGCAAAACTAAACCAAATCTCTTTAATGGTCAGTTTCATGCTACATGAATCTGGAGGTGGTGGCATTAGAGGTAGATCTTTTTTCAAATCATCAGATTCAACTCCTTCATCCTATATAAAAAAGCCAAAAACAATATTGATCTTCCGAACCATTAAGACTGGCTTATTAGCATTTTAAGCACAAAACCTTTCCATCCATCAGGCTTAACAGGACTAGACTACACCTTTACATAAAACTCCGACCTGTGGATGTTTCTCAAAATAGCTATACAGGTTTGCACTTCCACAAGCAATGTGGGAGTGTTTCTCCTGCTCCACATCCTCACCAGTATGTGCTGTCACTTGAAATTTTTATATTCAAAGATGGAATCTCAAGAATTGTTTTGACTTGCATTTTCCTGATGACCAAAGACTCTGAATATTTCTTTAGGTGCTTCCCAGCCATTAGAAATTCCTTTGTTCAGAATTCCGTTTAGTCCTGTACCCCATTTTTAATTTGGTTATTTGGGTTTTTTTTGTTTTGTTTTTTTGTTTTTTTTTTGGAGTCTAACTTCTTGATTCTTTGTATATTTTGGATATCAGCCCTCTGTCTGAATGTAGGACTGGTAAATATCTTTTCCCATTGTGTAGGTTGCCATTTTGTCCTACTGATGATGTCCTTAGCCTTACAGAAGCTTTTCAGATTCAGTGTTTCCGTTTTTAAGAGAAAACTTGGCTACTTTGCCTAGACTAGTATTGACCTCCTGGGCTTTTAAGAGATCCTCCTGTTTCAGCCTCCTGAGTATCTAAGACTACAGGTTTAGATTTTTTTTTCAAAGTAAAGTATATGGGGTCCAGTAAGATGGGTCAGCAAGGAAAGGCATTTACTGCCTTGCTGCCAAACCTGATGACTTGGGACACCAACCAAAGAGAGTACAGGGGCTAGACTTAGGCCCTCTACATATATGTAGCAGATGTACAACTTGGTCCTCATGTGGGTCCCTAACAATCAGAACAGAGGCTGTCTCTTAATCTTAACTCTGTTGCCTGCCACTGGATCCTCTTCCCCAGCCTAACTACCTGGTGGAGCCTCAGTAGGAGAGGATACACTTAGTCCTGCTGGAACTTGATGTCCCAGGGAAGAGTGGTACCCAAGAAGGGCTTCTCCTTCTCTGGGGAAAACAAAAAGGGGTGATGGGGGGAGGGAATTATGAGCATGGGCCTGGGAGAAGAGGAGTGAAGGGGCTATGATCAGGATGTTAAGTGAACAAACAAATTAATGAAAAACAGAAACAAAACAAACCAGCAACAACAAAAACAATCTCTATAGCTGGGGTAGAGCTACTTCTTGCATAGCATGTTGTAAGGTCCAAAGTTTAATCCTCAGTATCACAAAACATAATAAATAAAATTTGAAACATTGATTTCTCAAGAAGCTGTAGGTCAGGCACTTGGGTGTATAAAGATATAGAATTTGCTTTTGAAAAAAGGAGGGAGACTTATGCATTATTAGTGCAGTAACACGCATGGTCAAGCAAGTGACTGCAAACTGACTTGTCTCTGGAGCCATGGCACACTTAATGTCATGGTTTATAAGTTTTATAAAAGAAGCATGGGAAAGTATCACTATATAATGAAAATATCAGTGAGTCAAGGAAATATAGTGTCATATATAACTTCCAGGGAATACGCATGCTTGAAGAGAAACAATTCCGTAAAGAAATGGGAAAAAAATAACACAGAGCCTGGATAAGTTGTTAGAAAATTCAAGGATCTGCGAGAAAGGCCCTTAAAATTCTGTAAAGTGAGGCTAGAGAAAATGACTCAGCTGTTCTTCCGGAGGACCTGAGCTCAATTCCCAGCCCCAACATGGTGGAGATCTAGCAACCTCTTTTGGTCTCAGTAGGCAAGATGCATAAACGTGTATAGACGCAAATGTAGGCAAAACACCCCTCCACATAAAATAAAAATCTTTAAAAAAATATTCTGTAGTCTTTCAAAAGGACAGAATACTAAAAGAATTCTTATTTAGTGCATAGCCACAAATGTCTTAATTCCCTTCATTAAAAGTCTAATGGATTATCTATTTTGTTGACTTTCTCAAAGAACCAGCTCCTGGTTTGGCTGATTCTTTGTATAGTTCTTTT
>NW_022196899.1:30689315-30702616 GCF_008632895.1 Mastomys coucha | reverse complement strand
AAAAAAAAAAAAAAAAAAAAAAGTCTAATGGAACCTCCCCAAACACTTTTAAAAAACTTATAACGAACTGATTAAAACTTAAAATTTTATTTATGATTATTGTGGGGGGGTTGTGATTCCAGGAGTATCATGGTGTAAATATAGAGATCAGAGAAGAACTTAGTGTTCACGATTATACTTAACCTCTGAACACCATTTCCTGGGGGTTATTTATTTTTATTTCTCTGTGTATGTGAGACAGATGTGTATGTGGGTATGGGGTATGCCACATCCTACATGTGGCTGTTAGCCCTCACCCTAACCTTGACACAGGTTCTTCCAATGCCGTATTAACCAAACTGGCTGGTCTTAGAACACTGGAGATCTCCTGTCATCACCTCCAATTTCCTTGTAGGTACACACTGAAATACAGACTCGTGTTTTGTGGGTGTTTTGGTTTGGTTTGGTTTTTGGGTTTTGTTGTTTTTAATGTGGCTTCTGATGATCAGAGCTGTGGAGTCAGTTTTCTCCTCCTACTTTTACAAGGATTCAAGAGATCAAACTCTGGTTGCCAAGCTGGACAATTGGTTCTTCCTGCTGAGCCATCAGGCTATCATGGAAATTGATTAACTCTCCAAATATGCACCAAATAAATCCCTAAGGGATGTGGACATGGCTCAGTGGGTAAAAGCACTTGCCCAGCAAGCCTGACAACCTGAGTTCTGATCATGAAAGGGTGCTCACTTATGCTTTTATTGTTTGCTCTCAGAACTTTATGTGTACATGAGTATGCATTCACTAAATTCTTGCTTGTTTGTTCAAGGTCAGTAAATAGTTAGTGACCCAACTTTACAACAATATGGAATTTTAAATAATTTTGCTGTTGTCATATTCATCACAATTAAATTCTACTACAATAAAAATATTAAATGAATTGAATATAAGGCTTTACTTAAGATATCTAAAATAAGCAGATATTGATAAAAACATTTATTACTTATATAAAATATTACCAGTATGCATAAAATGACTTCAAAAATTAACTAAAAGCTAATTAATTAATCAAGGCCTACTTTTCTTAAATTCTATAAATTCATTGATTTAACCAATGTTTACTATATTTATAACATAAACAGAGTATTGTGCTAACTAGTATAATGGGCAGGTGTATATTCCTATACCTATTCAAGAACTATACTCCAGTCATACTATGGTCAACAAAATGTTACAACAACTCTAAAACAGGAAATATGCTCTAGAAATTGATTTTGAATTGAGTATATAGTCCTCTATTTCCAAACTATTAGTATCTTTAGAAAATCACCAACTTGCTCATCCGAAACTGAGTTTCCATTTATGTCAGAGGAAGGACTAGCTCGGTCACATGGTAGGTTATCGTCCGAGACATCAGTATTGTAGCCACTGCCCGTAGGAGAATCAGAAGAATTATTGGATGTCAGCACTCCACCCCTTTCCGTGACACTAGTTTTACCCATAATTCCAAAACTATTATATAAAACTGCACCAGATTGTCTTCCTCCTATAAAAATAAAGGGAGCCATTTGTTAGAAAAAAAGTGGATATGTTTACTGTTATACCCTCAAGATCATGTTTTTCCTCATTAGCCTTTGCCTTTATCTAAAAGAGTTATGTATGACCTTCCAGGTAAAAGGTGTAGACATACAGCTACTAGTATTTTAAGTCACGGTATCATGTAAGACTAAGCCTGAAAGTCTTACAACAACTCAGCTTTCCTGGTCTAAAGTATTACTCATAACCCTATGAGACTGTCCTTCTTCCTTTCTTCTCCTCCCCTTGTCTTATATAAGAAACACGCATAAATCAGCAGTTTTCACTAAAGGAAGAATTCAAATGAAACGTTTACTTCTTATACGGCAAGGCTCTAAAAAGGGATGTCCACTAAACTCAGGAATTTCTAAATCCTGCTACCCCATGAGGCCTCAAGGTTTGTGACAGAAGAACTGTCTATCTAGCTGCGGAAGGAACTATCATTTGCATAACTGGGATGTACATGAACCCCTTGTAGGTAAAAACAAGTTCCACAATTTCTGCTGAATTATGTTGATCCAGGTTGCTACAAGTAACAGCTGATGAATACACTTCAGTTTCTACCTAAGCAGAACGCAGAGGTTAAAGTTTACCTTTTATAGTTAAATTTTCAAGTCCACATTCAAACATTATCCAGCCCCATTTTTCTTGACTGGGACCTATCCGTGTAACATCTGGGATAGCTTGTTGATCTGTCTCATCTACAAAAGTAAATTCATCCAATTCTTCAAGAGTAAATAAAACTTTGGACTTTTCAAAGGGAATGGCAGTGATGGCACAGGTCCCAATGTCTATTATTGAGAGAGCACATGAAAATCATTTTAAGAAAAAAACAAAAATCAGATGTTAATATATGAGTTGTATTAAAAAGGCATCTTGATATTCTGAAAAGGCAGAAAAATAAATAGAACATGTAAGGAAAATAATGTTATCTACAATGTAGTAAAGATGATTCCAGAGTTAACAATGAATTTAACAATTCCTTTTTGAAAGATTAAAGAGTTCTGTCAACAAAGGTCTAAATAATCCTTTGTTGACAGTAATCCTTGTTGTTAAGCTTTCTGGCAAAGTACTTTAAAGAACTTTCATCATTTACAAAATAAAATTATTTTAATTACGTGGCCTCAGGAAAAACATTACTTTCTAGGAAAAGCATAGCTTTTACTGAAAGACAGCTTAACATTAAAATTTTATATAACTAGAATTTATTAGACATTGCCACGGATCCACCACTTACACATGCAATGCAGTAAATGAACCTCTATTTTCTCAAATCTTTCTGATTACTTAATTATTTGCATTTCTTTTTAAATCTCTTGAACTTAGTTTTAAGAGTGGGGATAAAGTGAGAAATGTGTTTAAATTTGTGAGCAGTCTACTCCCATATGAAGGCATACTCAACAGAAAGCCCAGAGTACTGCACTCAGAAACCAACATCATCTCCCTGTGGCTATCAAATACCGTGAGACTGAGAATCTCAAACATAAGTATAAGCAAAAAAATCTATATTTGTTCTGCATTTTTATGCAAATGTACTGTGGAAATTCATGGGGATTTTTGTTTGTATTGAGCTTTTATTCTAGCTGATGGGTTTCAAGTTACATAATGTAATGCTTATGATCTAATAAATAAGTGCAAACTGGTCACCACTATAAAATACAGACCTTTTAAAACTCAAACCACTGTGCTTTGCCTCAGAGTTTTAGTACTACAGTTTGCAGGTAATTAAAAAAATTAATTTGCCTTTTTTAAAGCCTCAAATCAGATGCTGTGACTTTATACAAAGAGATAAAATAAACATGTGCTGAATAATTTACGACAACTTGACACATGCTAAAGTCATCTGAGAGGAGGGAACCTCAATTAAGAAAATGCTCCATAAGACTGGGCTGTGGGCAAACCATGAAGAGCAAGCCAGTAAGCAGCGCTCTTCCATGGCTTCTCCATCGGCTCCTGCCTCCAGGTTCCTGCCTTGTTTAAGTTCCTGTCCTGGTTTCCTTTGATGATGAGTTATGATGTGAAATGTAGGCCAAATAAACCCTTTCTTCCCTAACTCTGCT
The DNA here is from genome assembly GCF_008632895.1 of Mastomys coucha. Classification (NCBI taxonomy): domain Eukaryota; kingdom Metazoa; phylum Chordata; class Mammalia; order Rodentia; family Muridae; genus Mastomys; species Mastomys coucha. The sequence goes on along the minus strand of NW_022196899.1, from coordinate 30,699,008 downwards.
TTTTGGTCATAGAATTTTACTGAAGCAATAGAAACTCTAAGACACACCCTGAGATAGGCAGGATAGCAGTTAGAATGACCTAAAACACAGAGTCCTAAAACTGGCTTTCTATTTTGCACAGAACATAATATAGAATAGTTAAATACCATGAATACAACATACATAGAAGTGCTTTTCTCTCCCTTATAGTATCAAATTGCAGTAATGTTCAAAGAAAAATGTTCTCTTTTGGAAAATTTCACATTTACAAGTGACAAAGAAACAAATTTTTGAAGCTTACCTGTAGTATCAAGACCTCTAAGCTGCCCATGGACTCTATGGATATTTAACTTGGCAGCAATCTCTTTGCCTTTCTCCGCTCCGGCATTTGACCTGAGAGACCCAGATGACTGAGGCTGCATCTTACTGGCATGAACATATCTATCAAAATTGGATGATTTACCAGCTTCTACATTATTTGCAGCCTCTTCAACCACACCCCTTAATGGAAAAAGAAAATGTACAAAATGGTTAACATTTAAATAATGCCATCCAATAAAAACATTTCACTACATTGTTTAAAATGAAGCACTCTGTCTAAACTAAACCAATATCAGTAACATTGCCCAAGTGTTTCCTTAAAATAAAGATGAATAATTAGGAAAGAACAAGGCTTTTCACTTCCAACAATCATGGCTCAAATTAATAAGATCTTTTCACCTGTTCATACGAACTTGTGTAGCAATTCTGTCAAAGCACAAAGCCACCAGGGAAACATGAGTCACACTTCTACTAGGAACTGTGGCTGGAGATTCTTCCACTGAAGCTTGCAACAAGCATAAGTTAACCTGACGCACAAAGGATACAGATTTCAGAATTGAAAAGTTAAAAAGTGTCTTTTATACCTGGATCAGAAATACAAATAAAAAACCAATAATAATAGTATATAGATCTATCTGATGAAGACAAAAGTTGTAAGTTCTCAAAACAGCCATGACTCCTGTCAAGATATGCTCACTAGTACAACAGTGGCAAAAATGTTGTGGGAGTAATCAATACTTTCTGACTAGATTTAAGGCCTAATCAAGACAATTCATGCTGGGCAGTGGTGGCGCATGCCTTTAATCCCAGCACTTGGAAAGGAGAGGTAGGAGGATTTCTGAGTTCAAGGCCAGCCTGGTCTACAGAATGAGTTCCAGGATAACCAAAGCTGCACAGAGAAACCCTGTCGTGAAACACCAAAAGAAAAAAGAAAAAAAAAGACAATTCATGCTTGGAATTGTTAACTGGGCCAGGATAGGTCACACTCTGAAGAAAACCTACTAATATTGTTCTGCTATATAGATACTGTATTGTTTTTCCTAAGTATGTCTTTATAGTCATCCATTAATTCATCTCTCAACACTTAAGAAGCTGTTTTCTATCTCTCCCTTTCTCCATTAGTTAAAAATTTTGATTGTACTCTTTCCCTTCCCCAACTCTTCGCAGATCATCCCTTCCTGTCCTACCCACCCAGTTTTATGTCTTTTTTTAAAGAAATCCTTCAAGACCAATTTGTGCTGCCCACAATACTTATGGATGTGTGTTCTCCCATCAGAGTGTGGTCAACTACACTTTAAAAGAAAAATGCAGAGAAGTTTCTTTTTAAAGTTGATGGCAATTAATTAAAAACTTACAACTTGTTAACATATAGAGAATAAGAGTACTAACTCAGAAACAGAACATCTGTACCACACCCCCATTCCCAAGTCTCAGATATCAATGAAGAGAGCAGGAAAGATCTTAAGAGCCAAAGATGGTGAATAACTGCTGTGAAACTATGTCTTCTAGATATGACAAGGCATTATATACAACTGTACAAGGCTCACACAAGAGCATGCTGACCCTAGCATTTATGCTACTGGCAGGTACTCTGCACACTACTGCGGAAAAGCAATCATCACTATTTCCTGGATGTAAACCCTGCAACCCATACCAACGGCATGCCTGTAAGATAAATTGCTGCAATTGTTATGGGAGTAACCACACCCTTTCCGAATAAATTTAAAGCCCACTCTATGAGACAGAATCTATACCTGACAATGTGAAAGGGGCATTGTGAAAGAACCTAAAACTAGATAGGTGAAGGGACTTGGGGGAAAAGGCCCCTACTGTCATTCTGCTAAATGAACACAGCAATAACATGGTTCCTAATTGCATGCTGCTATACCCATAGATGAGAGCTTCACTTAGGCTTCATCAGAGAAACTTCTTGCAGTAGATGGTGATTAACACAGAGACCCTCAACTGGACAATGCAGAGAATCAGAGACTTTGGAGCTCTAGATCCTAAGTGGGTTATCTTCAATGAACCCTTCCCTTCAAGGATCAAGGCTCTGGGCAAAAGAGGAAGTGGGCAGACTAGAAGAGGCAGAGGTGACAGACAGTGTCTCCAAGAAACTAGTCTTTCATCAGGACTGATGCACATATGAGCTCAGAGAGACGGTCAGCAGCATGAACAAGAAGATCCACACAAGTTAATTCAGATCAATCCAGAAGCTATCTATAACTAATATCCATTGGCAAAGGAAAAATTGATTTTCTCCAATGGAGTTTCACTGGGTATATTAACCACATTTTAGGGCAGGCCCCATTGCAAGAAGTAGTTGGCCAATACAAAATGAACTGAGTTGTATCTCTGTAGACTTTTTTTCCCCCAATTTGCTTTGTTTGCTTCTTTTTGTCTTTTTGGTCTTGTTTATTTTGATTTTTTTGTATGTTTCTGTTTTATTTTAAAGAGAGAGAAAAAAGAGCATAAAGTAGAATAGGTAAGGAGGTGGGGAGCAATCTGGGGTGAACTAGAGGGAGGGAAAAAACATGATCAAAATATAGTCTATGAAGAAGTTTTTTTCAATAAAGAAATACTTAAAAAACAAAACAAAACAAACAAACAAACAAACAAATGCTAGCCAAACTAACAGCAAAAGTTGGGGCTCAACCAAATCCTGAGCCTATCTGAGGAAGTCTAGTCAACTGATGGCTACCAGGGAAGAGACGCAGTGTTCTTCAGGAATGTAGTCCCCGATGGGCTGTGCACATCCTAAGGGACTAAGTGTTGACTCTGTAGCTTTAGAGAATGAGCAAAGACATGAAATTGGGAGGGGGAAGTGGTAGAGGTGGACAGGGAGAAGTTCAGGGGGAGGGAACTAGGAGGACTTGATCAAAAAACACTATATGAATGCATAAAATTCTCAAAAATAAAAAACCAAAATTAAATGTTTACTGGAAGAATATGGAACATTTTACTAAATATTTACAAGTAGCCTGCTAAATTAAATTAATTATAACATATTAAATGTATATTAGATCATCAAAAGAATGGAGTATATCTTTTGATATTGCAAACTGCTTCACTAACATCCCCTTTGGTAAATGAAAAAGGGAAAACAACTAAATATGCCCCTTATATCAGGAAAATTTTTCTGAAAAGCTTAAGTTTACCTTTGGTATGCTCACATTAGCCTGCAGACCTTTAATTGTCACATTATCTTGCTTCGTTGTGACATTTGTCTGAATTTGTGCCTGGTTAGTTGTTCCTATCATAGGATGCTCAGTCTTTGTTCCTCGAATATCTTGCTTGGGGGATAACTGAAAGCATTGAACAGAATTATTTTCTAGGTATTTCATTAAGTTCTACATCATCCACAACATGTATATTCATTGTGTAACCACTCCCCAGACCTACACAACATCAACTATCCTAATATTCAGTCTTGAAATTCAAGCAAAGGCTGGCCTTGGCAAATACGCCAGCTTACCAGACTGAAAAAAGTAGTATATACTAATATGAAAACCATTCATAGATAAACAAAAATGGTAATCGTATATTTTTATAATAGGTTATAATATTATTATTAGTATTAGTAATATTATTATTATTATTATTAGTAGTAGTAGTAGTAAAACTGAACTTGAAGGCTGACTTGGTTTCTGATAACTGGCTCCTTACTGGCTGAAAATAGCTCAAACTTCCCTTATTCATACCATTCTACCCGAAATACCTGAATGTAGCACATGAAAGGCCAACACAGAATGAATAATAAGGACTAGTTTACCAGAAATACTCAGGCTCAATTTCACCTCTATCCTAGTTCCTAATCTAAATATGACACAGATAAATTTGAAAAATCAAAAGAGAATCATCAAAAGACCTCTGGTGTGTGACTGTTAGGCTACTGGTGACATAGCCAGAGGACAGCAGGAGTAGAGATGTCATACAGAAAATGTAGTTACTAAATTCACTGAGGTGAATAAGAAACAACATAAAAATAAAGAGAAGTTAAAAATATGTATATCATTGCTTTGGAAAGCACTAAAATACTAATTCTAAGAATATTTAATGCTGGGTGGTGGTTGTGCATGCCTTTACTGCCAGCACTTGGGAGGCAGAGGCAGGTGGATTTCTGAGTTCGAGGCCAGCTTGGTCTACAGAGTGAGTTCCAGGACAAACAGGGCTACACAGAGAAACCCTGTCTCAGAAAAACAAACAAACAAACAAACAATGTTTATCATGAGGATGAAGAAACACTCAGCGGTTACAAGACTATAGTGCTGCTCCTGAGTACCACAGTTCTGTTCCCAGGATCCTCATTGGGCAGTCCACTACCATTCATAGCTCTAGCTCCAAAGGATCTAATATCTTTTACTGGTTTTGACAGGCATCTGTAATCATGTGCACATAACTACACACACACACACACACACACACACACACACACACATTTAAAATAAATCTTAAAAAAAATTTTCATCATTTAAGGACAAGGCTTGTTAGAAAAAGCTTAGAACTAAGCTACTTTTGAAACAAAAGAATAAAAATAAAGCTATAGTTTTAATTAGTGCTACTTAATCCACAGTAGTGATTTATGCTATTATGAAGCCAATAGCTTTTAGAACATACCAGATGGATTCCAATTTAACTTAGTGCTAAAATTTTGCACATGGGGAAGACTCAACTTGCTATACCCACTGAATCAAAGACTTCTTACATTTTCTGAGAAGGTAGTCTTGCTATTTTGCACAGCTTCTCTAAGGACTTTAGTATGAAGGTCATCTACAATTGCAGCTGGGTGCCGAGTACTTGCACGGTGAACCATAGCTTCAATATATCTGATGAAAGAAAAAGAAAACAATTAAAATTTCATTTAATATTATTACTTACTTTACCAAACAATCAGTGAAACTTAACACTATTTGAATATTTACAATTCTTCAATACTAAATGCAAAATTACATCTTTAGAAATTCTACAGGAAAAAACATTTCTGAAATTGTAGCCCTACCATCACCTCAAACCTCAGACTAGGCAGGATCATTTGCACCCCCACAAACATCTAAAGACCTGCACCTTACACTTATATCCAAAACTTTGTTGGTTTGTTTTTTGTTTTTATTTTTTTACCCGATCCATAAAAACTTTAGGATTGTATATACTAAATGGTACCATGTATATAATATGAATGCTATTTATTTACGGTGAAAACTTTAAAAACTTCTGCACGCATCAGCAGTGCACATCAGCGCTTCTAAATGAAACTCAATACCAGATGATCAACATTCCTCGACCTCTTCTCTCTCTGTCTGTCCTTAGACTTTGGTCTACCATTAAAATTCTTAGACAAAAATGTTTGAGATTCCATGAGTGGAATCACGTACAATTTGTCTGTGCCTGTCTTATTAGACTTAACCTACTGACCTTCAGTTCCATTAGTATTATCATAAATGATAGGATTTAACTGTTTTAAAGCTAAACAGTATTCCATTGGGTAAATGTATAAAATTTTGTTATTTGGTGGATATGGGTCACTTTCATTTCTTACTTATTTTAAATAATGCTGGTATATATGGAAGAAAGATGTTTCTTCAACATAATAATTTAATTTTCTTTGCATAAAAACCTGCGAATAGGGTAGCTGAATCACAATAGTTTTGGTTTTTGCTTTGGGAAGAACCTCATTGTAGGGCTGTACTAACTTACATTCCCATAAACAATGTATAACAATCCCTTTTCCTTTTAATAATGGTCATTCTTACTGGAGTAATACGTCACTATAGTTTTAATTGGCATTTCCCAAGTCAGCAGTAATTGTTCATATACCTATTGACATTTGTATGTCAGTGCTGAGAAATGTCCACTTAGGTCTACTGTATATTTTCAATTTCTTCTTTATTTGCTAATAGATTTTTGGAGTTCCTAACATATTCTAGATATCTACCCTTTGTCAAATGTTTGCTTTATAAATATTTTCTCCCATTCTATGAACTATGTCTTATGTCTCCTAAAACTTTTAATTTCTTATAATCCCATTTATTTATTTTAGTTATTTTTCGCTATGGTTTTGTATGTTCCACCCACCCCCAAAATGAAGAAATCCTGTACCTTTTAATGTTCCAAAGTTCTCCACTATGCATTTTGTGTTTGTTCATTTATTTTTCTTTCTCTCATATACTGTATCCCAACTGCAGTTTTCCCTCCCTCTTCTCCTCTCAGTCTCTCTCCTCTATCTCCCCTCTTCCCCCAATCTATTCCTCCTCCATTCCCCTTCAAAAAAGGTAGGGGTCCCAGGGATATCAACCAAATATGGCATAAACCAGTATAAACCAGTAGTGTTTGATTCTTCTAAAGTCTTTTTGATTGTCTTAAAGATAATTTCCTATATTTTTCATTAATATGACTTCTTCCAAGAATCTTGCCAATTTATCAGAAAACACCATGTATCATGCCAGCAGAAGTGTTTTCATGGGAAGTGGTCCTCACTGAGCCTTCCCTTCACTATCTACATGATTCACACTCCATTCTATGTCATTTTGGCTTCTACCTGGGTCAGTTTTATCTCCTTCGATAGACTATGTATATCTTGCAGGACAGAGTAACTATTATTTTCCCTTTATCTCTTCAAATAACAAGTATGAATGTAAAATTAATTACTTCCTACATTACTTGATCATTTTATGCTTATTAGCCAAATGTAAAAGACAAAATATATTATAATATATAACACTACAATATATTTAGCTTGAAAACATATCAGATGATTAACTAAAACACAACCACTTTAAAATCTACTTCTATTTTCACTAAAAACAGATAGTTAATAAACTCTTAATAAACTCTGTATTCCATTTACTTATGACATGTAAATGTGTCACTGTATAAAGTAGTAGTCATATTTTTAGCAGAGATAATACCTGTCTAAGGCTTCGGCCACCAGGGGAGTCAGAACAACATCAACAGTTCCTTTTACTTCAACAATGGCTGTTGTCTTGGTCTGAGCAACAGGCTGATCTAGGGTCCACTCTTCTGTTAATGTTTCATCATCTGTGTTATCAACAATTTTCTTGTCCAGTGGAGTATATGGTGTGCTATAGAGTTTAATCATAAAAGCATAAAATATAAACAAGAAGTTGAAGCTTTGTCAAAGTAAGTGAGCATTTAAGTTATATTTATTTCCATGAAAAAATTCACAGAGAGTAATATTTCAAGTCTAAACACTTTTCCAACCAGGTCGAATGAGGTACTAAAATGCACATACTAGTCAAAGATGGCAATTATATCAACAAATATTTTTGATTAATTTATTTATTAGATACCTTGTCCTAAAATATGCAAACATGTTTATCTACTCTTGCACAAAAAAATTATTTGGGGTAATTTATTCTTAAAATAAGGTCTAAATTCAAGTACAAAGGGTTTGTAACTCAGAATAAAGTCTATTAATCTCATAATCAAGAAAGACTATGACTCTGAACTTTAAAAATGCATTTTTTGGCACCTATAGTCCTAGCTGATTGGAAGACTGAGGTAAAAAGATTCTTTTCTTTTAGTCCTAGAACTGAATGGAAAGTTGGGCAACATATTAAGATCATATACCGGAAGGAAGGAAGGAAGGAAGGAAGGAAGGAAGGAAGGAAGGGAGGGAGGGAGGGAAGAAAGGTGGGAGGGAAGAAGGTAGGGAGGAAGGAAAGAAGAGAAAAGAAAAAAAAGACATGAAATTCTTACTTTGAAGTTGATCCTGAAAGTTGCATCCCTCTATCTAGCAAAGAATTCGCAGTAAGTCCCTGTTTGATGACCTAGAATAGAATAAAATGTTGCTTATAGTCTAAAATTTTAATTGCTTATTGTTATGATAAGCAGTATTTATGAGTACCCAAAGTAACCTTACTATTATGATCTTAATATATTCAATATAAATATTTAAAAGATATTCAATGGGTAAATTCATATTTTCCTCAAGTAAGTGACAAGAATTATGAAGGTGGAATCAGAGTAAAAGACATGACTCAAACAGGAATTGCAAATGTCCTTCCTCTGTATGTTCTTTTCCACATGAGTTAATTTTCTGAAAGGCTACTTCAGTCTTGATGAACTCACAAAGGAAATTTGATCCTAATCTTAGGAACACTAGCAGTACAGATCAGACTACATGGTAATTTACTACATTAACATACTGAAACCTTATACCATCCTTTATTTAATTTGTTTAAATTTATAATATTTAGCAATAACCCACAACCTAATTGTGTTACATGGAGTCACATACAACAGAAAATCTATCTTTCAGAAGATAGCTGAAATGACTCAGCTTAACAACTTAAAAATGGTTTTACTCTATCAGTATGTTGATGGAAAATAATGATTTGATTCATACCTTGAATGTTGGAATGCAGAGCTGTTCAAAGGATGAGGAACTTTCTTCACTGGTTGGTGTATCTAGGTCAAGGGGTCGATGCAACGAGGACTTGGAGGTTCTTTTGTTGGTAGGATGTTTAACTGACCAGTTAATTACCTGAAACTGAGTAAGGTAAGTCTGATAACAACTCATCACAGGCTGCTGAGATGTGATCTGCTCAGTCTCTCCTGTTTTCTCACCTTCTACAATGTACAGGTGTTCTATGACTTCATCTTCACCACCTAATGCAGAAACAAAGGAAGCCTGGGAAGGATGCGTTTTGAATGGGAGGGTTCGGGGATCTGGAAGGCCTTCTCCATGGACAGTAAGGGGTCCTTCTACACTGTGATATATGGAGCCCCTACTGTAGTCAATCTGCTGCATTTGCTTTTTCTTCTTTTTTCTACCAGGATAAGTTCCAGGGCCTTCATCACTGCTAATGGGCTCAAACTCTTCAGCTGCAGAGAAGTAGGCTTCACTATCAGCCATTGACATACTGGAATCCATTGACCGATACTGATGAAATGAATTAGAGTCAGCTGATGGGGTGTAAGGGAATGAACCAAAACTTCTCCTCTGTTTTGGTGAGTCTAGGACATTCTCGTCACTTCGAGAGACATCACTACTAAATTGGACTCCAACTGTAACAGGCTGTTTGTCCCCATAAAAAGCAGCGGTGAGACTCTTAGTACTGCCGAGGCGGGTGGAGCACACGGACGCTTGCCGCTTCAAAGGAGATCTGAGCGGAGACTGTCCTACTGACTTTTCTTGGGTGTTAGGAGACACAGGACTGGTTCCTGAGATTTCTGTAGGAATACTAAAAGAGAAGAAAACTATTTTTATTTTTAGCATATCACACAATCTAAACATAAAATACTTATAAAATCATTTAATTTTGATCTTTTTACAAAAAAAGTATCTAGAATTTTATAAGAAAATATTAATTCAAAATAGTGAGACATTACAGCATGAGTTTATATCCCTCATAAAGCTACAAAAAAAAAAAA
>NW_022196899.1:30681587-30689305 GCF_008632895.1 Mastomys coucha | reverse complement strand
AAAAAAAAAAAAAAACCAACAACCCACAAACAAAAAGAAAACATGTTAAGCATTACAAAAATTTAAAGAAATCCAGGATTATTAGCATATTTAAGGCCCCTTTTCCACCCAGCAGTACAGACTTAGGGTGTTTTCTGAGGAAAGGACAGGACAAGGCACCTCTTCCTGCCCACTCTGTCAGCACTGCTCCTCTACAGCAGCTGCTCTCAATCTGTGGGTCACAACCCCTTTGGCAAACCTCTACCTCTAAAAACATTTACAATACAATTCATAACAGTAGCAAAATCACAGTTATGAAGTAGCAATGAAAATAATTTTGTGGTTGGGGGTCACCACAACATGACAAACCTTATTAAAGGGTCGCAATTTAAGGAAGGTTGAGAACACTGCTCTAGAGAACTGTGACTAAAACAATCATTTTAACAACTTAACTGAATGTCTCCATGAAGTATCCAAACAAAAATATCATGGTACCTAGGTTGAGGGACAAAGGTTTTGACTGTAGTTTTTATATTTAAAAGATGTCAGCTATAGTCTTAATAAAGCCAAATAGCTATTAAGACTGGCTAGGGAAGCAGCACAGAATAAATGGAGAAAGATCAGAACAGAATTCAGAAGAACATCACCTCTCAACAAATGTCAGGCTGTAAGAAGAGGAAGCAAAAGAAAAGCAGAGTGAAGAACCTGATATCGGACATAGAAGGTACAGCCAAGAAGGTGGAAGCAAACTGTGAAAGGTACTGCTCAGCACGGGTAATTCAAAAGAAGGGAGTGTTCAACTATTATATGCTAAGAAAACCAAGAAATATTCAATAAAGTAGTATAGTATATGAATAATGACAAAAGTTCACTGAGTTGTAGGATGTGAAATGTTCTTGTTATAAATACATTTGCATTTTCTAGAATCTGCGAAGAGTATATTAATTCTATTTGGAAAGACAGTGATATATCACTGTATGTTCAGGTTCAAGGGAAAATAATCTAAAATGAGCAAGTGGAGAGGAAAGACGTTCCTGTGCTACTATTTTAGGTAAGTATAATCCAGTTACAAGTTAGTGTTTAAGTCTAAGTGAATACTGACCTTGCTTGGCCATCATCTCTTTTGGTACCATGTAAGAAATCTTTCTGAGCCGAGGGGTCATCAGCAGCAGAAGAGGGGCTCTCCTTCTCACCGGCCAGTAAGGGCTGCGCAGCACTAGAGCTGCTGTTCTCCTCTGAGGAAGAGGACGAGCTGTGCGACCTTAAGGGCACCTGAAGACTAAGGTGCTGAGTCTTCCTCTCTCCTTCTAGTCCCACTGATTTGTTTTCCCATTCTTTCCTCTTCATACTGCTCACATTTCCTAAGCAAATAAAATGTGGGTTACGTGACTGTAAACATTTTTGAAGGAGCATATGAAGAACGTGGCAATTTAATATAACTACATTTTAAAGTATTGTCCTTTTACAAAAATACAAGTACCTAACTTCACATAGTAACATGTTCCACGCTATAAAAAGTTGTATAAAAAAATTTTGGATCCACAGTCTACAATGTGTAAACTTTGCTTTTGCTTTTTTAATCTTTCATTTAAAGAATTTGAGAACTAAGGGTATATCAGTGGTAGAGTGTGTAATTAGGATGTTCAATCCCCAGCAGGTATGTGCATGTGTGCATACTTATGCACTCAATCCATATTTAATAGAAAACTTTAATACAAGAACATGATGCACTGCACTTAGACTACTTGTTTTAAGCATTTTCCACATTTTCTGTACAAATTGAATCGGAGTAGGGATTATATCATCTTCTACTCATTGATGTACTTCCAGTGTCTAGAACAACCTCAAATACAAAGCAATAAATAGATGAGTAATAAATTCACAGCTAAAATGGACCGGTCCTATGTCATTTCATAAGAGCCTTTTGATGTGATATGAAAATGAAGGAGCAGGTGCTAAGAGGCAGTGTACCTTTTAGCCCCCGTAGCATAAAATTTGCTCAATTTCCCCTCTCCTGCAGGCATCCCTGAAGTACTGAAGAAAAAGGACCACTGCTGCTGAGCAGAAAACACATTCTTTAATGAGAATGGTTCCAGGTGGAATTAAGGAGGGTAAAGATTCACTGGATTTAACAAAGCAAAACAGTACAATGAAAGTCAAAAGAAAAACAGGTATATTTGACTCATTTCCAGACGACAGGCATCAAGTGAATCCTTAATTCTTACCAGCATAACTTAGTTTACTCCACCCTAACACTACATATCTACACTTGGCTCTAGGAAGGCTCAACAATCAGAAACTCACATACTGTAAGTGCTAATTGCAATCTTCCTACATAGGAATCCTAGTTAATTTAGAATCTATAACCTGTTCAAGAATCCCCAAGGAGATTAAATGTTGTGAAAATTATAATTAGCCTTGCCCTCACTCCGTTCACATGTTGGAAATTGTTCTTCCTACTTTGTACCATGCATAAACTACCCACACACAATCCTTGAGTTTGTGGGAGTTGGGTTGCATTCAATCTGATAGTCCACACTCAGTGCTAACTTGAAGACACAGAAAGAATGCTAAAGAGTCTTTAGTAACCCATATTCCTCTTGGCCATATGACTCAGCACACTTAATCTCAAAAAAACCTTCAGCTTCCTCCCTGTAAAGCAGGGATAAACAAAAGATTCTGTAACTCTAGCGTCAGAGGAATTATATTTAAGGCTAAGTAGCTACACAGCAAGATTATGTTCCAAAACCACAAACAAACAAATAACAGCTAAAACTTTAAAATAAACATTATTTACCCATAAGGTAAAGTACAAGAAGACAGCTATGTACTAATATCCATTTTACTTTTTAAATCCCAAGAAATTTTAGTTATTTGTAAGTTTTATGTAGTAGTAAAATTCCTGAAATAAAATATCCCTAAATGACACATACACATTTTTGCATTACCATTATACAAGGATTAAGCACTGGAGCCTCCTTGTCGTCTTCTATGTATAGGAAATCAATCTGGTAAGAATTTTTAAAATTACCACCTTTTATTTTAAAAATCGACCAAAAGAAAAAAAAGGCAAGTCAGTATTTTTTTGAGTAACCTAAAGGAAAAATGCTAAATATTGATGAAATATCAAAACTTATCTTTATATTTCACATCTATGTAATGTGCAAATTTAGGTAGTAAACATTAAAATTAATTGTAGGAATGTATTACTAAGCAGCCCAAAGGAAAACTTATTTCTGAAATCTTTGGAGAAAAGGCAACACTTAAATCTAAATCTAACACACTCAAGAAGTGACAGTTACACTGCTCATTTCAAACCAATGTGTCTACAACACCATCTCGGATACATTCAGAGAAGATCAGATCTCTCTTTGTGACATTGTTAGCAAGACAATGTTGCTAGTGATAGGTTATTCTATAAAAGTAAACTGAAATGAGCTAAAGGGAATAGTATATAAAGAGGATAGGCTTAGGCTAAGCTTTGCAGGAAAGCTGCTTCTTCTCAAGACAGGAAGTCTGACTAATACACCTACTTTGATCCTATGTCATGCCTCTCCAAAAGAAACACTACATTTACCTAACTTTAAGTTACCTGAAAAATGCATATACATTATTTTAGCCCCAAACTGCAACACTACAAAAAAAAACAAAAACAAAAAACAAAAAAAACAGTGTTATTGAATAGAGTAGCAGGGCTTCTCTCAGAATGGCACAGGGACAGAGGCAAGAGGGTAGTTAGTACCACATACAAAATATTTTTATTACCATCTACAGTCTTGGGGATTTCTTTAGTAATGATCCACTCTCCAGGCTGTAGCAAAGACTGGCCATAATACATATCAGACTCTGCACTTGTGCTTGAAAATGCAGAGCTACTGGAAGGTGTCAACTCTTCAAGTTTGAAGAAATCTAGGCCAGTTACTGTGCCACCAAAGAATCTACAGCCACCGAGACAGCCACACTTGTTTCTGCACCTTTTATTCTTCAAGTTATCATCTGGCCACAAAAACCACAATCTAAATGGAATGCAAAATAAAGCAAAAACAACACAGAAGAAAACTCATTAGGAAAACTGGGAGATAAATAATCAATTAAAATTCAATTGTTAATATATATATAAATCAAAGTAAACACAAAAAACATTTAATATTGTAGTATATCTTTTTAATCAATTTGAAACAAAAATACAGCTGTGCTACAGCAAGAACGATGAAAATAAGAATAAGAACAGGCTCTGACAACTGTTTTAAAAGGTATTAAAGGCTAATGAAACCAGATGTAGGTGTTCTTACTCATCCCTCAATTTTTTTTTTTTTTTCGAGACAGGGTTTCTCTGTATAGCCCTGGCTGTCCTGGAACTCACTTTGTAGACCAGGCTGGCCTCGAACTCAGAAATCCGCCTGCCTCTGCCTCCCAAGTGATCCCTCAAGTTTTGAAGGCCTGCCAAAAGAGTTTTCTGGTATACACAATAATATGATAGTCTCCGGGAGCAATCAATTGAAAGCACAGAGTTTAGAGAGTGGATAGTGTCTTATAAAATGTTATCTGGAAACCATAATTTGAATTGTTATCATTGTAAAATACAGAGTATAGACTTTAAAAACATTAAAACATTTAAAAACATTAAAAAGAAATGTTATTTTCAAAACTACACCATCACTACAGAAACTCAAGTGACACATTTCCTTACAAGTATCAGGTTTCTTTACATTAACCAGGGTACAGCAGGAGCACATTTATTACATCTCTATTTAAAATGTTCTTAACCTACCCCAACTGTAGAGTTTCCTCTAAAATTATCCAATAATTTTCAGTGGACACAGATACCATTACTCTTAAAAGAATTTCACCCACCTTTTTGTTCTGGCATCATGAGTTTCCAAGAAATGTCTTTGTGCCTCGTGTTTAGAATGATGATCGGCAGCTAACGCAATATCAACTGTAATAAGACCTAAGTTGGCTGACCCAGCTTCCAGCCAGTAGGCTCTCCGCAGCACTGCTGGCTGAAGTCCAATCCTGCAGTTATTTAATTGTTCAATATACTGTCTCACTTGAAAGTCCTGAATTGCAGCACTTATTCCTTCCCCAACTGACTGATTGTGAAGATTACAGTTTGCAACTCGAATTGTACCCATCTAGAGTTGAAGTAGAAAAGGAAACAAAGCTGTGAGTTCAGTATTTTTAAGTATCTTAGCAGAAACTACATAACTGGTGCCTACCTGAAAAAAAGTTAAAAAAAAAAAAAACATAGTGAAAGAAACAAAAAGAAAGAGTACAAAAGGAAAGGCTCAGTAGGTAAAGAGAGTTTACCACCATCTTGACTGCCTGAGCTGGATCCCCACAATCAAAGAATAAATGGAGAGAACCAAATTCTATAAGTTGTCCTCTGATTTTCAACACACACACTAAAAGTAAATAAATACATGTAAGAAAAAAAATCTGTTCAAAGCAGGGCTGGAGACTGGCAAAGTAGGGAAGGGAAGCATGCCGTCAGTCCTGGAGTTAGAGCACAGAACCCACACGGCAAAAGGAGAGAACTCCTACTAGCTGTCCTCTCATCTCCACAAGCACGGCAGTTATATGACTCCACCCCCAACTAAATAAATAGTGATTTCTAAAGAGCAGATGCAAGCAAAGGAGCCTACAAAGGAACAAGGGAAGGTAAAGTACTGAAACTGCAGGAACATGGCAGGACTTGACTTAAAAAATAAAAATACATAAAGCAGAGGAAGTAAGCAAATGCCTTCAGAAGCCAAGAGGGAAGAAATATAAATGAGTAAAACCAACAGACATTCAAAACAAACCTTTTTTTAATTATTTAGGGAAAGTAGGGAGGAAGGAAGGAAAGACACACTGCCATGTGTTGTGGAATACACTTGGAAGTCAGAAGGCAACATTCAGAAGTTAGTTCTCTCGTCGTTGCACCTTGCTGAGGCAGGATCTTTCTTCTTTCTGCTGCTATTCTGCAATTCTACCTGGCCTGCCTGCAAGCTTCTAGGTGGTCCTCATGTCTCTGCGTCCACCTTCCCACGACAGTGCTTCAGACATGTGTCAGTGCATCCAGCTTTGTTAGTAACTCACAGTAACATCATTTTAAAAATATTAAACGTACTATATATACGTTTAACTACAACCTGCTATTTTACATCCTTCCATGAATCAATGTCATGGTAATTAAAAGTGAAAAAGTGGTAAAAGCACTAACAGAAAAAACAGTTCAAGAAAATAGACATAAAGTGGGAATATTCTATGAGATCACACAGGACAAATGTTTCAAAATATAAAGATTTACTTTAGAAAAAAGAAAATAAATTACCCTGGGTAAGAAATAAACAAATGGTTACCTTTATATTTGTAGCACAACCATGTTCCACAATATAAATATCAGCTCCATCTACTGCTAAACGAGTCATGGTGTATTTTAAATCATCTGATGTTGGACAAGGCCCGGGAATACAACTCAACTAAAATAAAAAAAGGATAATACAACTATTAATTCATTGTTTTGACATTTAAGTAAAATTCTTGTTATATGATCATTTTTTATTCAACTGTATTTCACTGTTTTATAATGACAACTGAAATAATCAGAAATAAAAATAACCCACTAGAAATCTAGCCTTATGCAACCATGTACCAATTTTAAAATTAGCAAATCTCTCAATCTCTCTCTATTATATTATATATGTTGTATATACAGTATGTACATAACATATATAATATATATTACTTATTACTGAGACTTAAAATTAGTCAGAGTAAATAGATGAAGTAAACACATCACAAGCTTAATACAAAGCTGCATAGCACTTACAAACAGTAGTCTTCTAGTGTAAGATTTCCCTATGAATATCACATGCACAGACATACATTTGTCACATATGCATGTTTTCATGCCATGCACGAGGAAATCAACAATAAATATATTCATACTATATACAAACTTCATTTCATTTTGATTTTAAAGCAGCTCTGGTAATGCTGAGGCTGGAAGAAAACAGATAGACTCCCACTTCAATGAACTTAAGGAAATGGAAGCCATGAGTAAACATGCCTGGCCAAATCGCATGTGTAGCACATTAGTAACATAGGCACAAGAAGAAACAGTTGCTTTTCAGAACAATCAATGCCCTATACCAATTAGAAGGGCTTGTGAGATGGCTCAGTAGGTAAAAGCATTTGCCAATAAAAGCTCTTAACATAAATTCAACTCCAGAACTTATACAAAAGGTAGAAAGAGAGAACCAGAAGCCATAAACTAGTCCTCTGACCACCACACAACTACTGATGCACATGATCACCCATGTACACATGTAACAACAAGAAAGTGTTTAAAATGGAGCAAAACAAAATAATATGAACTGACAAAAGAGGCACACTTTTTATAGGACAAGGGCTGACTGAAATAAAGACAAATTTCCCAAGGAATAACATGTTCTTTATCTGCACTGGTGCTAATGAATACACAAAAGTATAACAGCTTTTTACATGTTGAACATACATGTTAAAACTTATATTATACAACTTAGAGTGAATAAAATACATGTAAATTATGCTGTAATAAAATTGATTAATAAAAACCTTTAATGACATAAATACTTCTCTGGGGCATTGCTGCTTTTTAATGTAGAATTTTATTGATGTAACACACAAATACAATTTGAATGGCAAAAACATACAGGGAAGCACTCTTAGGGAATGCATGCCTTTAATCCCAGCACTTGGGAGGCAGAGGCAGA
>NW_022196899.1:30672011-30681577 GCF_008632895.1 Mastomys coucha | reverse complement strand
AAAAAAAGAAAGTCAACTCTTAACATCTTATCTGCACACAATACCATTATTTTCCTTGCTAGAAACTGCCATGATTTCTCAGTCTTCTGAAGTGTGCATACTTAAAAAACTGAGAGCAGATGGTCCAAACTCACACAGCATGTGGTGACAGTAACATTATTCATTTAACTGTCACTGTAAATAGTTTGTAGAGGCTCGTATCTATACTCTATGACTCTTGTGAAGGTGCTAAAATAACCCTAACTTGAGGCAACTCAGTATTCTGAAAAGAATAGTCAGTCTGTGAAGTCAAAAATGTGACAAATGCCAATACTGAAATTAAGTTTCATGATACTGCATGAATCAAGTTACATAAGTTACTTACTTGGCTCTATTGCTTCAATTTCTAAATGGATAGATAAATTAATAATAGCTAAATTACAAATGGATAGATAGTATAATAGTGAGATAAGATAGAAATTTTAACAAAAATATAAATTAATATAAAATTCTTACATTATTTATATTTGTGAATTGTTTTCATAGTGGCCTCATTTTAGATACAACTAAATATCTAAGAACTTACAAAATCATTAATTGAGAATAGTGAGCTATTAACTTCATGGCTATATAAATTTGATTTAAAGCTAAGCCTCAATGTTTCATTTTAAAAACGGCATGAATGGTTATAGTATTGCCAGTACACCTATTAACATACCTTGGATTCACAGAACCGGCGATCAATTCCATGTTGGCATACTATAACTGACTTTGGTCTTTCCAGTTCATACTCCCGACATACCACATGGAAAACAAATGTCTGCCCCCATTCCAAGAGACATGCCAGCTACAGGTAATAACAGAGTGACAATATTATTAGCTTTCTAAACAAGGATTCAGTATTCAAATTTTACAAAGTCTAGCATGACTGAAAGAACTCAAAATTGTGTAGCTGCTACTTAATAAATACTGGCTAACCAATGACATTTTACCTTGATATCATTTATAAGCTTGTTGCTTTCCACTTGTAAATGTCAAAATATATTATTAAAAGAAAACTAATTTCAATTAAAAATTCCAGTTCAACAACTTCTAAAGCAAATACTTTTTAAAATGCAGGGCTAAACCTTTAATCTTCTAAAGCTAACTGGATCCACTGGATAGGCAACTACACAAAAAGGCACTGAAAAATCCTCCAATTATTAATATTTAATTTTGAAAAACTGGTTATTTATGAAAATACTGAGCTACAATTTAAAAAATAAGTATTTTGAAGATTAAAGCATTGCTGTCTATGTAACAGCTTAAGTGAACAGAATAATTCAGATACTAAGATGTGCCACCATGAGTCCAGCTGACACCTTTGGTTTTATAATACATTAAAGTTGTTAACAATAAACATATTGATAGGTACATACATAAAATGTCATTCCAAATACATAATTTCAACAATTAAGACTATATTATTTTAGTTAATACAGTAAACTATCTATGGATTAAAGTAATGTGGTTCCATATAACACATATGAAGGGGAAAAAACACAGAATGATGAAAACTGTTCTAAGTAATATATTTAAAGCGGAATTAGTTGGCCTTCAAATACTGACACATCTTTTCCCCAAAAAACAAGTCTAAAATTCATGTATTATATGGAACTACAAACCAGTCAATAATATATGGCCCAGAAAAGTAAAATTTGGCAATGGTTTTTCTGTTGCTAAATTCTGAGTGTCAAGAATGGCTCCCATTAGAATGGTATTACTGGGATGCAATAAACATCAGGCTGGCTTACAGTGACTCTATTTTTTTTAATGTATTTATTTATTTATTCATTTTACATCTGATTGCGGCACCCTCTCCCTCCTCTCCTCCCAATCTTGCCTTCACAAATCCCTCCCCTCATTATACCCACTGAGAAGAAGGGGAAGCCCGCCTTAGGTACCAACCCTCCCTGGGACATCAAGTTATAGCAGGACTAAGTACACCCTCTCCTACTGAGGCCAGACAAGGCTGCTGAGCTAGAGAAAGGGGATCCAAAGGCAGGCAAGAGAGAGACAGGAAAAAAAAACAGATGAAAGGTGACAGTGCCATGAGAACAAATCTATGGAGATGGCACTGTGAAACCTACCTGTGGTGCTGTGACTTTAGCTGTAAGGCTTCCAGCCTGCACATCAATCAGCCATGCATATTCTAAGGAGTCACTTCCTAAGGGAAGACCTTCAGCTGAGAACATGGCATGTGCTCTCAGCTGGAGACCTGACAAATTGATGTGCCCTTCCCTCAGTACTTCATCCACAGGAGGTCGCTGCTGAAAACAACAATAAGATGGTAAGAAGTCCAAGAAAGCACACTGTAATTTCTACTTGCCTAATCCCCCATGGACATGAACAATAAAATTATGCTGTCTTGAAAGTAAGACATCAGAATCTGTTCAGCTGATATGGTACAGCATCTACACATGAGGCCCACCACAAGGAAAGACACTAAATCCTGAGAGCATACAGATCTCAGACTGGTAACTGCTGGTGACATGAATGAAAACAAGTTAGTACTCTGAAAGGGAATGTAAGAGGTCAGTCTTGTTAGGAGGCTAGGAATCATACTATTAAAATACTAAAACAAGAAAACTGAAAAAAGACTATAAAATTAAGAAGGTGAGGGAAGGAATGGAGAACTAATACCCATACAGATTTTGAGGACAAATTTTACAAATAAAGGATAATTTTATCTCATAGACTTGTATACTTACTACCAAAAAGGAAGTATTACAGAGAAAAGTTAAGACATTCCAAATCATTCCTAAGCCCTTGGGCTAAGATGAAGCGTCTAAGACATACTATATCCTAAAACAAAGAGTTCCTTGATACACTGTATTCACAAAGCATTAACCAAGCCTCTGACAGTACCTGACTAACACAGATGTAGAGGCTCACAGTCATCCATTGGACAGGGTCCCCAATGAAGGAGCTAGAGAAAGGACCCAAGGAGCTGAAGGGTTTGCAGCCCCTTAGGATGAATAATATGAACTAACTAGTACCCTCAGACCTTCCAGGGACTAAAACCACCAACCAAAGAGTACACATGGGGGGACTCATGGGTCCAAACGCATATGTAGCAGAGTATGGCCTTGTTGGTCATTAATGGAGGAGAGGCCCTTGGTCTTGTGAAGGTTCTATGCCCCAGTGTAGAGGAATGCCAGGGAGCAAGAGTGGGTACATTGGTGAGCAGGGGGAGGAAGACAGAAGAGGTTTATTTGTTTGTTTTTCGGAGGGGAAACTGGGAAAGAAGATATCATTTGAAATGTAAATAAAAAAATATCTAATAAAAAAAGTTTTGTAGAGAAAACTTCAATAACTCTAGAAGCTCATCTCCTATAATTTTTATTTTATATGAACTATATGACTTTATATAAAACTTTTCCTATTCTCTATGCCTTAACTCTTTTTATTAGAAAGAATGCAGAAAATAGTCAATAAAAATCTCTTGTGAAAAAAACTTCAGAATTTCAACTTATCTGATTTATCAAAATGACTACTATATTTTGAATGTTATGCCTTGTATCATACTGTACCAAGTTGAATCATAACTCCTAAAAAAATTAGGTTCAGTCCTGAAGC
Source organism: Mastomys coucha (assembly GCF_008632895.1). NCBI lineage: Eukaryota > Metazoa > Chordata > Mammalia > Rodentia > Muridae > Mastomys > Mastomys coucha. The sequence goes on along the minus strand of NW_022196899.1, from coordinate 30,677,980 downwards.
TTATGCATATGGCATTTTGCAAATATAGTTTTATAGGTATAATCACTTTAAGATGAGCTTGTGCTAACTTAAAATGGACCCTAATATGACCAGTGTGCATACAGAAAGAGAAAAATTAGGACAAAAAGGTACACAGGGAGGATGTTATTGAGAATGAGGCAGTAATCTGAAAAACACATCTATGAACTCAGAACTACCAAGCGCTGCTGAGACTTCCAGCAACTAAGAAAAGCCAGAAAGTGTCTTCAGTGATAAACAGCCCTACTAAAATCTTACCACTGTGAACTCCCAGAACTGTCAAAAGGATAAATCTCTTGCTATTTTAAGCAACCCAGTCCATGTACTTTATTAGGATAGCTTTAGGCAACTAATACAGGTCAGAAATGACCATAAGTACAAAGGTGTGTTGCTTCATAATTGTACATAGCAACCAATACTTGACTTCAGATCCTTTACTTTACATCACCACATTAAGCATAATGTCACCAGAAGTGGCAGGCTGAATGGCTCATCAGTGTCTGTTGCTTGGGAGGGGCCACACTGTAAAGCTTCCTACCACAAAAGCACATTAACAGTGTAGACAAATGATCCAACGCTTTCTTACTCTACCAGGATGTAAGAGTAAGGTAAGCAAGGTAAGCAGGTAAGCAAATTCCAGGAGTATGGATACAGCATCCTTGAGTTTGAGAGAAATATGAAGTGCAAATAACCTTGGAAACAAAACAACAACTACTTTTACATCTCCTTCTCATGAATTAGTTTTCTAATTCTCCAAATATATTTTAAATTTTCATCTCTCTATAAACTCATATACCTTAACAATATGGGTTTATATCAAACTTTATAATAAACAAAATATTTTTATTTTAAATCTAGTAAAGCCTTTTTTGAATGAGGTAATTAAAAGCTGAAGCATGATTTTGTAATCCGAAGAAACTAGAAACTCATCTAAGATTTGAGAATTCACCCATAAGAAAATAATTTTCCCCTTTCTTAATATCAAGGCTTAAAAAAAAATAGCTTCCCTTTCTTTTCCACACACACATATCCGAGAATACAAACTAACTGTAGCAAACCACTCATCACTGAAAAGAGGTCCAATGTTATTTTCAAATTCTATGACAAATTAGAGATTTCTGTAATGACAGTTCTGTCTCTTCCTTTTAGTGGTGTGAATATACATGTAATAAAATGATGCTGAACTATGAACACATACTATATATATCAATGTACAGTCTGAATCTAAACTGTAATTATATAAAAGTCGTATACTATAAAAGAATTTGGGTGGACTAGTATATTCAAAAGCCTTCCCTAAAATTTTTGTTATTTCCTAAAGACATACTTTTCTCAAACTGAACATTTAAATAAGAAAAATAAGAACATTATCTAGCACTTATTACTGATTTCAACTATTAAGATCAGCTACATCAGGTATACAAATACAAAACTATAAAGTGGAAACCTCATGCAGTAGAAACTTCCTGGAATCTGTAAGGGTGACTAACCCGAGGGACATCCTCTAGTACTGGAGGATATAGAGTCTGAACTAGCTATCTTTTGTAAGTCAGGTAAGGCTTCTGGTAATGGAAATGAGTTACATTCATTTGTACTATTGGCCAAAGGCATCCGTCCCATGGAGATCCCAAAACAACCAAGGCTGATGCTAGGGCAGAAGGTCACTCTCTGAAAACTGACAGTAGGAGCCTCACTGATGAAGACAACATTCATGCAGCTTAGTGAATGTAGAGAGGTAGAGCTGGTATAAGCACTGAGCCTACACTCTAGACTTTGGCACAGAATATACGCTACATGTTATGGAAAGAGAAACCTGGACACCAACCCAACCACAAAACCTTGCACCTATAATTTGTCCTGCTGCAAGATGTGCTGGGGCACTGGTGACACAGAACTTGTGGGGAGTAGCCAACCAATGTTTGGTTTAACTTTAGGCTCATGCCATGAAAGATCCCATGTCCTACACTGCCTGGATGGCCAGGACCTGGACACTGTATAGCTCACAGACCTAGGGTAGAACCCGATGTGACTGAAAAAAAAAAAACCTTCAATGAAATAATTACTAACATCAATCTGCTATCTTCATAGATTGGTGTCCTGTCCAGTAATCATGAAAGAGGCTTCCTCCACTAGCAGATAGCTGTACTGGCTGGTTTTGTGTGTCAACTTGACACAGGCTGGAGTTATCACAGAGAAGGGAGCTTCAGTTGGGGAAGTGCCTCCATGAGATCCAGCTGTGGGGCATTTTCTCAATTAGTGATCAAGGGGGTAGGGCCCCTTGTGGGTGGTGCCATCCCTGGGCTGGAAGTCTTGGGTTCTATAAGAGAGCAGGCTGAGCAAGCCAGAGGAAGCAAGCCAGTAAGGAACATCCCTCCATGGCCTCTGCATTAGCTCCTGCTTCCTGACCTGCTTGAGTTCCAGTCCTGACTTCCTCTGGTGATCAACAGCAATGTGGAAGTAAGCTGAATAAACCATTTCCTCCCCAACTTGCTTTTTGGTCATGATGTTTGTGCAGGAATAGAAACTCTGACTAAGTCAGAAGCCAAGTACAGACACCCACAAGCAAACATTATACAGAGAATCTAAATTGTAGGGCTCCATTGGGTATCCTTGGTGATCAGGGAAACCTTTCTTGGAAGAGAGGGAGGAAAGAGTGTAGGATTCAGAGGGGATGGTGGATACCAAAAGAAAATGGCCCACTGAGTCAACTAAGCTAGTCTCATGTGGGTTCCCAGAGACTAAAGTGGCAAAAATGGAGCCTGCATGCGTCTGCACCAGGTCTTCAAAGTGTATCTTATGGCTATTAGCTTGGTACTTTTTGTGGGACTCCTGAGTGTGGGAACATGTGTTTCTCTGACTCATTTGCCTCCTCTTAGAACTCTCTTTCTCCCTTTGAGTTTCCTTGTCCAGCCTCTATAGGAGGGCTTTTACCTTTTCTTATTCTATCTTGTTTTGTTCTATTTAGCTGTTGTTTCTTGGAGGCCTACACTTCTTTGAATACAAAATGGAGGGGAGAGTGGATCTGGGGTAGACTTGGGGGAGCCAGGAGAAATAAGGGAAGGGGAAATTGTGATCAGGATGTGTTGTACAAAAGAAAAATCTATTTTCAATAAATAGAAAACATTTCAAGTTAAAAATAAAATAAAATAAATAAATAAAATTTATAAACTAGCCATAGATGTTAGCTCATGCCTAGAATTCTGGCACTCAAAGGTGAGACAGAAGATTACACGTTCAAAGCAAGCCTGGATCCTTTGAATGACATAGGTTCATATAAATAAAAAGTCTAAAAAGAAAAATAGAATTAGCTATGGTTAAAACAAAAAGTAAAAATGGCCATCCTTTTTTAAAATGAAGTGATTGGTTATTGCACATGATCCATTAAAAGAGTACATCTTCTAATGCTTTGGAGATGTGCATTTTTATTTTCATGTATTTGCATTACATTAAACTCCAATTGTATTTTGACATCACACACACCTGTACCAACAGGTACCAACAGAAGCTGTTTAACATTTAAAAACTAACTGTAGTGTCAATTGGCCCAGAATTTATTTGGTTAGAGTCACTAGATTTCTTCCAAAAAAGTCCCAAAAAGTATGGTGAGAGAACTTTCAAGATACTGTCTAAGGTTATTAGGCAACTGAGAATTAAATCATTGACATGTGTGTTTTATGGAATTAGTTAACAGAAATCATCCCCTCCTACAAACATATCAGAAAGTCATCAACTATTTCATCATATTTCTGAAAGGAAGAAAAAGTAAAACATAATTAGGATCACATAAATAAGAACTAGCACAAACAAACAAACAAAAAGATTAACTCTACAAACAGCTCTTATATGTCCACATATATAAAAACAAAAACAAAGCATTGCTACAGTGAAATTAAAAATCTATTTTAAAAAAGAATCACACATAGAAGCTATTATTTTGACACCATGTATATTAATGATAAATATCTTAAATCTTTACCATATGTGATTTAGACATTACCTGATAATTATCACTGACGAACACATTCAGGGGTGACAGGACAAGTTGCAGCATGGTCTCTCTGAATCCTTTTTTCATTTCAAAACATAGTCTTTCCAAGAATGCTGTTGGACACTCAGGACCATCAGTGGTTCCGTGCTGGAGTTAAACAAAACACTACCATCAAAACACAAAGTTCAGAAATCACAATTGTCATGATAAAGAGATTTTGAATCTTCAAAGGGAGTAATAGTGAAAACTGACCAAACAAATTATTCTGTACCCTTTTTAACAACATAAGAACTAGAGGTAACCTCTGTTATGCAATGGTAGCATGTATGATCAGAAGTCAGACTGCTACATAGAGCTCCAGAGTCCACTCTCCTTGTATGGGTCTGAAGGTCCTTGTGTCAGGTCAGGTGTAGGCTCAATGACAGACTTCAAACTGAAGCAGAACCAAAATAAATCCTATATCCAAACCTATAACACAATTCAACCTCCAAGGTCAAACCTGAATCTCTTACTTTCTTTTCTTTCCTTTTTTCAAGAATGCCCCAAACTAGTTTGTGGTCTCATGATAAAAGTTTAAAAAAAAAAATGTAAAGTGAGGATGTGGAGCATTCCTCCATTGCTGGGGGAAGGTCAAACTAATTCAACCACTGTGGAAATCAATTTGATTGTTTCTCAGAATAAACTATTCTAGGAATAGTCCTACCTTAAGAGTCATCTATAACACTCCTGGGCATATATCCAAAAGGTACTCCTCCATCCCACAAGGACATTTGCTCAACTATATTCACAGAAACTTTATTCATGCATCTGGTCTGGGCCAGTGCCCTGAACAAACCTTGGCCTACAACTCCGCAGCTAGTCCCACAACACCCTGAGGAAGCTCCACTCCCAGGCTCACTAACATGCCCAGAATCACTAACATGCCCAGAATCACAAGATCACAGGATTCAAGGATCCCAGGAGCTTGGTCACAACAGGATCTCAGGGTCCCAGAGACAGCATGACTCCCTGGAGCTCTGACACACTCAGGATCTCAGGATATCAGGATCACAGAGATGGCTGAACTCTGAGGAACTCTGACACAACCAAGATCACAGGAAGGAGAGGATCCAGTCAGATATATGAGGGCTGGTTGACATAACCAGATGGCGGAAGGCAAGCATAAGAACAGAAGCAACAGAAACCAAGGTTACTTGGCATCACCAGAACCCAATTATCCCACCATAGCAAGTCCCGGACACACCATCACACAGGGAAAGCAAGACTTGGATCAAAATCACTTTTCATGATGATGATACAGGACTTTAAGAAGGACATAAATAGCTCCATTAAAGGAATACAGAAGAACAGAGGAAAACAGGTAGAAGCCATTAAAAAGGAAACACAAAACTCCCTTAAAGAATTACAGGAAAACACAATCAAACAGGTGAATGAAATGAACAAAACCATCTGAGATCTAAAAATGAAAATAGAAACAATAAAGAAATCACAAAGGGAGACAACCCTGGAATTAGAAAAACTAGGAAATCAGGAGTCACAGAACATGAACAGAATACAAAAGATAGAAGAGAAAATCTCAGGTGCAAAAGATACCATAGAAAACTCTGACACAACAATCAAAGAAAATGCAAAAAGCAAAAAGCTTCTAACCCAAAACATCCAAGAAATCCTGGACACAAAGAGAAGAGCAAACCATAGGATAACAGGCATAGAAGAGAGTGAAGATTCCGATCTTAAAGGACCAGTAAATATCTTCAACAAAATTATAGAAGAAAACTTCCCTAACCTAAAGAAAGAGATAGATGCCCATAAATATACAAGAAAGAAGCCTACAGAACTCCAAATAGACTGGACCAGAAAAGAAATTCCTCCCGATACATAATGATCAAAACACAAAATGCACTAAACAAAGAAAGAATATTAAAAGCAGTAAGGGAAAAAGATCAAGTAACACATAAAGGCA